>NC_045698.1:107035194-107358527 GCF_009834535.1 Camelus ferus
AAAAGCACTGTCTCCACTCAGTGTCGCCCAATGCTGACCTGAAAGAGTGGGCAGGGGAAGGGAAGAAAAACGCGGATTTCTTAACACTTGCCCTGTCCGAGAGACAATAGCCACCCCATCCCCCTCTTTCAGGCCAGCTCCCCGGGAAGGGACCTTCAGGTGAAAGGCGCAGGGACCAGGCATCCCAGTTCTGACTCGCCACCAACTCCCTGTGTGATCTCGGGTGACTCTCTGCCCCTCTCTAGGTCTCAGTTACCCCGTCTATGCATGGAAGGTTTGGGCTTGTACTCGCTTGGAGGCCTTGCACCTTCGATGTTCTGAAGCCTGACTCTGAGATAAAACGCCCTTTGGATCCGATTTTGCAAGGGGTAGAAGAAGCTGGGGGCTGAGTGGAGAAGGGTGAGAAGAGGGGCAACAGCTCCGGCCGCGTCCTGAGCACCTGAAGAGCGACCTCTGGCCAAGCGGCGGTGCAGGCGAGGCGCCAGCCGGAGGCCCCGGGTCCGCGCGGGGCGGGGGCAGCGCGACCACTTACCGGCATGACTGAGGTGGTGGCGGCAGTGGCGGCGGCGACGCCTTCCCCCGCTGTGAGCGCTGGCGCGACTGTGCTTCCGGGTGTGGGCGCCTGCAGGAGCGGCCCTCCGCTCCCGGCCCCGCCCCTCCGGCCTCTCGGGCGGGCAGCTGCCTGAAGGCGATTGGCGTGTCTGCCTCCTTCCGGCCGGGGCGGGGCCTCTGGACACCAGCCGCGTCTGAGGGAGGCGGTGGGAGGGACGCAGGGCTCGTCTGCCTTGCCTGTTGGCCACGTTTAGGACGGCTGCTCCATGCCAGGCTTAGACAAGGGGCTGGGAATACGGGAACCTGTGGTGAACTGGACAGACCCCGTCCCTCCCTAAAGGGACAATCTCATTTATTCGCTCAGTCAATATTTATTGATTACCAGCCATGGGCCGGCACTGTACTAGGCATCCAGGGTGCAGTAGTGGAAAGATACAGCCTAGTAGGGAGCCAGGGACGCAGGCAATGATAATGCAGTGTTAAAAGAGCTGTGTCATGGGAGCATAGAAAGGATCTCTAACTCAGAACGGAGGGAGTGGGGGCGGTTCATGAAGAGAGGAGGAAATTAAAGGGGGAAAGTACTCATTCATCTGAAGACGGAATAGGGGCTATTTGGGAAGGAGGGAGGCAGAAGGAATAGCATGCAAGAGTTGAAAGACACGAGAGGGTATTGCTGGGGAGGCAGAGATATTAAGACTGAGAGGCAGGCACAGAGAGAGATGGAGAAATGAAGCTACACTTGAGACCCACGGCCATGAGTGAAGGCAAAAGGAGGCAGAGATGCTCTAGGACACTTAGAAAAACAGGCATACCAAGATGCAGAACTTCAGACACACACACACACACACACACACACACACACACACACACACACACACACACACACACACAGTACCAGGATGGTTCTGTCCTTGGAATATCCAAGGACTTTTTTGGGGGGGTGGGGGGGTCCGTCTTAGTAGTTTGAAAAGTCTTTCGTCAAAGAAAAGAAAAAAATCTCTCGTCAATAGAACTACTTGGGAAGCTTACTAAAAACTCAGATTTTTAGCTTCTCCCTAGATGCGCTGTCCCCTAATATCCAGGTATACTTTTAGTCCCCCTCCTCCTCCTAGTTTGGAGAACCACTCATTGAAGAAAACTATAGTCTTAATACATGGAATCCTTTTGAGAAAGTGTGCTGGTTGTTGATTTACTATCTCTTAGCTCCAATTCATCCTTTGTGCCTGCTTGTGAAAATCTTGACCTTTGAAACAATGTTTTTCCTTTGCCTGATGGCAGGATGGTAAACTTTGCCAGTAAAGGCTCTGGAGAGACACTGGAGGAGGAAAGGTTTTCCTTTCGGATTCCAGCATGCTCACTCTCCCGGCTCTTGCAGTACCTGTGATTGGCCTCTGCGCCCTTCTGAGGACAGCTTCCCTGACACGAGGCCAGGTATACAGGGACCAGCACCCAGCACCTTCTCCCAATACCTGCCCAGCTTACATGCTTTCATAGCACAGTAAGTCCAGTGAGATGATTCTCTGTGAGCAGCTTTCTCCAGCATCCTAGAGGGCAGTTTTCCAGCCTAGAGGATGAATTTCTAGCAAGTTCCACCAGCATGGCACCATAGCCACTCCCCTGCCATTCAGTAAGCCACAAGGCTTGGATCTTGGCCTGGGTGTGTGAGGTGCAGGATTCTTCTTTGGCCACTCCATTTTACTATTTAATGCTGTCAGCAGTGGCTGCTCCCCGTATCTGCTACTCCTATATTCTTGAGTTCTCTTTACTTCATACTAATCCCTCATTACTATAGCCCCGTTACAGCCTTTAAATTCTCCTTATTCAAATTATGGTGTGGTTTCTCTCTCCTGTTTGGACCCAGACTGATTCAGAAAGTGACGAGTTGCCTACTTCAATTTAGAGAAGAGGATCGTGATTCCACCCTTGGCCCAAGTTCAAGGAAAACAAAATAGAAGGGTTAAGTCTAGGTGTGGACCAGTCGTGGACTCACACTGGCCCTGGATGACTAGGCCCACCAGCATGGTGAGTGGAAGGGGCATGGATATTACAGCCCATCTCTACCTGCACAGGCTGCCATGAGAAAGTATCACTGACTGGGTGACTTAAGCAACAGAAAGTTATTTCTCACATTTCTCATGGTTCTAGAGACAGAAGTCCAAGATCACGGTGCCAGCTGATTTGGTTTCTGGTGAGAGTTCTCTTCCTGGCTGGCAGATAGCTGCCTTCTTGCTGTGTTCTCCCAGGGTAGAGCCAGCTAGCTCTGGTATCTCCTTCTCCTCTTATAAAGAGCACCAGCTCTATCGAATTAGAGCCCCATTCTTAAGACCTCATTTAACCATTATCACTTCCTCATAGGCCCTGTCTCCAAACGCAGTCACATTGGGGGTTTAGGGTGTCAACCATGAATTTTGGGGGAAACACATTTCAGTCCACAGCAGAGCCGTGTAGACCAGAGTTTGAATCTTAGCCCTATCATTTGCCAGCTGTATAACCTTGGACAAATAACTTTACCTCTCTAAGCCTCTACAGCCTCAATTATAAAAGGGGATAGATAAGATAACTGTACAGTTTTTTATCTGAACCTTTAGAGGGTGAAAGAGGATGCCATTAATAATGATGCCGAGACAATGGGCATATACCATGACTGTTCCAGGGCTTAGAGTTCCCTCAAAGAAACCCACTCTGAAGTATTGTTTGGAGGAATAAATAAGGTAACGTATGCAAACTCCCTAGCATATTGCTTGGCACAAGGTAGGCATCAAAAAATATTAGAAGTCTTCTAATTTGCTAGGATCTCTGCTGGCCCCCTGACACGGGGTCTCCCCCTACTGGCAAAATGCACACGTTAACCCTCCACCCCATCCCTACCTGCCAGGCACTTTCTAAATTAGGGAGGCGCGGAGGGAGAGAGAGAGACCAGTGAAGGTAGCCCTGGAAACATCTGTACACTGGAGCTGCGGAAAGCAAGATCACTGCGGGGGGCAGAGGAGGAGTAAAGGAAAGGCAGAGGAAGAGAGACTAGCTCAGAGAATTGAGGAGGAGTGGGTTAAGCAGAGAGAGCACACTTTAACGAGAAGCAGCATTATGAAAACTCATTAGAGATAACAAATGAGTACCTATCAAAGAAGAGAGGGAAATGTACAGGATTATAGTTCCTATATATGAATGTATACATCGATTCCACTTATTGACATAAAAATAAGCCTGAAATGAACTACAGCAAATGTTACTAGAAGTTATCTTGGTGGGTTGCAGGATTACAGGCAAAATCCCAGCATATTGTTTTTAAAATTTCAAATAGCACAGAAGGATACACAGGGAAAAAGTCAGTCTCCATCCTACCCTAATCCCCCTTTTTTAAACAAAAGACATACTATACACAGTTTTGCACCCTGCTTTTCTCACTTTACAAAATATCTTAGAGATTATTCTTTAGTAGTACAGATCAATCACCTTCGTTCTTTTTGTTTTTTAATCTATTTTTTAGTTGAAGTAGAGTTGATTTACAATATTGTTAGTTTCAGGTATACAGCAAAGTGATTCAGGTATGTATATATCCTAATACATATGTTCCTTGTTTTAGTCTTTTCCATTCTAGTTTATTATAAGATATTGAATACAGTTCCCTGTGCTATACAGTAAATCCTCATTGTTTATCTATTTTATATATGGTAGTGGGCATCCATTAATCCCATACTCCCGGTTTATCCCTCCCCTACCTTCATTCTTTTTAGCACTACGTTGTGTTCTATTATTCAGTTGTACTTATTTATAACTTATTTAACCAGTCCCTATGGCAGAAACCTTTGGTTGGTTGATCCAGGACTCATTTCCAGTCTTTTTACTCTAGTTACTGTAGAGGCTGGAATCCCTGAATACTTGCTTTCCCATCTTCTCTTGCAGCCAAATATGCCCATACGATATGACTTAGGCCAATAAATCAAAAGCAGGAGTCCGCTGGGAGGCTTCTCGAAAGGCTCTCGCTTTCCTTATAAAGGGAACAGATATTACTCCTTTCCCCTCCCCGCCTAGAATGCTGGTATGATGTCTAGAGCAACCAGGAGGGAAATGCCAAGAGCATCACAGAGATGCTGGTTCTGACTGTGTGCTTGCTGAACCGGTGCCACCCTCAGCTTGCCTCCAGACTTGTCAGGTCAGAAATGCAAGCCCACCTTTTATTTCAGCTACTGCTACTCAGACTTCCTGTTTGTTACTTGCCGCTGACACATTCCTGATACAGTTTCCCACCAATGGACTTACAGGTTGCTTCCAATCTGTTAATGCTGAAAACGATGATGTACAGACAATCCATACACACACATCTTTGCTTAACATTTTGTGTAGAATAAATTCCTACATGTGGGATGGGTGTTCATTTTAAATTTTGATATAGCCAGATTGCCTCTCAGAGAAGTTTTATCAGCTACACTTTCCTCTCTCCAGACCTCTGTGTATTATTCTTACTTGCTCCAATATTTAGGTGAGTTTTGTTTTCTTTTTAAATCTTTTCTTTGTCATGCCTTCTATAACGAATATGTATGAAAAGAATCATGGGGAAACATTTTTAAAAAGCAGAGTGCAGGAATTCCAAGTTCCAGACTGCCCAGCAGTCTCATTACTAGCCTTGACAGCCTGGGTAAGTGATTTCATCACTAAACCAGCAGGCCTGGGAAATGGGCCCTTTCTGGCTGTTGTTACGAGGATAGGATTGTATAGACTATGGTCATGTGTAGTGGTGGGTTCTCAGACAGTGCCTGGTACCTTCCTCCAGGGATACCGTACCTCTGGACCCCACATACTGGAGTGACCCTTTGGTGGATGCTGGGGTTAAGCTTTGCAAAGAAAGGCCTTTATAGCTGCTGCCTACTCCCGCCAGGAGACCAAGTGTCTATTTTCTGTGTTATAATCCAGGTATGCAGTAGCTGCTTCACTGCTTTATCCACTGAGGAACCCTTAGCCTAGGATCAAAGGCTAGGGCTTAAAGGACCTTCAGAGAAACCTAGGCATGAGAAGAGAGGGCTGCAAAGCCAAGGGAGCTTGGGCTGCAGGCTTGGGAGAGAGAGCAGAGCATCCAGCAGAGTTGCAAATTGGTGGATCTGGCCTGTAGACATACCTTATTCAGGTCCTAAAGGGTTCAAAATATTTTTGGAGTAGTTGACCACATGTAAGAATGCTGAGTGTGGTTGTACAACATTGTGAATGTACTTTGTGCCACTGAATTGTGTACTTCACAATGGTTAGAGTGGTAAATTTTACGCTCTGTATATTTTACCACAATTAAAAAAAATCTCTTTGTAGAATGGCATGTAAAATTTGTTGCTTCTTTTTTTTACAAGAACTAAAAAAAGCATTTAAAAAATTAAAATTCCAAATAAAGTTGACAAAAGGAATGAACTCAGTTATAGTCCACTTAGAAAGAATACTTCATTGCATTTTTTTAAGTGGGAGCAAAACATTTTTATATCGCTAATAAAATGTTTTAAAAAAAAACACTGAGTGATGTCATATGATGACCCTGGTTTTGATTATCTCCTGAAAAACTGGAAGATCTGGAAACCCATCTGTAATTGGCAGGATAGGCCAGGTAATGCTGTGGTAACAAATAGTCCCCAGGCCTAAATGGCTTCAAACAACAGGTTTCTGTCTCCCTCATGCCATATGCCCATCACAGGTTGGCCATCTTAGAGGAATGGCTCTGTGCAAACTGTTTTTGTCCAGGGATCCAGGTCAAGGGAGATTATCCATAGGGGGCAACAACGAATTTTGGGGGAGGGGTGGGGAGGGAAGACCTCAGCAAATAATCACCAGCTCCAAAGACTGCCTGGAGATCTGTGTCACTTCTGCTTGTGTCGTTTTGGTCAAAGCAGAGCACATGGTCATGTGTATCTTTAAAGGAGGCAGGAAGGTATAACCCTGCCAGGCACCTGGAGAAGGACAAACAGCAATGTCAGAAAACAACACTAGTGACTGCCTGGGACTCTTTAGACAAGACATGAGCTCTTTGGGCCACCACTGTCCCCAGCCCACCTTAGCGGACTCCCAGCACTGCATCAAAAAGTCAGAGGATGTCTGTCCATCCTCATGCTCCTTTATTCTCTACCAGACAACTGTAGGCTTCCAAGATTTAAAGCTGTGTTCAGTGAGACAGTCCAGACAAACCTGTGTTCAATTCTTGACTGTTCTGGACAGTTAACCTTCCAAACCTCGGTTTCTTTCCCTGTAAAATAAAGATAATAATTAGACCTACCTTCATAGTGCTGTTGTGAGAAATAAGACAAGGCTCACAAAATACTCAGGTCAGTGCCTGGTACCTAAAAGCACTCAGAAGCTACTCTGAGGGTTCCGACAAGTTATTATTTAAATCATGTAATAAACGAAAAGTTTCTTAATGTAACAAAAACTTTAAAATAATACAAAGTAAAAGTCTCCTTCAAACCCTTCTGGCACTGTCTTCCACGGAGGTAGTAATTACTGTCAGATTGCTGTCCATCTTTCCCGATACTTCCCTATGCATTTACAAACACTGATAAACACATGCAAATAATAAGTGTTGCTATTTTTTAAGCATATATGACATACTGTAGATAATTTGCAAGATGCTTTTTTAAATTAATATGCTTTGGGTATTTATACTATATAATATTATAATGTATACTTTAAAAATGTGAACATATGGGTATATAAATACACACATATATACACATATAAACTAGCTTAAGCTTTAAAATTACTACATAAAATGCTCTAGTATGGATATACTATTGTAAATTTAGATATTCTTTTATTAATGTTTAGATTACTCTTCAGTATTACAAACAATGCTATAAAGAAACTCTTTGCTCACTGTATGCATGTGGGAGTGTTTCTTCAGAGTGGATATAAAAAAGTAGAATTTCTGGGTCATAGGGTGTATGGATTTTAATTTTAACAGATGCTTTCAAATAGCCCTCAGAATGGCTATGCCAGCTTATATTCTCTACTAGTAGTATATGAGAATAACTATTTTTCCACACCCCTGTCTCTCCCTCCCTCCCTCTTTCTTTCTCTCTCTCTCTCTCTCTCCCTCTCTCTCTCTCTCTCTCTCTCTCTCTCTATATATATATATATATATATATACATATATATATATATATATATTTTTTTTTTTTTTTTTTTACGAAAGGGGACGGTGGTTGCTGCACAGTTCAGGAATCGAACCTGAGGCCTCCCAGGTGGCAGGTGAGATTCTACCATTGAACCACCCGTGAACCAACATTTGATTTTAGCAAATTATCATTTTCACAATTTGATGAGTGAACAGTTATTTAACTTCTTTTTGACTCGGTCTCCTTGTGTTGAACTGAGCAGTTTGAGGATTAGATGCCCTATCATATATATTTTTTTACTGTTCCTTTCTTCCTTATTTGGCTTTGGGTTTAGAATGATATTAATCTGAATTTGAATACCAGCTATGCCACTTTTAAGCTTCATGACCTTGGGCCAGTCATTTAACCTTTCTGAGCCATGGTTTCTACTGCTGTAAAACTGAGTTAATACTTTGCAGAGTTTGTGTGAAGAGGGACTCACACACTTTGCATAGAGCACCATGCCTATCACGTAGTAGGTGCTTGGTACTTGCAATGTTATTTGAACTTCAAGTTTCTGTCCCTCTTCTAAGCCACAGGAAGGGAAGACGCCTAGGTCTGTAGGTAGTACCAGAGTGTGCTCTTTCGCAAAGAGCTTTGGCTGCAGATTACCAGGATTTGCTATGGATTCCAGAACTCTCAAACTGCCTGGAAAGCTGTCTATGCAGCAATACCTAGTGCCATGCCTGAGAAAAGGAAAGAAAATCCCAGCCTCTCAGGTTTTCTGAGGAGGGCGTCCGTGCCCTTTTCTCTACTTGGGCTGTATTGTCTTTCCCTGGGCAGTACTGATGAGTGGGTAAAAGAACATAGACTGGAAGTGAGAGAGTCCTAGTTTCTAGCCCTCACTGTGTGACCTTGGACAAGTTGCTTAACATCTCTGAGCCTGTTTCTGAGACATGGGGAATAGTGTTGTTGTGAATGTTAAATGAGATGATCTTTGTAGAGAACGTTAGCAAGGTGCCTGGCTTACGATCAGAGTATGAAGAGGTGATGTATTTGCAGACAGTCAATGCTGCAGGAGGGAGGGATCCAATTAGGCATGCATTTCTAAGCCAGAAAAAGGTCTCTTTGGATCTTTGTATGATTTTTGTAAGGTAAAGAGCTAAAGAAAAGAGGTTAGCAGTCTTGGAGGGAGGCAGATTAAAACTCTGATGCCTCATTTTTAAAACCCCTCGTAAAGGAGTAATGTGTATCCCATCCTGTTTGTTTTCAGATCAAAGTTTCCATGTGCGTGGTTCCTCATATCACTATTAAAAGCTATACTTGACATTAAATTTTTGAAAAATACATGCACATATTTAAAGAAATTATACACTACTAAAGGGTAATGTGAATGAATGAAAACTAAGCCTTTCTCCTACCCTGGCCCAATTTCACGTCCCTGTTAGCAGTCATTAACAGCAATCATTAATAGTTTCTCCTTCCAAATATAACCTGTGCATATACAGCAGAACCATACAGGAATGTGCATACATAACTATGACAATACAGTATATCTTAATAAAAATAATCGCCCTATGATGTCCCTCCTTTTTCATTTTTCCCATCTTCATTTATTGATATCCCTTGGAGATCTTTATAACCATACACATAGATCCACCTCATTTTCTCTATGGTTGCATGACAGTCCACTGTAAGAGTGTCTTGTATGGTAGCATTGTAATCACCCAGTCCTATAGCTGGACATTTGGGTTACTTCCTGTCTCTACTACAGGTTGTGCTACAATGAATATTATTACACTGGGTTTTTGATCATAGGTAGGAGTTTAACAGTTAAAGATACATATAAGCATATATTTGTAATCACCGTTTCCGAATGATCAGCTGTGTTTGGGAAACACTCATTCAGATGATATTTTTAGGATCATTCCTTATGTGTCACACCATCTTTGCACTCTCCCCACAAAACTGTATTTCCTGGGGTCTTGCCCATACTTCTTTCCACCCTGATTTTCAGAGCTTTGGGGAGACCTGGCAGAAAGAGAAGGGTAAAGTAGTATACTGGAGGGGTTTGCAGATTTTGGTTGGCAGTAGAAAGACCCATAGAAGGTCAGGGACTCTGCCTTAGGTAACTCGACCAGGGTTTCTCACCACTGGTACTATTGACTTTTTGGCCTGCCTGGTCATGGGGGCTCTCCTGTGAGTCCCCGGCCTCCATCCACAAGCCTGTAGCCCCTCTACCAGGTTGTGAAAAGATCACGTGTCTCCTAGGGGCAAAATCTCCACCTCCCCAACCTTGAGAGCCAATGTTTCAGACTATTCCATGGTGGTAAATTACTCACTGAACATTGTCTAAATATCTAGCATCTTGGTCCCCAGGGTTTGTGATCTGAGTGGGGAAACGACTGCAAGCAGATAGGTTAGGGAGTTTCTGGAGAAAGAGAACCAGGAATGGCTTTTTTCACACGAGAGAACCCATTTTTGACCTAAGCCATTTTGTGATCTAAGCCTGGCTACGATGCTTGCCCTTGAACAGGTCAGTGATCTTAAGGGAACAAAGGAATGCAGGAACACAAAGAAGGCAGTCAAAAAGTAGTACTGTGACAGAGTAGAGTCCTAGTTCCTCGTCAAAGGATATACATAATACTATATTTTTGAATTCTGCAGGAACTAAGGCCCCCACCCAGGTGGAGGATGAATGATGATGTTGACCTTCCTGACTGACTACAGTCAACTAAGACTGGGGCTCTATCAACCTTTGCCCCGATTCTACGCTGAATTCTCCTCTGCTCAAGCCCTTTCATGAATGTGCAAGTACCCTTAGCCTAAAACTTCCCGTTTTGCTGTTCGGGGAGACACTGCTTTGAGAAAAGATCTCTGGTGTTCTCTTTACATGCTGCAAGTAATCTTTCCTTCTCCCGCGTTGGCTTGGTTGTGTCTTTTGGCTAGATACCCACCAAGAGGTGAACCGTTTTCATGTAACATGACCACAGGAGGATGCCAACTTGCTCTCTCCTGTGGAAGACAGTCAACAGCCACCTGAGGGATCCTGTCCCCATTCGCCCTCTGATCATCCATTTCCTCTTCCTTCTTTTCTTCCTGCCTCTCATTACACAACACAGTACATGAACACAGTCTCATTGTAACACTTTCAGATAATGCATTAACTTTATCACTCCCAACCGGGGGGAATCCCGAGGGGGGAATGACTGTGTTTTAAATTTAGAACTTTTCCTATGCACTCACATACCCATTTTAACATATAGAAATCAGGATTTTTGTTTTTTGTTTTTAACATAAATAGGAATTCGCTATATGTTTTTGTTGAACTTGATTTTTTTAAGTTAACAACTCAATTAACAACTGGAAACTGGCCCATTACCTATATAGTTCCACCTCATTCTTTTTAAACTGCTGCATAGTATTCTATACTATGTGCATATCACCAGTTAAATCAGTTTGCAAATTGATAAGCAATTATGTTTTCAGTTTTAAAAAAATTTCTAACAAAGCTAACAATGCTGTAATACACACAGTACGTGCCTCTTGGTAAAGAAATGTAGCTATCAAGGAAGCAGGGGGCTATACACAATTTTAACAGAAATTGCCAAACAACTTTACAAAAAAGAGCTGTATCACTTAAAATTCCCTCCAAATGTGATTAAGACTACCAAGCTGTGCATTTGAAGGTTTGCCAATCTGCTCTTATTAGCTTTTCAATTTGGAAAGTCATCTTGTAAAATGCAAATTTTTTAGTTGACCCTTTAAGAAACCTTTCAGGGGCTCTCCACCGCCCTCAGAATAAAGTCCAAATTGCTTAGCGTTGCTAACAGGATCGTACAGGTTCTTTACTCCGGAAAACCTTTAGCGGCTTCTCTCCTCTGAGCCGGGTTCCCTCTGGTGCCCTCATAGCCCCAAACCCTCGTTCCGCAGTTTTGAGAGGTCTCAGCACAGCGCCCAGGTTTGTTGCATGAGTGACAGCGGGCAGGGACAGCGTCTTGATCATGACCCCAGCCCCTGGAGCTCAATAAATGCTGAAAAAGCGAGTGCCATACGGGAGTGAGGCTGGGGTGAGGGGTTGGGGGTAGCGGAGAGGGACGCTCCCACTTCGCTCCTGGGGACGCACCGGGGTCGCACCAGGATGTTGCCTGCGCCCCTTCGCCCCCAACAGAGGGGCTCCACGTGCTTCATCCCCAAACCTGTAAAATTTAACCAGAGCCCCTCCTGCAGGGTCACACGCCTGGAAAGAGAAGGAATCGAGGCTTGTCCCTGTATTTCCATATCAAATGCTCGTGGTGACCAACAGAGGGCCCAAGGAAACCCTAAGAGACGTGAACCGGACCAGGCTGGAGCGCCCCTTAGCCCCTGAACTGTTTCGGGAAAGCTTTGGGGTGTCCATATAGGAGTTTGACAAGCTCCATTTTTTAAGGTGGGATGACTTGAAGAAATAAGCCCCCGCACCCACAGCACTTAGAAATCTGCATGACAATGGTGGTGACGCACAGGCTGCTGCAAGAAGGCCCAAGCCGATGGGAGAATTTACAAACTACGGTTCCTAGGTGAACACCCACGAGCCGACCTGCAGAGCACTTGCCGAGAAGAGCAGGCTACAAATTGGTATTCTCAAACTCAACACTTCACGTGCGACCCTTTTACAATATCTCAGGTACACAGCGGGAGTCACTTTCTCCTGTGGCTTTCCTCGAACAGTTGTCCAACAATAGTGCTGACTAATCGTGAGAGCCAGCAAGTGCCCTTAGGCGGCCGCACGCTAATTAAAAAAAGTTGGAATAAGAAGGAAAAAAAAAAAAAAACCCGAGCAACGGGAAACTGCCAACTGGTTCTCCTGGTACCAAACTGTGCGGGAAAAGGCGGGAGAGGGGGCCTCAGGGGCCGCACCCAACAAGGGAAGAAAAGAAAGGAAAATGGACAGAAACCCGGGCCAGGAGTGCCTCAGAACCGCCCCAGAGGGCACGGCGGCCGGGGCGCTTGGTCCCCTCGGTACAGTCCAACCCCAGCGTCAATCAGCTCTTCCCGCGTTGCGATTGGCCGGGGGATCCCTTGGCCACCCTGGCGCCCACCTCCTAGCTGCTTGGGGTTTACTTCCCCAAAGTACACGGGCCCCACCTTGTGGAGCAACCGCTCCTGCCTGGAAAACGGATCTCCGCCCAGAGGAAGACGTTTTAACGAATGGGAGCGGTTCCATGCACTTATTGGCTACTGTGGATATCGGTCAAAGAACTTCCCACCTTCCTTCCTACAGTACCTTTTGTTATTGGTCTCCCTACCTGCCAATCCGTTACTAGGGAAACGAGCTCCTCACAGTCTCATAGGCATGAGTCAAAGCCAATCAAGAGCCACGCCTTCATCCTGAGTCAGTACCCAATTGCTGCTCGAAGAGTCCAGAGGACGCAGTCGGGATTGGCCACCAGTATGCCCGACCTGGCCGCAACAAGTTAGGCTGAATCGTCGTTATATAGCCCGGCGACGGAGCACGCGTGTGTGCGGACGCGTTTGCGTGAGGGGTTTCTACCTTCTCCCGTGCCGTGGAGCAGCGCTTGTTCCTCTCCCGCTCAGCCGTGCAGGTACGCCGGGGTGTGGGCGAGGTTGGGCGGCCCCGGGACGACGACGAGCTGGGGCGGTGGTGAGGGCGGAGAAGTCCGAGCGGTGACCGTACGAGGCGCGCCCCCCCTCCCCGCCCAACGGCCGCAGGCGCGCGCGGCGGGCGCACGGGCGCGCGGAGGCTCTGCGCCCCCCGCCCCCCATCCCGGCCGGCGCGCGGGGCCATGTCCGCCGCGTGCGCGTGCCGCGCCCAACGGCCACGCGGGGCGAGAGCGAGCCGCGGCCGCCGCCCGGGCCCAGGGTGATCTCGGGGGCTTGGGGCCCCGCGCGGCTGCTCGCCAGCTTTTCCGGCCCCCCCCCTTCCTCCCGCCAGGGGCCAGCCAAGATCTTCCTCCCCTGTCGGGTGCTCCAGGTTAGCCCAAACCAGAGGAGGCTTTTATTGGGGTGAGGGGTGGGGAGGACGTGAAAGTGGACTGAGAATTTCTCCACTCGGGAAGAAGTGCTGCTCCTAGGTTTCACAGGGAGTAAAAGGGGAGCAGCGAGGTCATGGGTTTGGAGTGATGGTAATAATGAACATTTTTCTAAGCCCTCGCTGTGTGCCAGGCACTGTGCTGAGCGACTTGAGTGCCTCTCCTTTCCTCCTCCAACGCCCCGGTAAGGTAGGTACGGTTATTCCCTCTTACAGCGGACTCGAAGGCCCAGAGGTGGAGTGACATGGTCAAAGGCACACACATCTTAAGGGCAGGTATTTGTTTGAACCCAGGTCACTTGACTCCTAGTCCCCGAGCCTGTTTTATTTTTTGTTCCAGCGCCCTGTGCGGCTCTAGGGCACCTTCGCCCCCAAGAGCACTAGTCTCGGGGGACAGTATTAACCTTGGAAGACTGACTGCGCGGCGTTCGTACTTGGGACTAGTTGTGGGCTTCCAGGGAGACGAGAGCTGGTCGTGCGATTATAACAAAGGCAAAGAAATCGTTAGGGCTTCCTTTCTACAGGTATTCCTACAGAGAGCTGATGGATGGGCTTTCCTGAAACCTTCTGGGAAAAGTATACAGTAAAATGATTAAGCGTAAGTGAACCTGCACAGTGTTCCTCGTCAAATTGGAAACTTAGAGCCTGATGATGGGAAATTCCCGCCAGCAGGAAGTCAGGCTCTGATACTGGATCTTGAATCTTTTTTCTTCTTCTTTTTGATTAGAGTAGACTTTTGAGAGAGACCTTCAAGAAAATAGTTCAACTTCCTCGTTTTACAGTTGAAGAAAATAAGGTTGCATAGCGATGGTTTCGTATCTGGCAACATGTATAAGTTAAAATTTGAAATTGGAGTAGAAAGCATGGTGCCCAGTTATAGTATAAATTTGACTCCCTGGAGCCTAAGCTAGGTGAATTACGGGTGCTTGAGATGGGCTCGGAAGTCTTAACCATTGTAGAGTTGGGATCTTCTCTGGATGTCTACATAGATACATTTAGCATTTGTATATGCTCCTGTTACATGCAAACGTGGAATACACCTTCCAAGACTTGAGTTTAAGTATTTCTAGTTAGTTATACTTGAGATTTTTAAAGGTTTAATGAAATAATAAATGTTCCTGTGTTGCAGAGCTGTATCATTACTTTGCATCACAAGTGTCTCTATTTGAGCTCAGATGGCAGTGAAAGTTTTGGGGCTAGCTCTCTGAATTAACTTTGATTGGAATGGCTTTCAGCCTTTTTTCTTTCTTTTTTTTTTAAAGAAATTTATTTTATGTATACAGATACTTTTTAGGTTTGGTCTTTAAGAATTTTTTTGCAGCCAGAGGGAACACATAATTTACATCCTTGTAAGTAAATTAAAAAGGTATGAGGAAGCTTAATACTTGCGTTTCCATTTACCCAGTAATTTCCATATTTCTTAACAGAAAGTAGCTGCAGATAAAAGATAAAAATATTTTTTGGAAAAATTCTTTGTTGGTGTTACCATGAATAACAAATTACTTTAGAATATAACATTGTTTTCCTTGGAACTTGCCTTCCTGTGGCAGTTCCAGTTACCTGTGTTTAGATACCAGTTAAGTATTGAATTAGCATTTTAAGTTAAATGTTAAAATGCTAATTTTATGACCTACATTTAAACTGTTAAGTTTGAGTCCAACTAATTATTCCTTGAGGTAAAATATATCAGAATGAAAGTTCCTTATGCATTGAGGGAAGTTTAGTTTCCCCTTAAGATATTTTAAAAACTACTGTTCTTGGCTTCAAGCTAGTGATTATCAGTTGGGTAGGAATGTGAAAACTGGTTTTTCACAGATTGGTAGCCCAGTTGATCTCTTATGCATTCATTTATCAAGAACAAATGAAATGAAGCAAATAGTGATAATATAAGGTTTGTCTGCCACCCACCCAAGCTAAGAATTACTTTTGTTGTTAAGTCCTTTCAGTCTCAGCTTTTGTATCTTCTAACTGGTAGAAAAGTAGGCAGTTCTTTGTTCTTTATTTAACTCACTTTGGTTGGCTGTTCTCAGCTGACAGTCTGTTAAAGGAACATCAGGAGATTTGGTAATGTTTGTTGGTGACCTACTTTGCAGCAGTTTTTTGTAATTTACATTATTTTTCATTTTTACTTTAACTTGTTTTAGTATTTCACCTGGAAAGTAGAGAGCAGAGATTAGTTTCAAATTTTTATAGGTTTGTGAATTGTGTGTGGTTCTTAGGATGGATGGGACAATTTTAAAAGATGACATTTAGTATAAAGCCTGAATGTGTGTCCTAAACCAATGTTTCTTTTTCTTTTTGCCAGTTTAATAAAATTACCTTCTTGATCTTTAAACATTTTGTCATTGGATTTTTTTTTTAAATATTTTAGAATTCAAATATGCATTGCATATTCATTTAATTGTGCTTTAAGATTGCCCTGGAATCAGTATTGTTAAAATGGTCACACTGCCCAAGGCAATCTACAAATTTAATGCAATCCCTATCAAATTACCCAGGACATATTTCACAGAACTAGAACAAATCATAATAAAATTTATATGGAACCATCAAAGACCTAGAATTGCCAAAGCATTACTGAAGAGAAAGAAAGAGGTTGGAGGAAGACTGCCCTGGACAAAACTTACTGACTTTACAAAGGGAGATAATAGTTAAAATAGGTAAGTGAGAAAAGAAAAAGCTTTTTTTTCCTCTCCTGGCTAGTCAGTTTTAACAGCTAGTGGGAAAAACCTTTAGTACAATACTATCCTTCCAGCCATGGAGTTAAATTTAGATTCGGCAACTGTAATCTCACTTATAGTAGGTGATGACACTGTGGTGGTTAACTAGGTTATGTTTTTAAATCTCAGAAATCAGCTTTCTGTTTATTTTTTTTAATACTGGACACCCTGGCCTTGGTTGGAGAGATGAATTGCAAGCCAGATGATAAGAGTTAGGAATAATCTGCATTTGAAGAATGGGAAGGAGGAGCTTTATAAAAGCAGAGTGTAGTTTAAAAGTTTTCTTCTAGGGTGTGGCCTTTGTAAATAAAATCAGATTTTCAGATGACTTTAAGTGATAGATTTCCAGTTCTGCCATCTGGCCAGTTTGTCATGTCGTGTTGCTTAGCTATTTAGCCTGTATGCTGTATTGCAGGTATTTGATAAAAAATAAATTATTAGAGAGGGTTCAGAGAAGAAAGCTGACTTCTTGGATGGGACACACTTCCACTTAGTAGGAATGTCTTCCCGGTGGCTACTAACTTAAGTGGCTTTGTAGCAGTGTCATTGTGTCTTTGCATGGCCTTTTATGTATTTTTAAAGTGCTTTCACACATCTTTATTTGTAAGAACTGTTGCCCTGAAACCCAAATAATTGTCTAACCTGTTTTGTAAAGCATGTGGTATACCAAGTTAGGAACATAGACAGCTATGTGGTAGAGGTTTCCTTATTCAAAAAACTTTGAGGGTTCCAGAATCTTCGAAGCCATGAGTGACACCTACCTGCCCTTCCAGGTTTTGTACACTGTGTCTCACTCATACCCAATGTTTGTGGACTCTTGAGCTTGCTCTTAGGGATTCCTGACATGTGTCCGCCTATGCTTTATGGGATCTAAAGGATGGAAAATTCATGTTTTTAAGGAATTTCATAGTTGAGGAATTTGTATTGACTATAAAGTATTTATCTTGGTGAGAAAAGACTGATTGTTGCTTATTAACCTGACTAGCTTTTAACTTTGGAAGGGATGCTAGAAACCAAAAAAGTTAGTGAATTGTTAAGTTTCCCAATTCTTGTCTTGAATTTTTTTCTTTCGAAGAAACTTGTTTTTGAGGTAATTTTCAATTTACAGAGGAGTTGTAATACATATCTTGTATATCCTTCACACAACTTCCCTAATGTTAACATCTTACAAAATCATGGTACATTTATCAAAAATAAATTAACATTGATAAAATACTGTTAACTGAAGCATTGACCTTACTTGGATTTCCTTAGTTTTTCCACTGATGTCGTTTTTCTATTCCGGGATCCAATCCAAGATACCACATTACAGTTAGACCTCATGTCTCTAGTTTCTCTCTGATCTGTGACAGTTTCTTGTACTTCTTTGTCTTTAATGACCTTGACCCTTGACCTCAATTTGGGTATACTTGGTGTTGAGTAAACTGAGGTTATGGATTATTGGGAAGAATACCACAGAGGTGACTTAACCTTCTTACCACACATGGGACACATAATGTTTCTGGTTGAATTTAACCTTGACCACTTGATTAAAGTGGTATCTACCAGGTTAGTATGTTTTTCCTTTGCATATTCTTTTTATTAGAAGCTAGTTACCAAGGGAGGAGAATATTTGAATTTGTGGACCTGTATTAAAGCTCCCACTATTGTTATTAAGCATTTGGTGGGAACACTTTGAACTTATGCAAATATTGTGTTTCTCTCAAGTTTCCCCCCTTATTGAGCATTTATTGATGGGTCTTGCTTGCCACTGTGATTGTTGTGTTCTCATGATGATCCTTTATTTCCCTTCTTCCTTCTACATCGTTTGGAATTCTTCCGTAAGAAAGATTTGTCTCTTCCCGTTATATTTTATTATTTTATTAGTCTTATTAAGACTTTATTTTCCCATATTATTAGGACTATTTACCCATTATTTATTTGTTTTTATTTTTTTAGTTATTTATATCAGCATGGGCTTATGGATATTCTTTGGGGTTGTAATCCAGTGTTTTCCTAACTTATTTTTGCTTTTTTACTTACTGTTTTATTGCTTGAAATGTTCCAGTTTTGGCTCTTGTGTCCTTTTGATGTTCCCCAAGGTTTTTTGTTGTTGGTTTTTTTTAATTAAGCATTATCTTTCTTTATCAGATACTTTAGACTCATCTTGTATTTTGCCTGTCCAAGCCCTAGAATGAACCATTTCTCCAAGGAGTTGTCAGGAAGGGTTTTGAAGGGAGGTGACAGGTGGTAAATGTGAGGAGTCTGGAGAACAGATTGAACAGTAGTAGATCCAGTGATGGTTATACTGCTCTTGCTCTGAGCACAGACACTGGTTTCAGTATCAGTTTTTCTGGTTCTGGGAAAACATTAATTTCGCTGGTAATTAAACCAAATTTCAAATGTTTGAATACTACATAGCATAACCTTTCTACAAAATTTACAACAGTTTACTATGTACTTATATTAGTACACAAAAACCCTTGCTGTTTATTTTTCCTTAGTGTTTCTGATAAATTATTAAAGTAGAGTAAAAAGACCCTTTAAATACCATTGTACTCAGAATTGACTGTTAACATTTTGCATCACTCTTAAGTTTGAATTTTTTTTCTATGCAGGTTTCCATTCCTTTCTCTTCCACTGAGACAATCTTTTGTCTTTCCGAGCTGTTTCACATGTGGGTTAAAAATTTTTTTAAATGGCTTCATTGAGATATAGCTGACATACAATAAACTGCACGTATTTTAAGTGTACAGACTGATAGCTTTTGGCATTGTTGATACCTGTGAAACTGTCACAATCAAGACAGTGAAAAGGCCTATCACCCCAGAAGTCTTCTCACACCCCTTTGCGAAATCCCCTCTACTATCCACTCACCCTCCTCTTCTGCCCCCAAGAATCCCTTATCTGCTTTCTGTCACTGAAAACCAGTTTACATTTTCTATAATTGTTATGTAAATGGATCATACAACATGTACTTTAATAAAAAAAAATTGCTGAATAGTGCTGTTCTGTAAATATACCACAATTTGTTTATCCCTTCACCAGTTGATGGATATTGGTTTGTTTCAGCTTTTCGCTATTACAAATAAAGCTTTAAGAAACTTAACTGCCTGAAAAAGTGGTTGTACCATTTTACATTTCCTACCAGCAGTGTTTTAGGGTTCCATTTCCTCAAGATCCTGGCCAGCACTGTATGGTCAGCCTTTTTTAGTTTTAGTCATGCTGACAGGTGTGTAGTGGTACCTTATTGTGGTTTTAATTTGCATTTCTATGATTACTAATGATGTTGAAGTTCATCCTTTTTCATCTGCTTATTTGGTATTCGAGTAATTTCTTAGATGAAGTGTCTCTTTTGCTCATTGCTTTGCAAATATTTATTCCAAATGTGCTTTGCCTTTTCATTTCTCTTAGTATCTTTTGCAGAGCAAAACGTTTTAATTTTGATGACATTCACATTATCAGTCTGTTCTCTTACAGATCATGTTTTTGGTGTTGAGTCTAAAAATGACTCAAGGTCATGCAGATTTTCTTTACTTGTTTTATGGTTTTAGGTTTTACCTAAAAGCATTGAGTTAAATTTTAATATACCATGAGGCCTGAATTGAAGTTCTGTTTATTTCTGTATATGGATATGCAGTTGTTCCAGCACCATTTGTTAAAAAGACTACCCTTTTTCTACTGAATTGTATGCATTTTTGTTGGAAATCAGTTGTCCATTTATGTCAGTATATTTATTCTGTTGCATGGCTCTATTTGTATATTTTTACATCCAGACTATTTTTAAAATAATATATGCATCTATGAATAATAGCTGGTATTATTTTGTATATACTAAAAACTTAAAACATTTAAAAGCTATCATACAGTACATATTTGGCAACTGACTTTGTTTTTGAGATCTAGTTCATGCCGACTTTATGACTGCTATAAATAGGGTGACTTATGTCTTGTTTCCCAGGAACAGTCCTAATTCAGTCCAGTTAACCTGGCATAATTATTGTACCACTTTTCAGTCTTTTAAATGCCTATATGATTACAGAAGTTTCCATGACGTGAATAAACCGCAGCTTAATCCATTTCCCATTTGATGGACATGTGGGTTGTTACCTGTTTTAGGTTTTAGAAATAGAGTGGCACTTAATTTCTCTGTTTACGTCTTGTGTGCAAATGAGTGAGTTTCTCTTGTGTATGTATCTGTCTTTTGACATTTTAATATTTTGGGCGATCTCCTGTGAGAACTGCTAAGTTTTAATATACATTTTGTTAGTTACTTAGTTTTATTGCCTGTGTACTTTCCTGAGAATTGCCTATTCCATTTCCTTTGTTTTTCTCTTAGGTTATTATTTTAGTGATCTGTTTGGGCATTCTGTATCCATTCTGGATACTAATCTCTTATAGTATGATGCTGTGGTTTTTAATTTACAATGGATACTTCGAGATCTTGAGTTAAGACATTTTGCTATTTCGATTTCATTAGAAAGAGTAGGCTCTACTAGTTAAAAATTCAGGTGGATTATAGTTGGTGTTCATATGTCCCTGCTCTTGGAACATAAATGCTCAAGGCTTTTTTAGGCTCAGTTAAAAGAAGCACCTTTAACATTTCTCTGCGTTCCAGCGAAATTATTGATGTGGAATTTTTTTTTAAGTTGCCATGCAATCTAGTAATTTGAGATTAAGTGGATATTTTGAAAGTTAAGGGAGTATTTCACAAATCAGGGTCAACTAGTGAAAAATAAATCCGTGATTATGTTAATCTGTGATGTTGACATTTCTGTGTATATTTTTTTTAGGATAGCACTCACTGATGTGTGGTTTACAAATATAGTAAGAAAAGTATAAAAATTAAATTCTTCTTGTAGGTAACTAATAACAATTCTGTTGCCTCAAACTTTGCTTTCCTATTCTGTAAAGTACGTTAGTCATGCTTTTGTTTGCTTTGATGGACCCTAAGATCATCACAAAATGATGCTGTTGGAAAGCTTACAGTATTAAGGCCAAAAGCAAATCTTTCCTAAAATTGGAAAACTTCAGAAAATATTCTGATATAATCCTTTTAAAAAACAAAGTAAATAGATGTTGTAAGACAAATTTAAAGATGAAACCAGAGCTTTTTAGGAGTTGGCTTAGCTCTTAGACCTTAGCCCTGAAAGTTGGGAGAAAGTAACCAGATGGAAACTTCCTGCACCATGAAAAAGTTGAAATTGGACCATCTATATCTGCTGCTAGTAAACACAGAGATGTTCTGTGGTCCTCAGATCTTTTGAAGTACCGAGTTTGTACTAATTAAAGTCAGAGTGGAGTAAATTTATGGAATTACAAACTAAAAGAATTTTTAAAGATCATTTCCTTTTAAGAGGTAAAATATGTAGGGTAACATACCATTAATTATTGGACCTGGTACCCTTTGCTGTGTTTTTATTTTATTCTGAAAGTAATGTATGTTCATCACAGGACATTCCAGCAATTCAGAGGTCTATACATTTTTTCTCTTTAATAGCTACATAGTATCGCATTAAAAATATTCTATATCTATTACATGAAACAATATAATTTCCTATAACACAGCTATAGTGCAACAATGAATACTTTTATTCATTATGTTTATATATGTTCTTATACCTTATGTTGTATGTATTTACACCTTGTGGTTTTTATGTAGTAATTTTTGTATGGACTGTTTCATACAGAATTCCCCTTTCATCCCCCCCTCCCCCCAAGAAACCAAAAACCAACAACCAACCAGGAGTGGTCAGTGTTCTCAGTTTTTACGTTGCACCAGATTATTACTAGCTCAGGAGCACAAGCAGTGAATGGTATTAGAATTTTCCCCAGTGAGAACTTATCAAAGAAATTTGGAGGTTTCCCTTTGTTGCGTGTCAAGTACTCATTTACTGCTTTAAAATAGAATACTTGGTTTCAAAGTTCATTTGCCATACTTTACTGGTCTTGGATTTATCAGTTCGGTTAGAACTGGTAAACTGAAGGTCATGTTTACTATCTTTGCTTCAAGTATTTTTTTTTTAAGTGCTTTTTTCTTAATTTTATTTATTTAAAAAGAGCAGTAATGGGGATTGAACCTAGGACCTTGTGCATGCTGGGCACATGATTTACCACTGAGCTAGCTATGTCCACCCATCTTTTTTTTTTAATGCTTTTTTTGTGTAAGCTTTTTGGGGGGAAGTAATTAGATTTATTTATTTATTTAAAAATTTTAAACATTTTAATTCTTTGCTACGCATGTGTTCTACCACTGAGCTCTATCCTCTCCTCCCCTTTTTAAAAAATTTCAGCACACTTGCTTTTAATCAAAAGTGTCTTGTATACAGATTTGATCCTCTCCATTTAGCATTAAGGGGCTTCCTTAAGTATTTTTTTCTTTTAATTCCTTAAGTATTTCTAAGTGGCCTTGTTTACTTCTTGAGGCCAAGAACTGTTCTTTCTTTCCCCTTCCCCTAATGTAGGACCTTTTCAGTATTTCTTGAAAAAAATTTTAAGGGAAATTTGAAAACGTATTTTCTGTCCCTATCATAGAGTACAGTTTTGGCATATTACGACATTCACAGTATTACAAACTTGGATATAAAATTAGTGGAAAATAAATTTCCTTTGGTGAAAGTGAGTGATTACCTTCCTCCCTCCCAGGTCCTGTTTGTTTCATCACTCATCTTTCTAGACTACAGTGATTTCAGTTTTTATCATTCTTAGGAATACTGTTTTTGAGTGATTTGTGATACATACTGCAAAAGGTTTATCCTGTCAGTCTGAAAGCTGTATTCCAAGAGAGTGATGTCCAAATTGGAATTACTTGGAATGTTCAGGGAACTTACTTTGTTTTGGGAGAGTGGCAGATATCTTTTAGAAAGTCTTCGAGTCTTCACAAGGGCATGGGGAAGGGGGAATTGCTGTTGATAATTAAAGTAATAAGACTATGTATTTAGTCTCCTATTTCTGATTTTGGTACGTGCTTCATAGTCCAACCAATAATGCATCCATTGGCATATGCTGTTATATAGGGAACAGCCAGAGTCTCCATAGATGTACAAAATTGTAAAACCTTTCCTAAAAGGACAGTGTTTCAGTATTTAATAAATGAGGGAGAATCTTAGGAACTTTTTAGCATGTCTTTTCATTGATATACATAGTTGATAATTGTCATAGTGGGTCAGTAACTGGTAGAACCTCATCATTTGATTTTGTTTACTTTCATTATTTTAGATTTGATAGAATTTAGAGTTCTAATGAACCAGGGTGGGATTAATGTATTCTCAGAAGATGTGATGTTAGTTTACATGTTTGTCATTGCTTCTGTTTTATGTTTCGGGCAGAAATAAAGATGGAAATTTCAGGTAAGTGATTTAGCAAATAAAATTTTTCTAATGAGGATTGAGTCTCTTTTATAGACTCAAATATTTTGGGCTCAAATCACCAAAATTTTCTGCATTTTCTTTGTTACTGAGAATGGTCATCAGATAGATAAGGTTATTCACAGAACTTTCAGTGTGTGATTTTAGATTACTGAAGATCTTCACTTAACATTTTGTAGTCACTGGTGCTGTTGGATGGTTCAGTATTAATAATTCTAATATATTTTATGGTGTCTTAAGGATTATTTTTTTTCATGTGGAAGCATTTTTATTTTGATTTTGTGAGACATACTTTACAAACAATAAAATTACAGAATTTAAGGGTCCTGTTTGAAAAGTTGGTTTTATGCAGGTAACCATCACTCAGATAAGAACATTTCTCCCTCCAGCTAGTTTCTCTCGGGTCGTTTCCAGTCTGTTCCCTCTTAGGCAACTACTTTATGATTTCTAGCACCTTAGCTTAGTTTTCATAGTAATTGAAAAAAAAATGTTGTATCTGCTGTCAGTCTGAATTCTGGAAAACTGGACAGTTCAACGTGGCAAATAGATGATTAGAAATCTGTTTAGCTCATAAAGTTCTAACCTCCATGTGTGTTGAGAATGTTGAATGAAAGAAAGTTTTTATTCCTGTTATGTGTCAGACACTCAAGTTTTGGGGCTTACCTAAGAAAAGTTACATAAGGAGTGGTCTTTAAAAAACTTAACTCTTAGGAAGAAGCTTGTCTCCTTCTTTCAAAATGTTATTTTTATCCAACCGTGACTTATGTAAAATTCTAGAAGCCTTTGGCTATTTTAATTTAGGAAATCAGTCTTTTTTTTTTTTTTTTTTTTACATTTAAGCAATATTGTTCCTTTTCACTAATGTGCTATGTGTATTTACACACACAGAATATTACTTTTTCTTTTTTTTAAATTATAATTGATGGGAATATTTTTAAACAGTGCTACCATTTCCCTTGTGCTGATTGGGAAATTTGGTTGATATTTGTTATAGAAGAGCTTAAAGGAGAGATTTGAGGAGCTGGAGCTTCCACTTCAGTGAACCATGTAGTATTGGCAGTGTGAATGTCAGCCTTTGGAGGATGCAAAGCTATTGGAGGAAACCCAGATGACTGACATTAACTCGTATGAATTATCTAGATAAGCTCAAAGAAAGGGAAAGGAGAAGTTCTAGGACTGATGAATAAATTTTTATTTTTCTTACCTTTGGTATATAACCTAGAGGATTTTCATCATTCTCCATGGGAAGATTGGATGTGAGAAGTAATATTTGATAAAATATTACTTCGAAATTATTATTATAATGAGACTCCATGGCAGTATCAATGATGCAGTTAGATTGCTGTTCTTAGTCTAATTTCTTAGATTTTGGTGAAACGGGTAGTAAATGGGACAGGTATTTAAGAAGAATGCAGAAATGCAGTAAGTGAAGATAAACATCTCCACACATTGTATGTGCAAGAGTTGACCAACCAAACTCAATCTGTTTTGCCCATCCTTTAAGGAGACTGAAATAAAATTTCTCTCCTTTTCCCTTTATGCTGTAATTACACATGCCTCCATTTGCTTTTATGTTTAAGTTCAGAATGATTTTATCTTCTCAAATGAAAAGTTGGATTATCCCTTGCCAAATATTTTTTTTGAAAGGTTTTGTTTTGTTTTGTTTTGTTGAAGTATAGTTGGTTTATTACAATGTGTTAATTTCTGAAGTACAGCATAGTGATTCAGTTATATATATATTCCTTTTTATTATAGGCTATTACAAGAGATTGAATATAGTTCCCTATGTTATACAGTAGGACCTTGTTGTTTCTTTTATGTATAGTGGTCAGTATCTGCAAGTCCCAGACTCCCAGCTTATCCCTCCCCCCACTCTTTCCCCACTGGTAACCATAAATTTGTTTTGTTTTTTTCCGACAATAACTGACAGTAATTGAGAACTTACTGTGTGCTAGGTGCCTTTCATTTTTAAAATTTATTTATTTTTATTGAAGTATAGTTGATTTAAATGCTGTATTAGTTTCATATGTACAGCAAAGTGATTCAGTTATGCATATATATTCTTTTTCAGATTCTTTTCCATTATAGATTATTACAAGATACTGAATACAGTTCCCTGTGCTATATAGTAGGTCCTTGTTTATTTTATATATAGTAGTGTGTATATGTTAATCTCAAACTCCTAATTTATCCGTCCCCCTCACCCCTTTCCCCTTGGTAACTATAGTTTGTTTTCTATGTGAGTCTATTTCCAGTTTGTTAGTAAGTTCACTTGTTATCTTTTTTTTTTTTTTAGACCACATATAAGCAATATATATTTGTCTTTCTCTGACTTACTTCCCTTAATATAAATAATATCTAGGTCCATCCATGTTGCTGCAAATGGCATTATTTCATTTTTTTAATGGCTGAGTCCACCACACACACGCACATGCACACGCACACGCACACACACACAAAACATCTTCTCTATCCATTCATCTGTCGATGGGCATTTAGGTTGCTTCTGTATCTTGGCTATTGTAAATAGTGCTGCTGTGAACACTGGGGTGCATGTATCTTTTTGAATTAAGAGTTTCCTTTGGATATATGCCCAGGAGTGGGATTGCTGGATCATGTGATAACTCTATTTTTAGCTTTTTAAGGAACCTCAATACTGTGTTCCATAGTGGCTGCACCAATTTACATTCCCACCAAAAGTAGGAGGGTTCCTTTTTTTTCCAGATGCCTTTCTTAACACTCAGCAATACTAACTTTAAAGTCATAATTTCAAGGTCATAGGGATTTTTTTATTGCGTTAAAAACATCTTGTTTGTTACCTTTTGCCTGTTCTATTTTCTTATTTTTGGTCCTGTTATAAACTCAGAATATTTAGAATTTTTAGTTTCTGTGTTTTCTTTTTCAAAGATACTCTAAATTTCTATAGTTTGGCCAAAAATATGATAATATGTTCCTTTATGTCAAAGGCATACATATTGACTTAACACCCTTGAATCTAATATTGTCATAAATAAAAATATGTTGTAATGTTACAACTGGAGCAATCTTTTTGGGGGGACTGTTAGTTGGGTTTATTTAATTAGCTTTTTAATGGTGGTACTGGGGGTTGAACATAGCACTATACCAGTGAGCTATACCATCCCACCCCACTGACAATTGAAATGATCTTGAGTTTAATAGCTTAGAAAAATTACGATAGGATGCATATTGGAATTGTGTACTTTTGAGGTTCTTATATTCAGCTTAAGAAAATTGAATATTGGTAATAATGATGGACTAATTCTTTGTAGTGACTTTTTCCTCTAGCATTCATCTGATTGCAGTAAATTTGAATGTCTAAAATCTCACTGATGTATGTGGGTTTTGTTTGTTCTAATACTGTTTATTCCTTTTGAAACCCAAGAATTGCTGGCATGATCTTTTTAGTTCATGAGGTGATTTTAGCTAAATGATTCAGTCTTCTGCCCTGCCACTTTTCCCCCTTGTACTGGATCTTTCAGGTTGAACATATTTGACGTTTTTCCCCCAGGTTGAATCGACCAAAGCAATGGTTATGGAGAAGCCTAGTCCCCTGCTGGTCGGGCGGGAATTTGTGAGACAGTATTACACACTGCTGAATCAGGCCCCAGACATGCTACACAGGTAAAACTTTTGTTTCCTGGGCATCATCTAATTCTGTGTTTTATTATGTAGGTGCTTACGCTTGAGATTCTTATTCATCATGCACCTTGTAGGGTTGTTGCATTATAGTGTTTTGTACATAAGTACCGAAAAGTGATGACTGTTAAAATTATGTAATAATATTAAATAGAATGTACTAATGTTTAAAAACTGGACTGTTAACTATACATTATCAGAAAAATAATGCCTGGAAATGTAAAATGTTTATGCTTTTGTTTTTGCCGTTTTTTGTTTTGCTGTTCTTGGTGAATCATAAATTTAGTAAGAATGCATATTGAAGATATAAGACTGTTCTTGTAGTGACTTACTTTTGTGTTGGTATGCTTTAAAATATTGGGTATCTTTTTAGTGGAAATGATTTATGCTTGTAAATTAAAACAGATGTATGAAATAAACATGAAAGTCTTTAGTAAAACAGTGCTAACAATTTTTCTGTGTATATGCCAATATTTTTAATATACTATGTTTTAGCTTTTTTACTTGAAAATCTGTAATCATCTTACAAAGGTAGTACACATACCACATTAATTTTAGTATAATTTTAGTATTCAGAGTTTTTATTTTCCAGAGGTGTAGCTTATACTTAATCTCTTAATGATGAATATGTAAGTTACTTCCATTAATTCCTCCTACAAACAATGCTGCATTATACAAAACTCTTGTCTATATATGTGAACTTAAAATATTTCTTAGAAATTTCAAAATGTGTATTTGTCAGACCAGAACTATTTTTTCCTCTGTACTCTGCCGATTGCATATTGTATACCACGTGATTATTAGGTGTAAAAGAATATTTGTAAATTGTGTTGAGTCCTGACTCTGAAAATGTAAAATATCTCTTGTATTTTTTTTTTAAGGCTTCACAATTTCTGGAACACTTCCCTTTTTACTCTTGATCTTTATAAAAACCTTTTAGTAAGGCATTGTAGGAGAGCTAACTTCATTTTACAGGTAAAGATGCTAAGAGGTTAAAAATTTGTTGGTATTCACACTTAGTAAAGTGATAGAATAAGTCTCTCAACTTTTTTTCTTTCTCCCTTTTCGTTGTATTTTTTCTTAAAATTGTATTCTGTGCCCTTTGCAGTTAGACAAATTTGGAATTTAAAATGGAGCAGGAGATGAAAGAAACTAACCATATACATTAATATATTTCTTGGTCAATGTTGTTATTTATTGATTCAAACAATCCTTTTTTCACATTTAATTTCTAAGGTACAATGAAAGGTGGCTTAGCCAGCAATGAACTGATTGGCTAACATGCAGCCTCTCAGTGACTTTAAAAGTTGTAAGGTAGATTTGAGACCTACATGGGCCCAGATCTGTCCCTTTTTGAGGGGCAGAGGAAAGTACAATCAGGATGCAGAATGACATGAATAAGCTTGTATGTGAAAACTTTTTCATCTGATCAAGAAATCCTAATAGTGGTTATCCCCTGAGTTAGGGCATTTCCCCTGTGTATGTGGTTAGGATAGGGTTGGCACTTTCCTAATTGAGTATTGTAATGAAGATGAAGTAGTTGAGGATATAGATGAATTAAAGCTATGAAGAGTTAAGTCTGAACATGTTGATGCATCAGCAGAAATTGTTGGAAAACTCCTTAGACCCATCTATCTGCCTGAGTTACTGGGTTTTTAATGGGAATTCAACACATGTATTCTCAGATATAAAAGGACTCTCAAATCTGTGGAGAATATAGATGTCCTCGTCTGTATCAAAACTGTCTGTTTTCCCCTTGAGTGAAAGCAAGGGCTTGTATTTTAAGTGGTCTTTCTGACATGAACTACCAAATCCTTCCCAACACAATTGTCCTGAGACCTGGAACTTGTGACTTGTGGGGGGAGGGGGGAAATGTTCTGCTTCCTTGACCAAATTCATTCCCATTGTGCAAATACTGTGACATGTAGGGGATGGATGTATGATTTGTATACAAAGATGAAAAGAGAAACACATTCCAGCCTCCAAGAACGTACCAGTGAGGCAGATGGGTACCAAACATGAACAGTAAATACGTGGTCTTAGGATACTTAAAGATGTCAAATATCTTCTTGTTTTACAGATTTTATGGAAAGAACTCTTCTTATGTCCATGGGGGATTGGATTCAAATGGAAAGCCAGCAGATGCGGTCTATGGACAGAAAGTAAGCATAACAAGCTTTATGTAAGCTGTTAAGTAACTAGAACATAACCCATAAAATTGAAGTGGATACATGCTTAATAGAGTTATTGATATTTGAAGATCAAATCTATTTGAAGAAGATCAACTTCTATTTGGAAATTTAGGTATTCAGTAACTATTTGATTTATATGATAGTCATTGAAGAGCTTATATTGTCATTTTTGTTCATTTTGTATGATATATTTTGAAGTTTTTTTGTTAGGAGATAATTGGTTTTAGTATGAGGATCACCTGTTGTAAACATTTTTAGGTATATTAATTCAGGACAGTAATTTTAAAAGTCTCAAGGTGGTCACTGGGAATGTAGTGTACAAATTACAGTGGGGTCCGTGTAGTTTGTAATTTGAATATGTGTAGGTAAATTCTCTATGTTTGCTGTGTTAGAAAGTTAGTTGTTCTTGAGGGCTGTGTAAATTTTGAGTCCTTACCTCTTGTCTTAATTCCTTAGGAAATCCATAGGAAAGTGATGTCACAAAACTTCACCAATTGCCACACTAAGATCCGCCACGTCGATGCTCATGCCACTCTGAATGATGGCGTGGTGGTCCAGGTGATGGGCTTGCTCTCTAATAACAACCAGGCTTTGAGGAGATTCATGCAGACTTTTGTCCTTGCTCCTGAGGTATGAACAAAGAAACAATGAACGGTTTGAAACTGTAAATTTACAGAAAAGTTGCAATAATAGTACTGTAGTAATTCCTACATATATCTGACCTAGAGCCACTGTCAACATTTGCCCGCTTGTTTATAATTCTTTTTCTACTTACCTGTCATTTTTAATTCTAAACCTTTTGAGAAGTTGGAGATATGATACCTAGTTATCCTCAGATACTCAAGTGAGCATTTCCTAAGAGTAAGGAACTGCCTTCCATACCATAGTATAGTTACCAGGTTCAGGAAGTATTGATACAATACCATTATCCATCTGCAGTCCATATTTAAATTTTGGTAGTTGTCCCAATAATAATCTTTATAGTAATTTTTTTCCTCTTGTGCGAGATTCAGTCTAGGCTTACATGTTGTTCATAGCTGTGTTTTCTATTGAAGCTCCTTTAATCTGCTTTAACTCATTAATCTTGGTTTTCAAGGTGTTCACATGTTTAAAGAGGACACAAGTTTCTGTGTAGAATGGCTCAGTTTGAATTATCTGATACTTCCTTGTGGTTAGGTTTAGGTTATGTCTTTTGTACCTCATATTAGGCTCTTGATGTCATTTAGTCTATTAGTATTTTTACTTTCCTCATTAATAAGTAAATTGTGGGTCAGTCTTTGAGACTGTGCACATACTCTGTTCTTCATCACGCTTGTAGGCACTCTTTAGCATTCACTGATACTTGCCAGAATCAGCTGCTACTTTGATGGTTCTTTCATTCTATATTTATTAGTTGGCATTCTTTGTAAAGAACTTTGCCTTTTCTTCTATCTGTCATGGGGTCTTTGTTTATTTAATGGATTTAATGAATTACTAACTTTATATAGATGTCTCACATGTCCCAGATCTGCTAAGTGTGAGCTCCTTTGAGCTGGTTTCTGGTTTTTTTGGTTTTGGTTTTTTGTTTGATTTTTTTCGCATGGAGAGGGTGAGAGGTGGGGAGCACTTTGTGGCACAAAATGCATCAGGCTCATCTTACACTCTCTGCTCCTGCCCCAACCCAAGGTCTGGGGTCAGCTGTTTCTTCAAGGAGCCCTGTTTTTTTAGTTATTATGTTTACCATGAAAGGGCAGAAGGTTTATGTTGCTCAGTTGCATTTGTACTGTCTTCCTGGCTTGTCTAGACTGAACACAGTCAGGAAGCCTGTCTGCATGAGGACAAGGAAGGGGCTCCATGAGGACTTACTGATTCAGTGTTTTCTCCAGCATTACCCTTAAGATAATTTTCTGTTGAAGGATAGTAAGTGTAAAACCTCTATCACTTTACTGTTTGAATATAAAATAACTCAACTGTCAGTGTGAAAAATTACACGAAGTCATTTTAGTCAAGATTTTTAGAGGAAGACTTAGATTATCTGTAGTGTTAAAATTGTTGATGAACTTCTAAATATTCAAGTAATCATGGGATAATTGCTAAGTTTACTTGTAGTTCTTTTTCCTTTAAAGAGGAAGATTCTAACATTACCTTAGTATAATACATTGTCACATAAACTGTCTCAGTTCTCAAAACTCTAAGGTATAAGTTGGTGTCTCATTCTATAGATGAAGAAAGTGCCTTAGAAATTGAATATCTGGTAAATGACATAGTTGGATTTAGATTTAGGTGTGTCTTGCACCTCCCATAGACAAACCTTTTCAGCTACACCACCCGTGATTGCTTGTGTCAGTATTGGATACAGATTTAGGGAATTTTTGAATTTCTGCTGCAGTTGGTAATACGTATTTATTGTTGAAGAAATTATTCGAAGTGTGGGCTGTGGCATCTTAAATATTTAGAGCTTTATCAACTTTTAGATATTTATCCGGTGGTATTTTAAGCACTCTACTTGAATGTAGTTTTTAACAGCCTTAGTAGAGCCGAGTTTTTTCAGCATTGGCCCTGTTAACATTTTGGGCTGGATAATTTTTTGTGGTGGAGGTTGTCCTGTGCAATGTAGGATGTTTATAGCAGCATCCCTGCCCTCTACTCAGTAGTTGTCAGTTGTACTCCCGATGGGAAACCTAAAATTAAAATGTCTTCAGATATTGCCACATGTCTCCTGGACTGGGCAATACTGCCTTCACTTGGGAACCATGGTGTAGGGTGATTTGGCTTTTTAAAAGTCTGCCGAATAAATGAAACCGTTTTGTTGGCATTACAGGGCTCTGTTGCAAATAAGTTCTATGTTCACAATGATATCTTCAGATACCAAGATGAGGTCTTTGGTGGCTTTGTCACTGAGCCTCAGGAGGGTAAGTAACTTGTCTAAATTTTTTTTTTTGATGGCCTCAGGTTGACCTGAAGAGTATAGGTTTCTTGATTTTCATAATTCTCTCTGTTTTTCATTAGTAACTTCTGATTGTCAAGACATAGGAAGGCTTTGAGATTTTTTAACCTACCTGAAGCTAACAGGTTAGCCTGGTTCACTGATACTGGTAGAAGACATAAAACTCCTAAGTCAGAAGTAGACAGGTTGTACTCACAGCAACAATAGTAACATTTTTTTGCCAGTTTCCATGGGACACTGAAGAAGTTACATGATACTTGCTTGCATTGCAATGTGGGGTGTATTACAAGGATAGAACTGTAAGTTAAAGAAATGGAAATATTGTGATGGCCAGCAGCCATGCCTGCCTTTTGTTCTGGAGGGAGACACTTCTTGAGGCTGTTTGCTGTGTAAATGTTCTTAAAAGATAGTCTAGAACAAAGGGTAGCCATTGCCTCAGCTGTAAGCTGTGCAGAAACACAAGAGACCCATGGAGAGATGTCTCTAAACATTTAAGAGTAATTAGCGTTTTAGTGTTTTCCGTATGGCTGGGACAAGACTGAGTGCTTTCTGTTTATTGTGTTAATACAGCAGCTTTACGGATAAGTACTTTAGGTACTGTTGTTCCCATTTAATAAATTAGGGCTTTGAGATGCACAGAATTTGCTAATGTAATATAGCTAGTTAGGTGGTAGAGCTGGGTTACTGGCATTGTGACCTCAGACTATGTTTTTAACCCAAACACTACAGTAGCTTTATTTCTGTCCTTAAAACCCATGTCACAATTTTACCCAATTGACCTGTTCTCTTTACTTTTTTATGTATGTGTACTTTTCCTATTTCATTGCCTTTTTGATAGTGATGAGCGTTGTGAGAGTATGTTTGTAAATAAGTAAGTACACATCACTTTAAATTTCTTTTCTCATTTAGAATCTGAAGAAGAAGTGGAAGAACCTGAAGAAAGACAGCAGACACCTGAGGTGGTCCCTGATGATTCTGGAACTTTCTATGATCAAACTGTCAGGTGAGGAAAACTTTGTTCCTTTGTCCAGAGCTGCCTGAGAATTCAGGTTGTTTAGTCTTTGTCTTTGTTGGAGGGCAGCCATAATGCTCAGAAGTCTCAGAAAATAATGATAATTTCCCAGAAGAAAGATTTGGCTTTTGGTCTCTGAGCTAACATAAATATATAACTTGTTTAATGTAGATTGTACTCTGAGGACTACTTAAATAGTATCCAGCAGTCACTTTGTGGTTTAGTTTTTTTCTTGGCCATAAGTGGAAAAATAGATTTAGGATTTATCAAGTTTTTAACATACCAAGGCATTGCATTAAGTGCTTTGGGAGGACTATAACGTGCACAAGGATTTAGGCAGAAACAGGCAGAAATTCAGACATGAGTTAAATAGCAATAAAGAATTTTATTTATTAGCCCAGAAAACAAATGTGTGACTGTGTATGTTAAGGTGTTTTTTTCCTTTTTTTTTTTTTTAATCTGTAACCGGAACAGAAATGTTTGGTAGTAATGAAATGAATTATTTACTTGGTGCCCAGTGTGAATATTAGTATTCAGTGCTTAAAGGATACGTTCAGATGTTTCTCAAGTTGTGGTGTTGGACTGAATACATTACTCACGTGGGTTGCTCCTTGAAAATGAAGATTTGTTGTCCTACCACAAACCTACCACATTAGAATTTCAGAGGGGAATACACTTACAGCTTTAACAGACATTTCCTGTGACTTATGTGGAAGTTTAAGAACTGTTCTGAATCATCACTGATGTCTTTTTTTCTCCAAAATTCTGTGTATGTTTATTGTGAGAGATTGTTTTGGTAGTGAAAACCCCGTAACATAAAATTTACCTTAACCATTTTTAAGTGTACTTTATAGTAGTGTTAAGTATTTGCACACGATTGTGCAACAGATCACTAGAACTTATCATCTTGCAAAACTGAAACTGTACCTATTAAACAACTCCCCTTTTCCCGCCTCCCCACAGCCTATTAGAATTTTGTTATATGTCGTAGGTAAATTGTAATAGTTTGGGGATTCTAACGGAGAAACACGGGTTTGGTTCATTTTGATCTGTTTGATGTATTTGCTTAATCAGAATTTAGCAAGTCTGACTGCAGGTAAGATTGCTCATTGAGGGTTTTTCTAATAAGTTATCTTGTTTTAATACTCAGATATGGAATTCTTAGATCTTTTTTGGTGGGGGAGGGGCTAATTTTAGGTTCAGATCTCTATAGTTAAATACTTGTGAATTTCTTGCTTAATCAATGGAGGCAGAATGATATTTCTCAAATTTTACTGTGACAGCAATGACTTAGAAGAACATTTAGAAGAACCTGTTGCTGAACCAGAGCCTGATCCTGAACCAGAACCGGAACAGGAACCTGTTTCTGAAGTCCAAGAGGAAAAGTCTGAGCCAGTGTTGGAAGAAAGTCCTCCTGAGGAGGCTCAGAAGAGCTCTTCTCCAGCACCTGCAGACGCAGCCCAGACCGTGCAGGAGGACTTGAGAGTATGCAGTGTGTCTTCATTCTTATTCTATTCCAGTCTATTTTTAAAAATCTCTTTTGTTGTTGACTTTTGTAGGTGCATTTTCATGTTGGTTGTTGAGGGAAATTTCTTACATACTGACCATGCCTCAGAAAGAAGTAAGATACATATTGCTTTATCAAATCAAAAGTAATTTTTTTCCCTCTTGTAAGGAAGCTTTGAATACTTTTTAGACCAGTAATTTCAGGTGCTGTTTTATCACCATATCAACAAACCCCTCATCTTTTTAATATTTCCTCTTAGAAGTTGCAAATTATTATGTGCTTGTTATAAGAAACAAGTGACTGTGTTTTTAAAAAATAACATGGTACAACAGATTTTTTTCATGCTCTTTTCTGTAAAATCCAATTGAGGATAACTTAATAGTAGAAGTGGAAACATTGTTGAAATATAACTACTTTCCAAATTAGAATCCATGATTTCAAAAGTTTGAAGCTTTTCAGTGACTCTCCCTGAATCACATCAGGATGATGTCACCTGTACTCACAGAACCTTTTACATTTGATACTCCATGAAGGAATGTTTTAGTGCCGTATTTAAGGGACCAGGGTTCTTCTAATGCCTTTTATCCTGACGGTTAATTCACTTGCCATCGTTCTAAGTAGAGGAACTGTTGGTAAAGTAAATAGGGTTCTTGGTCTCTGGAAGCTTTCATAGGTGAGCAGGAAAGAGAAATAGTGAATTGACCTCAGCTTGCAAGTGGAAAGGTAAATTGTCTGGATTGAGATTCTATGACAGGTTAGGTGGCTTAATTATAGTATTCCTGGAGAGAGGTAATGATATCTTGGATTAAAGTCCTGGCATTGGAGATGGAGATAAGATAATTAAGAAGTAAATAACAGAATTTGGTGGTTTTGATATGGCTTGAAAACATATTCTAGATAATTCTAAAGTTGGTGTAATTGGGTCAGTGTTTATGCTATATAGAGTTCAAGAGAATCAGAGGTTTTGGAAAGAGAAATTTTCTTTGATTCACAAACTTGAAATTGAGTGGAGTATAAGTAGCTTCTTAGACCGTCAGCTGTATTTTGCTGATACTTGATAACTAGTCTTAAGGGGTATTTGTACTAAATTTGAAAGTGGGGAGGAAGGAATGTCAAGTTACTTAAAAATTCCATCTTGCCTATGAAAATATGTGTATATTATGTACAAGAAATCAAAAGCTAATAGCTTTCATGTTGTTTTGATAATGATATAATCAGCTAATATTGTTGTGGTTCCCTTAGACCTTTTCTTGGGCATCTGTGACCAGTAAGAACCTTCCACCCAGTGGAGCTGTCCCAGTTACTGGGATACCACCTCATGTTGTTAAAGTCCCGGCTTCACAGGTGAGTTTCTGATTAAGCTCATATTAGGCAAATTTACTTGTATTTTCATGTAACGTGGTTTCAGTTATTTAGTGAAGGGTACAAGGTGGCTTTTATTTATTTTTTTTTGTGACAGAATTGTCATTTTCTAGTGTAAGCATTACTGTTAGCTAGGAAACTTCACAAGAAAAAAACTAAACTTGCTTTGCTTTTACACAAAAGTTAATGTATAAATTTTTTAGCCTCGTCCGGAGTCTAAGCCTGAGTCTCAGATTCCACCGCAGAGGCCTCAGAGGGATCAACGAGTTCGAGAACAGAGAATAAATGTTCCTCCCCAGAGGGGACCTAGACCAGGTGAGAGCTAAGAAGGATGGCTTCTCTAGTTTGGGGATGTTGAGGGTGAGAGCTTGTTGGAGGACAGTTGATATTTGTGTACTTAGATTAAAAAATGTATATATGTGTCTATATAGTGGAACTGATGTAATTATCTGTATTGAGCATTAGAGAAAAAAGTATTGAATGGAGCAGTTACTGAGAGGTGTCTTGTTTCTCTTCCAATTCATTGCTGTTTTTGTTTCCTCTTCAGTCCGTGAGGCTGGTGAGCAAGGTGATGCTGAACCGCGAAGAATCGTGAGACACCCTGACAGTCACCAGCTCTTCATTGGCAACCTGCCTCATGAGGTGGACAAATCAGAGCTTAAAGATTTTTTTCAAAGTAGGTTATTGAGTTTTAAATGCTAAATTCATCTAATACAGAGCTGTCCAGTAGAAGTAGAAAATGAGCCACATAGGTAATTTTAAGTTTTCTAGTGACATTCTTAAAAGGTAAAAAGAAACTGAATAATCTAATATTTTATTTAATCTCGTGTATCTAAAACATCTCAACTTCTGGAAGCATGAGCTTTGTTGCCTGTGGCTGTGCTGAGTCTGAAGTCCGGGGTGAATTTTGTACCTGGGGCGCATCTTACTTTGGATTAGCCGCATTCAGGTTCTCTGTAGCCGCATGGGACTGACTGGTGGCTGTCATTTTGGACAGTGTGCATGTAACGTTTAGATGGAATGTTCTGAGTTATTTGAGAATTGTGTTTCACTTGCAGATTATGGGAATGTGGTGGAGCTGCGCATTAACAGCGGCGGGAAGTTGCCCAATTTTGGGTTTGTTGTGTTTGATGACTCGGAGCCTGTTCAGAAGGTCCTTAGCAACAGGGTAAGCAGCTTTTCATCTTGATTTTGTTAAAAATAAGAATGTATCTTTGCTCTTTTAATGTATTCATTCTTAAAAATTAAAATTATGTCTTATATATATAAAGTGCAATTTATTCCAGCATGTTGGGGTAATATTTCCCATCACTGCCTGGGAATTTAAAAAAACAAAACTGCTGTCTTAAGTAACCGAGTTTTTGATGTTAAGAGTACTTTCTCTAATAATAGAGGGATTTGTACAATGACAGTTTTTTGTACTAACACAATTACTATGTTCTTAAAAGGGCCCTTCCCTTCCCCCACATCTTTCGTTAGTTGAAAAACACTTTGTAGCAATAGTAGTAGAAGGGAAGAACAAAAGTGTAAGTACTGTTAATTTAGTGAGATGGATGTGGGATTTTTAAGACCTCACTTTTTTCAGTTGAGGTGAAATTCACATAGCAAAATTAACTTTTAAAATGTACAGTTCAGTGGCGTTTAATACAGATTGTTGTGCAACTATCACGTATCTAGTTGCAAAACATTTTCATCCATAGTAAGCCCCTTATCCTTTAAGCGGTCCCTTCCCATATCCTCTCCCCAGCCCTTGGCAACCACTAATCTGCTTTCAGTGTCTGCAAATTAAAACTACAGATGTTATTAACCATGTTACAGAAATGGTGTAGATCTTTATTTCCCGGAGACTCTCCAAAACCTCCAATGTTCCTCAGAGTGTTAATAGATATGCCACAATGTTTAATGTTGTCATAACATTTAAGTGAGCCTTAATCTACAAATGTGCATTATGTATCAAACTGTTTGACCATTATCTTTGTGAAGCATCTCCTGCAAAACAGGAATGAGGAGATAATAGTGGGTTATCTCACCCAGGACAGAGTACTGAACCTAGAAAAGTTCAGTAGGCTTTGTGGATAAATCTACCATTGAGCGTGCAGTAGATCCAGAGACCACTTTTTGGTGCATCCTTGAATTTTATAGTCTTAGATGGGATGATATTCCCAATTGGCCAGACGAGGTCAGACCTGATAATTGGCTTCCTAGTTAATTATCCAGGATGGGGGTTTGTTTCATTTAATGCATGTGGGTAAGTCATGGCATCATTATGCTTAAGAATTGTTGAGGTCAAGTTCCTCAGAGAGGGACTGTTTTAAGTATGCCTGGCACTTTTTTTCATTTAGATTGCTTCTGTCTTTGTGATACCTCCTCAGAGATGTCTTCAATAACTGCCTTTTAAACACTTCCAATCCTAACCTCTTATTTTTCAGACTTGAAATGATTTTATTTTTCCCATTTTATCTAGAACAGTGCTTCACATTAGTGTTGTGTGATTTATATAATGTGTATATAAAATATATGTGAATATTTGTTAAAATATGTATTTATAAATGTATACATTTAAGTAATTAGAATTAAAAATGTAATTTAGACTTGGAGCTCAAAAGAGGCTCCCTGGCTCCACCCCCACCACGTAAGCTTTTCCTCACGTGTGCTTTCAGATTACTGATGTGGGCTTTGGAAACCTCAAATTTAGCTTGCCTTTCCCTCATCCCACGGTATTGGTAGAAATCTACCATACTCCCTTCAGTAATTTTTTATGAGCCCAGAAATAGCCCACATATGAGCAGTCGTGTTTGACGTGCTGTGTGGTGTTTGACATGCTGTGTGTGTGGCATAGTGGTTCAGAGCTTACACTTCCCTGTCAGGACACCTTGGTTTACATTGCTCTTAAATCAGTCCCTAGCATTGTGACCCATGTGGTCTAAGTTACTTAACCTCCCTGGCCCATAGTTTGCTGGTCTCTATAAACTAGGTGTAATGATAGCTCTCAAGGGGTTGTTAATGAAGATTAAATGAGATAACAAATGTCAAGCATCTAGAACATTTGTGCATAGTAAGAACTGTTGAATCTTTATTTAAAAAAATATTTCAGTTAGAAAAGCAGTGAATGCCAGCATGGAGTATAAATCAAGTTCATTGGAACCTTGAGAACCCCCTTTGTTGTCTACTTTAGCTCTGTTGGTGAAAAAGAAGGCCTAAGACTTAGTGTGGGTGTATCTTCTTTTTCTTTGCTAAGATCTGATATGTTTATTATCTTAAGTATTTTTCAAGATTCTATTAAGTTAGATAGCATTTTGTTAAAGTTATATTTAGATGAAGTTTGTGATGTTTTTGAAACATGTATGTACTTTGCAGAAATATGCGCAGCACCATCATTCCACATTTGGTGATGATGGGATTTTATTCTAAGCCTCCAAATCCATGGAAAAGGTGGCAATTTTTATTTATATTATTCTATTTATATAATTTTAAAGGAATATAAGATTTGCTTTAATAAATACAGTGAAAACAACTTATGCTGCTGTGTTGTTTAATTTGAGTTTTTTTAAATAGGTTGCATACCTAACTGCATTTCCGTGTATTTGTCAATGGGAAAGTTACGTGTTCTGCGTTTGAGACAGAGATGGAACTGTGAAGATGTAGCTGATTTGTACGCTGCTGGTTCTTTAAAATAGCTTTGTTTCCTCTTTGATAGTCAGTGGTCCATAAGCCCTCTGTGTAAATCTGCTCACCTTGATTCTTACAGCCCATCATGTTCAGAGGTGAGGTTCGCCTGAATGTGGAAGAAAAGAAGACTAGAGCCGCCCGGGAAGGGGACCGTCGAGATAATCGCCTGCGGGGACCTGGAGGCCCTCGAGGTGGGCTGGGTGGTGGAATGAGAGGCCCACCCCGTGGAGGCATGGTGCAGAAACCAGGATTTGGAGTGGGACGGGGCCTGGCTCCAAGGCAGTGAATTCCTCTTCACTGATTTTCACACAGCAGTACAAATCCTAGCTCCTTCCAAATGGTGAATTTCTTCAGCCAACCTTTGGTATCTTGGAATATGACCCTAGTCTATTATAAACTGCTTCAGTTTGTACAATTTTACTTTTTGTGTTAAAATGGTGTGTGCTCCTTCCCGCCCTCCCTTCCCTCTCCTCACCTTTAAATCCTTCACTTCCAATTTTGTGGAATGATATTTTAGGAAAAACAGATTTTTAAAGAAGAAAAAAAAGACTGAATTTCCTTGCTTTATTTGCGTATACAGACTGGATTTTTTTTTTTTTTAAACAGCCATTTCCCCAAAGGAATGTGTCTTGCTTATTACTGACATTTGGTATGTTTCATTCATTGGAATATTTCTTACTTATTTTCTACGTGTTTCAAAAGCCTGTGAGAATAACAGGATTTGATAAACATTTTGAAGGCAGAAAAAACCCAAATTATTTCTTCTTTGAGAGTCATGACTACCTTCTGGTATGGAGCAATTGCCATTGGAAAAATTGACAATTTTGTTGATTCTCACTGGTATGGTTAAAAACTGAATAAAAGGTATTAGTGGAGTTTTTTTTTTACTTCTATGTGGTCACAAAACAATTCTAAAACCTACTGTTTTTACCATTGAAATTTAAATTGTGAGTTAGGTTTTAAATGTCTAGAATGCAACTGATAGGCTTTTCTTGAACTGTTAGGTTTTTTTTTTTTTGAAGTAGAGTTTTTTCATGTTTAATTTGTTTGTAAAAAAAGGAAAAACACAAAAAAAAATTTTTTTGAAGTCTGAATAACCCAAAACCGGAGCAAAACTGTTGTGCCTTCTATTTATCTTTGATTCCAGTCTTGGCAATTGTTTAAAGAAAGATAATAAAAAAAAAAAAACAACCCTAGATTTGTTCTGTCAGGTTCAGAGTATGTTGGGAATTGCAGAATCCCTCTTTCACCCTGTATGTCTTCTGTTCATTTATTATGCCTTATTCTGAAATTAAGTCTCAAACTGGAATGCCTTTCAGAACAGATGCTTCTGTAGAGGTCCTTTGTCCTGAATAGTTCAGCATTTGTATTGAGTTTTATTTCAATATCTATTCAAAGTCCTAATCGTAGCCCATTAGAAAGAGTGTGACTTTAATACTGGACTTCACAGATGTGCTCAAGTTTTTTTTTTTTTAAATCATGGCAATTTGGTAAATTTTCTATTTTGTTATGGTTCCTTTTATTGATGGGATGCAGTGGGTGTTACTTGGAAATGGCCAATTTTTATTAAAATGTTTCTGGAAGAAAATTTAATCTGGCAACATAGACTAACACTCGCTTTGCATATAGCATGTTACTGTTGAGTGCTGTGTGTGAGGTGGGTGAAGATTTTGTTTATACATTTGTGAAGCAAGCCTTTGTGTGATGACTTGTCATTACTAATTGAAGGGCGATGAAGTTGTCAAATTTAACTTATTTATTTTCTTCTTAACAGTATTCACCTTTAGGACTGTTTGAGGATAGTATATGAGTAGGAATAGGGAATGTTTTGTTTGTTTTGCTGTTACTGGGAAACTGGGTTTGCTGAAAAGTGTAGTCTTAAACTAAAGTGAAGTTTGATGTTATCAATTGGTCCTCAGTACCTCAAATATTTGAAAATTGGCAACATCCCCTTTACATAAAGAAATTTACATAACTGAATCACATAGCTGTTTTTTGGATCAGTTTAAATTACTAACTGGTAACCTCTTCATTTGACCCAGGCCAGGGATAATTGGAAGAAATTCAGCTTGTACTTTTGTAGCTTATATTAAGCTTGTGGTGGAAAGAAGAAAACTTAGCCTGAGTTGTTTTTGAAAGAAAATAACTTGTGGTAACTGTTAGGTGTTAAATTATGGATAACCTGAAATTTTTTTTTGTAAGTGAACACTAACCATGCAATTTAAAATAGAAGTTCTTCCTTCTCAGAGCATTAAGGGTACTAACGAGATGCAGTGTTTCTCAACTTGGGGCTGTTGTGCTATATCCTGGAGGACAGTTAGGGATATGTGAGATTAGGGGCTGCGTTGGAGGGAGATGCACACACTGCTTCTGGCATTTAGTGGGTGGGGGCCAGCGATGCCAAATGTTCTGTGAAATGAAGCAACCCCATTGAGAGCTTGTATATCCCTACTCCTGTAATTCATGGTGGGCAGGGTGGTGGAGTAGGACAACTCGGGTGAAGACTCACTCCTCTGAGATAGTGCCTCAGAAAAGTAAATTAGCAAGTAGAAATCTCTCAGGAATTACAGTGACATCTGCTGTGAGGAGTTAATAGTCTCACTTTATTTGTACCAATGTGTCTGTTTTAAATTTGGACAGGTTAGTAGCAGTATACTAGACGCTTGTAATTTATTGCAGGGAACTTTTGCATAATCACAGAAAAGAAAAGTTTGCTTCAGTAATTTCAAGTTATCAGAATTGGAATATTGTGGAGTTTTGAATAGCATTGGACTTTATAAATAGGAATCATGGTTAACACTATTAGGAATCCCGATGCCATTGTTCACATTGTTGCTGATGGAATAAACGTGACGCCCTAGAATACACATACATTCACACATTGAAAGTAAAGTATGTTAGGGCAGGTCTTGTGTAGGCAGCATCAGCTCATCACATTCAACACAATTTGTCGTCAGTAGGAATGACCCAGTATACTGTTCTGCTGAGCTTAAGGCCCTTCACCCATGAATATTTTAACTGGGTAAGACTAGTTTGGTTCAGTGGGTCTCAGTCTTTTAAGACGTGTTGAAAATAAATCAGTCTTGGGCCATATGAAAATACTTTTGTTTGCTTTTACAGTGAGGTTGGGCTTTACTTGTGTTTCCTGCGTTCTCAGCTTTTTGAGCTGTTGCTGGGGAGTGGTGAATTGGATACTACAAAAATAATTATATGGCTTTTTGGGTGAGTAGGTTACTACCACAGTGTTAGTTGAATTGCACTTTAGTTTTAGGTTAGAAAACTAATTTTCACAACTACCCTGTGGATTAGGTACCATTCCCCCGCTCCCCCCCCCCCCCAATAGATGAAGTGACATCAGAGCAGTTAAATGACTTGGGCCTCAAAGTCATCCCAGTAGCAAGGAGCAGACTGGCCTTCATAACTGAATGCTTTTCCTCTAGAACCATAGTGCCTGCGTATTTACATTTAAATCACAGTAAGGGAACAGGACATGACCATGATAAATAACTACCCTATAGAGACTTGACTGGTGTGAAACATTCAAAGCAAGGTTACTTACTGTTCTCTGTTCCTTTAGGATAAACAGGATAAGTAAACATTGATTTTGTAGGGCTTCTTTTGATCTGCAGATTCTATGGTAACAGTAACAATGACTTACTAGATTTTCTCATCTGTTTGATAACACATTTAGTTCAATTTAATCTAGATGTGGAAGATGAACAAACTTGTATTATAGCATCATCCCAGGTGAGTTTTTAATAGTTGTGTTTTGTACTTATACTTGCCATCTTCTGATACTTTTCTTCATCCCTTTGAAAACCCTTGTAGAGTTTAATGATTAGTGGAAAACATGGCACTTTATAGAAAAGTTTGTTAGAATCTATATCAAAGTTTTAAATTTGTAGGCCATTTTTGCTGAGTGGCTTATTTCTTTTAAGAAAATGGTTGAATTTGTCAAATCTACTGATCTAAAAAAATATTTATATTAAAGTTTATTTTTATGCTACTTAATCTCTACAGGAACTGCACACAAATGAGATAATTGTTGAATTTTTTAGTATAACAGTTTTGAACCTTGTGAATGAAGCAACTTCAACATTTATTTGAATATGGGGTTCTAGGTTACTGCCTAATATACCATAAATTGGCAGTGGACAATTAGAGTTAGTCTTGAAATGTTTTAGAAACCTTAAGGAATGAAAGTATTAGAAACTTAATGTCTTATGTGGGATAAGGTTGCTGAGAAAGTAATGGCCATGTTGTACTAGATAAATGAGGATTTCTGGTTTTAAGGTAGGTAGTACCTTTTGGAATTTGTATTTGTTTGCTGTGGTATTGAGGTTCTGGGGACCAAGTGTAGAATTGTGAACTCTTCGTAGACTACATTAAAGGAGAAATGGTGGCACATGTGAGATGTAAACTTTTATTTACAGTCTTTTTAGTCTATGTGTATCTAGCTCAGGATAATGCTCAAATTAGACTGCTTTGCTTATGCTTTCATAAAACGGTCTTTCATAATGGCCTAAGTGAGTAGCAGGCTGATTAAGAGGTGGGCTAAGCTGGTTTCGGTTTTGATTATGTTTCTGTATTGGCTTAGAATCAAGATTGTTCGCCTTTTTGATTGCATGACTTGTTTTTAAAACCTTGGACAGTCTACCTTCCTCCAGTTTCCACTTGAACCTGGTAGTTTTTTCAGTTCCCTGTGAGAGGAAAATAGTATTGGAAATCAGTTCCACTGTTACCCCATAAACCAGTTACAGAAATCTATACATGTTTAGAACTTTGCAATATGTCCACTGTTGCAGATTCCTAAGGGACTTGCATCCCGTTTTGAAAAAAGTAAATTAAGGATTAAGGGATGCTTACCAAAAATTCACTACTGAATTACTTAAAGAAGTATTTATTTCTCAGAAACCCACTTACAGGAAGTTTGCCTCTATTTTTGGTAGTAATTATTTAATTAATCTGGATATAAGTTTTAACTATTGCTGTAATTAACCACTTTGGTTACTGATAATCCACCTAAGCTTTGAAATGACCGGTTTGACTTTAGATTTGGTTTAAATTCTGAAATGTTTTTATAAAGAATGATGATTTTAAATGAAGACACAAGGAAGTAGTGAAGAAAAAAAGGACTTCCTTTCTTTAAAGATTCAATGCATACTTTAAGTAGATTATGTAGAACACATAATGTTAAAAATCATATGGGTAGATCGTGGATTTTGAAGAGGAGTAGGGGTGGAGGTGGAATTTACCTGATGGAATAGGAATCATCTTGTTGTATGGAAAAAAAATCATAATTTTCAGTGAGAAATGTCAGAATAAGGCCTTAAAGTTTTTCTTTTCCCATTCTGATTATTAACAGAAGAAACAGGAGAGACTCAGAATTCTTTGAATCGTAGAGTGTTAGTGCTGGAAAGGACTAAGGTGATTTGTACGCCTTCATTTTTCAAAAGATAGACTGCCTGTAGAATTATTGATTAGTGCAGAGTTTCAAATAAGCTTATAGAAGTAACGTGGAGCACCTTCAGGAATTGCCAGTCTGCCCTAGGTTTGCTCTTGGAAGCCAGAACTGTTACAGGTTAGGATGTGGGGAGAAAAGGGAAGGAGTCAAAAATTTTATATGCTCACCCAGTTGCTTGTCTTGCTCGTTTTCCATACCCAGGTTTTCTCTCTTTTCTTAGAACTGTCTTAATGCCCAGTTCTACCAGGGCCTGTTGTCAATAAGGACATTAACTTGTGCTCCCCTCAGGGATGGGTTTACTACTAGCTGTCAGAAAGCTATTGGGTATCCTAATGTGTTAATAGCTGAAACTCAGCTGTAATTTTCTCCTGAATCCTTCAGCATTTTGCATTCTGTACATTGTGGTGCTTTTTCCACCTTGTATTGTTATATCTGTAAGCTCCTAAGGGGCAGCAATTTGGTCTTAGGCATGTACCCTGATCAGTGCCTGCAGCACCATGTATGAATCAGGCTCTAATCTTCCTTTCCAGTGATTTTGCTGTTCTTCACGGAAGGATGCTCCAGCCATGCTGAGCTACTTAACGGATCCTCTAATAAGCCAGGCATTGCTGATTCTGTGGCTTAAAGTGCCTTGTCTTCCCTGAAGGTAGACTTGCATTTGCATTGCCCCTCACCCCCGCATCTCTTGCAGTCAAAGCCACGTTTTTTTCAAGACCTAGTTCCAGAGCTTGTTTTTTCCTCCCTTAAGAGAGAAAAGATTTTTTATAGGAGTGGCTAGCCCATTTTTAGGGGTTGATTTGGCCAGAATTTGAAGCGAGGAACAAACTTATTCTCATCTGCTTTCCTTCCACATCGTCCCTCCTGTGAGATGTCCCAACCTTCATTTAAAAATACGTGTTCCTAGAATACTTCATACCTTTCTCATAGCTTATAACTTACACTTTGAACCTAGAATTAGAACAGACGCATGTCTGTTTTACTACCTTACTAGACCATAAGCTCCTAGAGGACAAGGACTGGAGAATTCATCTGTGTTCCTCCAGGAGGCACAGTGACTTGCACAGAGGCGTGCTTAAGTGGTGACTCATTGAGTTGAATAAATCAGTGTATTTCGGTTTATATTCTCACAGGAGGCATGCCTAGAGATCAGACTTACTGCAGTAGCTTTTAGTCACTATGGCGTTTTGGAGTGGAGGGGATTGTTGGGAAATTTTGAGGGGTGGGCAAAGGGAGGAAGTCATTGGTCATTGTGAGGTACTTCCATCCCTGGTCTGGGTAGTTAGCTCTTTCTTTCTGATTGTGCCCAGTATATCTGGGGTACTTCGTTTCTGTGCACAAGACCTATACGTGCCAAGTTTCATTTCGTTTCACAGACCTCGTCCTTTGTTCTCAGTTTGTCATCACCCGTGCTGTGAGTCTACATCACCTGCTTCCGTTTGCTTCCTCCCACATCCAGTCTCTAGCTAAGTCCTGTCAGTTCTACCTCAGGTCTTTGGCATCTCTTTCCCGCTCACCTACATAATGTAGTGGCCTCTCCTGCCTTTACCTCTCCCCAGCCTACTTTCTACACAGTATTAGACTCATCTTACTGAAACCTAGCTCTGATCGTGTATCCCATGTTTGTGTTCTATCTCCCCTACTAGACTGTAAGCTCCTTACGGGCAGGGTCTGTGTCCGAGTCATCTTTGTATCTCCCATAGCACCTATCAATAAATATGTCTTGAATGAACAGCATAAAGCCTTGTCAAGTGAAATGATGTTTTCCAGGTGATATGTAGGTTTCTCTCAGGTAATTGCAAGACGTCAGAAGTTCTCCGACTTCAAAAGTTCTCCCATATGTAAAGTTGGTTAAACGGTAACAACTATAAGTTAACCACAGAGAAAATTTCAGAAAACTTTAATTTTTTTCCATTGGAATCAGCATGGATATGTGTATATGGATGGTTCAATAAATATATTTTTATATACATGTATCACAGAAATTTTACATTCCATCTTCAAACTGCAGAAATAGATTTTTTTTTTTTTACAAGCCAAAAAGTAACTGCCATAACGTTTATGATTTCATGCAAAAAACAGGGAAGAATTAGGGACTAAAGGGAATTAGTTGCTCAAGGTTAAGAGTCCAGTGAGAAGTAAAAATGCTACAATAAGGAAGCGATTGCTTAACACGCTGCTTAAGGTGGTAGCCGAACAAATTTTTACCTGCAGCATTAAGGCCATACCAAATGTACACATATATACAAAGACATTTCCATATAAAAGACATACTATCACATTTTCTTATGGGAAAGGATGAGGAGCTTTGTGAGTAATTCTGACCCAATTTTCCAGGCCAGTTAATTGTGTAAGGTGTCCCCAGGCTGCTGCTTAGAAATGTCTTCTACTTTGGCTAGCTGTCAGTTTACTGCTTCACGGGCTTGTGATTTTTGTAGTGTCTTACATGGAAGTATGAGTCACTTTGAACCTCTTCCATCCTGGGTGATGAAGCACTTTGTAGCTTAACTAACAGTGCCCAGCCTGGCATGATTTTCACATCTCAAAGGATCAGAATTACAGTCAGAATTGTAGTTTGTGTTTCTCTTACCTCCAACCAGTGATGGCATTGTGACCTGAAGAACTAAACAGTGCCTTTCTGTTCTTTGGGTTTAAAATAACTTTGAATACTTACAGTGTAATGACCAAAGTGTGAGGTTTCAGGTAACATCCCCTGGAGCTGTTGAAAGTTAATATTTCACTTTTACCCCCACTGTGTCACATTTAAGTTGCCAGCTACCTTTCTGGAAAGAAGGAAACGTAAAATGACTTGCAGAAGAACCATGGGATTTGCTCTTCTGCTTAAGCATCACGTCAGGCAACTTTTAAGACAAAGGGCAGGTCTGTTGTGCAAATATCTAGATGATTGCAATGAGGGAGGCATGAAGGGCACGTCCTTTGGAGATGACTTCCAGTTACGCAGAAGTCATTTGCTTTGGCAAGGTTGGGGGGCAACTCGAGATGGCACCCTCTGATTCTTTTGGCAGAAACTGGCCGATCTTAGTGGATGGATCTTGTCAAAATTAGAAATGACGCTAACTAAATCTAAGATAAATTACGTAAAGAAATTAGTGACTGACTGAGCCTTTATTGTGATGTTATAACTCATGTTGGAATGTTTTAGATCATCCTAACACTGCTTTTTCATTAATGTTGTCTTAGCTGTGAATTGGATATCAAGTAGTCCTGTTCATCCCCAGTTCTTTAATGGGCCAGTTTCCAAGTAGGACCCTGGGATGTTGACAACAAGTATGGCTGCAAGGTAATTGGGTCTCCTCCCGTGCGTTCCCTGGGCTAGGCGAGTCTGAGAATGATGTCTCTGGAAATGGCCTATCCTGGGAGAGGATCAAATAGTGTGTGACTTTGAAGCACTTTAGTATGTTTAAACACTTAGAAAGTGAGCAGTCACTGTCCTTTCCAACTGTTCTTTACCCAAAATGACACTAGTTATTTGCATTTCAGTGGTTTGCATCAACTCTAGATAAAGCAATTTTGAACTGATCCAGACAGACATATGGATACCCTTTGGCAACCTTATGTAGAGGCTTAAAAGAGATTTTGGTGTTGGTCACTTTGTGTTTCACATTTTACATTTCAAGTCTAATTATAGCAGGTGAAGATGTGCATTGTGTCCTATTTCAAACTTATGGAGGCTGCTGAGGTCCCTAGTATGTTTGTCTTGAAAGTAGAACTTGGCTATTTAGCTTGCTTTTTTTCTTGTTTTGTTTGAGAACATTTTTTGCACTTTTTTTGATACGCACAGGAATCACTGGGTAGGTATTTTATCTATATTCAATACGCTGAGTAGCAAGATGCACGCCTTTGGGATTTAATACACTAATTTTGTTACTGCTGAAAATATAATGGATTAAGTGTTGGAAGATTAAACCATTAAGATGCGAAATAGTATGAATTTTTAGCGCTCGGAAATGCACTGTGGGAGTGGCCAGGTTTTTTAGCCTCTTACCTACTACTCAGGCTGAATGACTTGTTGAACATGGTACACCTTTAAATGAGGTAGAGATAGATCTCATGTGGAATAGATCGAGTTTAGTGAACTGCTTAATTGATAACGTGAGCACCACTTCTAAAAAAGATTTGGCGCAACCTTTCATTTACTAGGCTAGGTAATACTAACCTCTTTCCCCAAAATAGTCTTCCTAGAGAAAGGTAAAGCATTTTGAAAGAAACTGTTCTTTTTAAACACTTCCACAAGCAATGACTTACTAAAAACCAATTACATTTTATCTTTTTTTTTTTCTATTCATATTTGACTTTTTCACCCTCCGACCCTTTTTTTCTTGATGGACATGATTTCCTGCTTTGAATAGAGAGATTCTCTCTAGGTTGGGAAAAGATAATTTCAGTTACAGTTGAGAATAAAAAGACACGCTAGATTACACTTTTCTTCTAGGTTGGCTTGTTTAATATTTCAGATCAACCAAAATAGATTAGGACCACAAGCTCTCCTTTAGAAATACCTGCATTGTTCTAAGTATTGGCCTGCTATTTGACTTAAAATAGAACTCTAGAAGTAACTTTCAGAATCACTGTAGAATAGTGAGCTCAGCATAGAACCATGACTTTACCATACCTTTATTGCCTATGTAGCACAAACTAAACTCTTAATACAATTTTTCCCCCTTAATGGAGGCACTGGGGATTGAACCCAGAACCTCATGCATGCCAAGCAGACGCTCTACCACTGAGCTATATCCCCGACCCCCAGTGCTTGCTGGCTTGAATTGATGTCGTTGAAGATGTGAGATGCTAGTGGGTACTAAGTATATCTGCTGCTGAGATGAAGGAAAGGTAAGTTCCCCACAAGAAAGTACAGGGACATCTGAGTTAGGCTGGAAGTATCAGCTTACAGAGAAGGGATAGGATGAACTGCTCTGCCCCTGCAGGAAAGCCTGCTGGTCTGTCCTTGAGGACTGCCATACTCAATAAAGTCCTGACCCTTGTGCTATATATCAGCTTGTTCTGATTATTCCAAGTCTCTTTCCTGATGTGCTTGCCGTGCGTTGTGCTTTAGCCAAATTGATAGTCACTGTGCCTACGTTGTGCCCCTTATTATTTACCTCCATATTTTGACTCATGTTCCTTCTGCCAGAATACTCCTTGCATCCGTCAAATTCTCATGTTTTTTAAGGTACTACTGCTCAAATGGGCCTTGAGCCATGAATCGCCTCATGCTTTATCTTCTGCCCGGTGCATAGTGGCCTCCTTTCTCTCTTACGTTTCCTGCATTATAATCTTGGTACTTCCATCATCCCTTCCTATATTGTGAGAAAAGAAGCTGTGTTTTATTCTGATGCCCTGCTTTCATGGTCCACTGCCTTTCCATAATAGATTTAATAAATAGGTAGGCGGGGACAGGCAGGTTAAAAACAAAGCTGATAGAAAAACTGGGAAGAATATGTATATTCTAGTTCTGGCTATGACGCTTTCTTTTGAAATCTCTTCAGCTGCCAGCTCAAACCTTGAGCTGCTTTCTCTAGGCTGAGGCATTCTGAAAAAAATCCAAAAGCAAGGACATAACAGTTGTCTGGAGACTCACTGAAACTGACTTGTGGTCACTAGAGAGGGTCCGTTCAGTGTCAGTTTGCTCACCAGCATCCCAAGCTACACAGAAGTCGCTGCCCTGATGCTCAGAGCAGTAGCCAAGACATTGCTGGCCTCACTGCTAGTAGCTTATGGTCCTGTTAGGCCACAGGCCAAACTTGGGGTTGCAGTTGAAGAAGAGTCATGGGTGAGGCCAGGGGGGTCCTAGGAAATGCAGTAAGAAGAGGCCTATTGCATGAACCAGTCTTGCTCATTTGAACACATCAAGTTACCTAAGGGGCTGTCATGTCAGGAACAGAAGGACTTGGAGACAAGTAGTAGCTTCTTAAAATATTTTTGAGTATGTGGGGGAGGGTTACGTCCATGTATTTCCCTATAATTCCATTTTCCCACTTCATTTCCGAGGCCTGGATAAGAGTAAGGAACCGTCAGGAGGCCCTCCTGTGCTGGGACAGGGGTCAGGCGGTTCCTCAGTGCCTCACAGTGGGTGCTCCTACCTCAGCAGCTGCTCGGGGGGAGTGGTTGCCTGTGTTTAGCCCTCTGAAAGGTGGGTGAGTCCACAATTACATAAACCCAGAAAGTAAACTGCTATGGAAAACAGCTTATCGTTTAGAGTCTGAGTTCAAATGACCCGTCCCCAGGAGACCTTGGATTGTCCCTGTGAGACAGTTTCTCTCCTGGCCTCATGCATGACCACATCTTCCTTTTAATTAGTTGTTCGTATCGCATCTGACGTCACTATATCATTGAGTTCTGGCGTTAGGGATGATGCTTATCTTTGGTTCCTAGGCCTTGTGTTGTTTGTAGCAGGTTCTTAGTTGAGTAAATGTTTCGAAGGGATTCTAGACTTAGGAAAGCCTTCCAGAAAAGGTCTAGTCCTTACTCATGATTCCAGCCAAAGCCAAGCCATTCCAGGTACACAGTGAATTGTTCTCTTTCCCAATTCTGTAGCCAGAACATGGCACCATGTCAACTCCAGATCCTTCATGCACCGAAAACTGGACTATTAGGCTCTCAGCCTTTTAAAGTGGGCTGATTAACATTGTTCAGGACCAAGTTCTGAGGAGAGGAAGGCCAAGGATTGTCTTGTTTTGTTCTTGAGCAAGATGTGATTTCCAGGCTAGTAGAAGACAGTGGGCCTCGGCGTTTAGCATAAATACAGGTGGTTATATTTATGCATGTGGGAGTGTATATAGGCAGTAGGAACCATGTGTTTTATCAGTTGTAAGATTCATTTAAGTTAAAACTAATAAATGTCTCTATACTGGTTCTAATGACAAAGTAAACTACCACATCAATTACTTGCTGTTATGCTCAACAATCTAGGAAAATAAGAGCTTTTTACAGGCGGGTGACTAAGGCTACAGTGAAATAATGAAGTCAAACACAAATGAATGGAAGAGATAAAGACAACATGTCATGCCTATTCCAAAACTTAGCTTCCCATTGCCTATATAATGTCAAACTTCAGCAAGGCTTTGACGTGGGCTAGTAAAATAACCTTTCTGAGCCTAAGTTTCCTCGTTTACAAAAGGGGAAATAAGATCAGGGCCACTGTGGGGATTAAATTACATAAAGAGTCTGACGTACAGTAGGCGTTCAACAGTGTCATGATAGTCAAGGTTTATTCACAAACTGTTAACAGTCTACTTGTGAGCGACCCCTATGCGCAGAGCTCCGTGTGATGCCTTCTATTTAGTTGGTACTTAAATGGTCTCGGTGGGAAAAAGACATAGATGCTTGGTAAGTAGAATCATTCCTAGAATTTCGGTCTCCGTGTGTGTACAAGCTCTGAGGCAAGCATGGGGTCCCTCACCAGTGAGAGAACCCCCGGGGCCAGGCGTGAAATGTCGCTGAATCAGCTGCTCATTAGGGCCGGTGGATTTGGCCCTTGGGGAGCCGACCTCAATTCTGAAAGAAAGCTTTTTGATGACCTCTTCTGGTAAACAGGAAGAAGTGATAAGAAATTTCAGAGGTCGAGACAATGAAGATGCTCTACAGTTTACAACGAGGAGGTGGAGTTAACAATCATTCCTTCGTTCTATCTGGTCTGTGCTGTGGGTATTATCCTCAGAGACATAGAAAACCTGAGGGTCAAAGAGGGAACGGCCTCACTCAAGGCCACTTGCCTACTTGCGTCTCAGCCTTATTGGAAGCTCGTGTGCTGCCCAGCACCAGGAAAACCACAGATGGGTTCAGAGAGGAGAAGCAGCCTGAGACCGCCTTAGAACCTGGGGAAGTCCTTCTGTCTTCTTCTGCAACTAAAAGACAACTAGAAAAGTGGACTTAAAAAAAAAAAAAACCCAAAACTTCACAGCTGGGAAAACTCTTCAAGCTCAACCATTCAGTGCTCCTGTTGTACAGACAGGAAGACTGAGGCTCTGAGGAAACGGAGGGGGAAATGGGAGAGAATTTTACAGTGCCTCTCTCTGTTAACCCCCTAGACCATACAATTATAATGTCACTGTATTTGTTTTATCACACATCTATCCATTCTAGGGCTCTTTTAAAATAACCCTGATTTGAATCTTTCAGGAGCAAGGAAGTGGCTGTATGGTGATGAGGAGCAGGGGGAGGAAATGGTTGGTTTCCCAACAGAAGCATTGCTTCCATTTTATTATCTTATGGGAAATCTAAATTAAAAAAAGTTTATTAATTTTTTTTAACTTTGGGAACAAGAAAAGAATTTTCAATCTGTAATATTCTTATTAATTTCAGGGCCAGATGAAGGGAGAGTGAAGATCATTTGTCATAATGTCACCCTATAAACATTTTGAAGAGCTTCTGTTTCTATAAAGCATAAATACTTCTCTGTTGGGAAAGACAGAAGCAGTGTTTTCTGATTAGAAGGAGAGTTTGCTGGAGCTACAGGAGTATGGAAGCAGTTTCAGGAACATCGTTGTGAGGGTGAGGTTTTGTTTGGGAGTCGGGGAGGTGGAGAGAGCTGGCTCAAGTCCAGCCTTACCTGCTATGATGTTTCTTATTAGTATACCCTAGTTAATGGTATGAATTCAGATGAACCTTCCGAATGGTCTGGAACATTTCCTTTTTTTTTTTTTTTTTTTTTTGCCTTTATCTGCAGGAGTAGCAGGGACAGAGGAAAATATTCTTAAGTCTTGGTGGAAGTTTCTTATGATTAAATGGTGTGTAGGGAACAGGCTGGGAGGGGACTTGGAGTCACAGCAGTTACTTCCCTAGGGATATTTCACAAGTTCTGCTCTGATGCGTTTCTCTTTGATTCTTCCAGAATCTCTGGCAGACAGAATTCAAACAAGTGTCACGGGAAATGGGTTACAGCCTTCACAGGACATGCATGCTAATGTACCAGCATGGAACGTAGTTCCGATGTTTGATGGGATTCTCAGGTGAGAAGCTAGTCTGTCAGTACTGTGAAACACCTAGGCTGTCACGGCAAAACAAAAATATTAAGACTCTAATCTCCTCGAGGACCAAAACTCTTCTTTTTAACGTCTCCCTGTCTGCCCACTGAAGGCCTGTGATGGGGTTCCAAGCCTGACACTGAAATGGGGAAACAGTGAAACATTTTACAATACACAGTATACTCTTTTTTTTTTTTTTTTTTTTTCCTACAACCCATCAAAGTATCGAGAGTTTGGCTCTGAAAAGTCTCCCTCAGCTCTTCTTTTTCTGGGGGGTGAGCAGGCCGACAAAGGTGAAGGAGCTTATTTATGTGTCCATGGTGAGCCTGAGGTAGCGTCGGAACGGGGACCCACTTCCCATTGACCTCTGTCCACCTCACAGGGCAGGTGTGCTTAAACAGAATACTGGGTTTCTGCAGTTGTGTAAGAAAGCAGTTGAATCTGAAGGAAGGCAGGCCAAAAACAAGGCAATGCGGGGAGCTGGGGAGCAGGGCAAGCGGGGAATGGGAGAGCCGTCGTGCTTGCAGCCTGCATGTCACCAGCACGTGTCTTTCATCCCCAGGTTGGCTGGCTGGTACTGCTCTGTAGCTGGTTAATGGCCTTATGTAGAGTATAATTTTTGTCACTGAGCTCCCTGGGGGGTATATTTTGGGTTTGCCGTTCTCTACTATCTGATTTCTTGACCCCCTGTTTCAATGGAAATTTTCCAGAGCAGTGAAATTTCAAAATGCAAGAGCGAAAGGAAAGAATAGAAATCACGGCCTTAAAACAAATGAGGTGGGAGCCACTACGTCCATTCTAGTCCCCACCCCAACACCCCACTCCCCACTCCCTCAGAAAGACATCAGCATCTCCTGGCAGAGTCGAGATGCACAAACTGGTGAAACAGGACACGCTGCCAGAGGAAGGTGGGGTGGGAGCAAAAGACGGAGAAGCAGTGGCCCGGATGCTGGCTCGAGAAGCCTTAATGATCCTAAAAATGATCGGGCAACAATTTCTACTTTGGAACTCATTTTGCTGTTCCAAAGAATGGTAAAGCACCTTAATTATTGCTTTAAGTCACCACACAGCTCCATCAAAACAGCATGAAATAGCACCCACTTATGAGCAAACCCATCACCTGCCGTTGTGTTTATGAGAAATCCTTAAGGAGGCAACAGGACAATAATGCGGTAGAGGCATCTTCTAGTCTGAGCCCTCAAGATTCTAGACAACTCAGGCCTGGGAGAGGTGCTGGCAGGGGGCCCTTGTCCTCCTTTATATCCTGGGGTCTTCAACTGGGCAGCCAGAAAGAAGTCCCTGCTTTCATTCTCTTAACATTGGGATGGGATGGGGAGGGCAGCATTTTAGGATTTTTAAGAGTTCTTTACTACTACAGGGACTTCAGCCTACCCAAGGAGGTTCTCCCTGTCCATTGGGATTTCAGGATACACTGAGAGCAAAGCCTTTCCAGCATGTGCTTTTCCTTAAATTGCCGCAAGTAGTTGGAGAGCAACCCAGCTCAATCAGAACAAAGCCTGTGTCTGTCACTCCTTTCTTTGGTCCGGATGAGCTCCCGTTCCTGGCTTCCTAGAGCCGCAGGAAACGAGGAGGGTTCTTCATTCAAATTTGTGGAGTTGGTTTCTGAGAGAAGGGACTTAGTGGATGGACAAAAAGCTAAATTACACTTTAAGAACATGTTTCCTGCTTAGAGAAGTGTTGATCTGGTTGGTTCATTAAAGATGCTTTCTGTCAAGGGGTAGAGATCCACTCACCAGTTTCTCAACATACCTGACCAGCCCCTCAGAATGCAAGCTTTCCAGTCAACCTGAAAACCATAGCTCACAGAGAAAACCTGATCTTGCCTGCCTCTGTAGAGTTGGGGTCGAGGGCAGCCTTCTGAATGTGCAGAGGGTGCTTACTGAATAAATCTGATAGCTTCCAGAGTGATATTCATCGTCCCTAGGCTGGGCTTCCAGCCAGACTGGGGAATAGCTGCAAATCTCAGATCTCGACCCCATCCTGAAGCTGATAGAGATTGTACCTGCTGCTTGCCAGCTTCTCCTAAGGAGGCAGTTACTGCAGACAGGATGATAACTCAACTCCCTTCAGTTTCTGGGTGCTGCAATTAACTAAGGCATCTAATTTTCACAAGGCTTATCAGTGATGGTACCAGCTTAGATGGGGTACCAATCTACTCTGCAATCTAATATCATGGAGCCTCACAAAAACACCATCTCATCTCTTTTTAATGATGCTCATAAAAATGCGTATTTTCAAAGAAAGGAACCATCTCCCATCATACTCATTTTCTCCCCAGTATGAGAAAAATAGCCTATGAAAAATACTAGTGAACTTCTCAGAGAGATATATTTCTTATTTATTGACAGCTTAGAAGAAGAAATAATTTGGATCAAATGACCTTTTGTCTTTCTAGACTTGAACTGAAAATAGAGAAGTTCAAGGTATCCCTCTCCCCCTCTCTTCCCCCATCTTCCTCCCGACTCTGCCACCCCTACCCCCCACCATTTTTCTTTCTATTTGTACCTGGCCATTTGTCACTCCCTATAGCCTTAGTCAAGAATGGACTCTTGAATATTTGAAAGGACCAGAGTATGTAGAGCTAAGCCATTTATTGGCTGCCCTTGAAACAAATGAGTTGTAAACTCATAGGTGAGAATCGGCATTATTATCTGCTTTATTGATATCTCCTAAATTTGGCTCCTGGGAAGAGCTGCAGTTTTGGAGGTGTGTGAAATCACCCATGCCTCTATGCCAGTACCCAGTTCTCCTTCCATGCATAAATACTGGTCTCTACATGTAAAGGGTTTGAATACCAGTAAACCACCCATTACTCCTAAATCAGTTTTCCCCTCTACTGTAGCACTTGGCACGTATAGTCTGAAGGCATGCTTATCCTCTGTGCAAAAGCTGCAGAGGAAACTCAGAAAGTACTGTCCTGTTTGTTAGAGCCACCTAAAAAAATATTTGGCCTAAATTTATAACCTCGTTTGATTTTCTCTAAAGATGAAATCCATGTAACTAACTGCTAAACCCTAACTATATTATACTAGTGACACTGCCTTCTCCTTAAAATGCACCATTCCTAGTTCATGATGGGATTTTTTTTGACTTTGTAGTGATTGATGTCCTTTCCCCACCACTGTTCACCTTTGATAAAGTGGAGCAAAAGGAAAAACAAGTCTGCAAATTTTCCAAAGAAGAAAGGGAACAAGAATTTTGTGTGTCCATATATGTGTGCACGTGTATGTGCCTGGCCACCTGGAGGGTTCAGAAATCACAGTGACATTGACCTTCCTGTTGTGTGAACCTCCTGGAGAGCACACAGCACAGTCAGAGCTAGGACAGAGTTAGAAGTTGCCTGCACTGCTCTCCCTGTTGTGTGCTTAGACAAACTAAAGCTTAGCAATTTGCCCAGGGTCACCCAGCATATCTGTGCCAGTGCTGAAATCCACATTCTCCTTTTCACTGCGATCGTGCCTCCACTTGTATTTATTTCCCATGGGGGCTACCAGGTTCACAGTAATCTGAGGGACGTTTTCAGTGACATCCCTGCTCTGTGTCTCAAAGACGTGTTTCTATTGTCTACTGGATGCGATCAACCAGACCCGCCACTCCCTGGGGGGCTCTCACGTTGGGTATTGTGGCAGAAGTTCAAGGACCCAGCAGAGGCTGGGCAAATGGCCCAGTGACTTCTCTGTCTCGGAGAGATTCCAGACACCTCATATGAGGAGCCAGTGTGGTTTTGCTGTCTGACTGGGGGCGGAACATCTTCAGTCCCTGAGAGAGGCCTATCATCTTCGCTGCCTGATTCCCCTAGACTTCAGACATTCTGAATTTAGTCTAGTAATGAGTCATGTAGAGAGAAGGGCTTCTCTATTTTTTATTAAAAAATGACTTTCTCCTTAAATGAAGTGAATAGAGTGCAAGTGAACGAGGCCGATAGCCTCTTCAAAGACTCACGCATCACGTGAGAATAGAGGATCCCCCCACCCCTTAAATAAAGTGAATGCAGTGTTCATGAAAGGTGCTAACAGCAGTTCAAATACTGATGTCCTAGTCTTGAACCGGTCATGTTTGTTCAAGTCCCTCTATTTAAGTTTTCCTACTGTGGACACTTAGCGGTGGGGAAAAAGATGGTCCTCAATCAGAGACTCCCACTCACTTGGCTCCCCATCCCTCAATGCCTCTTAGGAAAAAGGATTCCAGGTTCCATTCCCCCATCCTCCAAGGCTGGAATGCAGTTCAGCTTTCTGGTCTACGCAGGCCAAGAGAAGGGAAGGCAATGATTCATTGACCTTGGAATTTGGATATAAACAGCTTTATCATCGAAGCAGCAAAGCCAAACAGCGTGTTGGCTGCACAGCGCACTTCCTGTACCTAAGTCGCTAGATCCTTGTCTTGGCCTGCTCCTAGGGTTGTGCTGTTGGGGGTGGGAGAGGTTCCCCCGGGGAAGGTGCTTTAGGGAGGAGTTAGGTTCCCAGTGTCTCATCGCTGTCCTCCCCTAAGTTGAGGATACACTAGAGACACAAGTGAAACCCCAGCCTCTGTGCAAACTGGCTGTCAGCTGTGTCTCATCATCTCCCTGCCACTCTGATCCAAAGCCAAGATGCTCAAGTGCAAAGAAAGAAGTGTAGCCCCCGCATTCCGGCTACGGGCACAGTGGGCAGGACGCCACAAACAGCAGTGCCATCGTTTCAGGTGTGGCGGTGCTGACAGAGCGGGCGGGGTGGCTGGACACAGCGCCCCTCACTCCACGGCCCACCTTGCAGACCTGCCACCTGTGAGCACCTATGCCCGTGAGCTGGCTCCCCCGCCCCTCACAGCCCATGTCTTAGTCCCCCTCCTTCCCCCCGCCCGTCCACCCCCCCCCCCCCGTCCCCTAGCTATCCTGGGATGCTTCTGGCACTTCAGAGTGAGAAGGAAAGAGAAATATTTGTCTTAACTTTTCTAAATGTTAAAGCCAAACAAAGCACCAAAAAGGAAAACAAACAAAAAAACAGACTTATAAAAATATAATCGGGTCATCTCCCCCAGCTTCCCCCCTTACTTGTGTTGTATGAAATGTCAGAATTCAGCGAACAACTTTATAAACATTACCGTCTCTTTCCACCCGTATGCGCGTACCTAAGCGGCCGCAGCCCCAGTACTACCCTTTCAACCGCAGCATCATATATCTGTTTCATCCTACGGACCCCTCCTTCCAACACACACCTGCTTACGATTCCAGAGGGACTCTCCAAAAAAATAGACATCTGAAAAAAGTGCATCCATTTATATACTCAGTCTATCTGCATATTATTTCTTAAGATTATTAGTTTTTTTTAACCATAAAAAAGATTGCATATTGGCAATATAACGGGACAGCCGCAGTGGCCATTTCCGGGTGGTGGTGGAGCACAGAAGCGTGAGGGCCCAGAGAGGGGCAGCGCCCAGAGAGGTCCTTAGGCTGGAGACATGAGGATTGAGGTGGGGTTCTCTTGATTCTCAATCTTTGGGCCTCTGAAATGCCCCATCTCTTCAGTCACTCCCTTCTCTTCTCTCCACCTTCCCCCATTTCCACTACCCCTGCCCGGGCCGCACAACCCTCTTGAAGCAGAGGCAAAATGGCTTTTTGGCATGTGTCCACCTGGGCCGGTTCCGAGAGACGCATGGCCTTTGGAAGTGGGTGATGTGGGACACACACCAGAGCAAGCTGATTTGTGACTTTCCACTCTGGGAAAAATTGTCCATCACCTCGTTGACTTCAAAAATTTAAGCAGTTACTAGGCTGATAGGCTAAGAAACAAATCTGTTGTTCTTGTGGTTTTGCATTAATATTAAACATGAATATATATCATATATTACACTGCTTTCCCTCTGCTCTGGGGCAGACTGCACTCTCCTTCTCAACAGGAAAACTGCACAGCCCGCGGACTTGAATTTTTGAAAGCTGTTTTCTCCCACCCCACCACCCCCACCCCAAACCCTCCCCTTCCTCCCGGCCCCTCGGTTCTTATATTAGAAAAGCCCCGCCCTCCCCCCCACCCCCAGCCACCCGAGGTTAAATAGATAGTGCCATGTTCTGAGTCATGCATCACTGCATTTGGGATTGCACAGGCTGCAGAGAGGGAGAGGGTTGTGCGCGCCCCTCCCTCGTGTCCCCTCCTCTCCCTTCTGCCCTCAGGTTCCTGTGCTATTCCCGCACCGCCCTCTCCCAGCCTCCCCCCGTCCCGGACCGTCACTGGTTGTGGACGTCCTCCCTGCGGACGATCTTGTAGATGATCCAGTAGAACATGTTGAAGATGAGGAAGGCCATGGGGAAGCCGATGCGGGAGATTTTGTCGATCTTCTTGGCCCTCTGGATGAAGAGTTTTCGCATCTCCTCTGGGGACTTGGACGGTGCAGGAGGCGGGTTGGTGGTGTTGTTGTTGTTGGCGCCCTTGACTGAGATGCCATCCTTGGCCTGAAGGCAGGCTGGGCCCATCCCGTAGGCAGAGAAGTTGAAGCGGCCCTCCCCGGCCTCATCCTCCTGGAATAGATTCAACATGGGGCTCTACTTAAAATAAGACAGGGGCTGGGCACCCTCCCTGCAAGGCACTCCCCTGGGGGCCAGGCCGTGCCGTCTGGCTCTCTCAGCCTCCCAGAGGGCACCTCTCCAGGTTCCCCAAGGCTTTCTGGCTGGCAGGGGAGTTATGCCTTATAGAGGGGCGCCGCTTGCGTGCTGAAACAGATGCAAACCAGGGGATGGGAGCAGGGCGTGGAGTCTGGAGCCCTGGGTTCAGGTCTCCCCTCCGTCACTTGCTGGCTGTATGACACTACACAAGTCACTTCCTCAGAAGACTTCCTTCTGTGAGTCTCAGGACTTTTAATTTCATTTTCTCCTTTATGTGGGAAAAAGACCCACTCCACCTCTTTAATATATTTCTTGGCCATCAGAGGTTATAGATGAGCAGACACTCCAAATGCTGTTTCGTTAGACATCCAGGGGACAATTTGGAGAGATCCCCTGCTTTGCCTCTGTTGCCTCCTTGTCCTCTTCCCCCACCCTGCCCCCCAATTAATGTCTTCTGCGCATGGGCTGGGGTGAGGGGGCGCACGGTCCAGGGAGAAGCAAGTGCTGTGGACCTCACCTCCGTTCACAAGCCAGGGAAGCCACAGCTTCTTCCTGCCTCCGTGTTCCCGACTCCCTGGCAGTTGTGACCTCAGACACACCTCTGGATTTTTATCAGGTTATCATTCAAGCCCTACATCATTTGGCTCCAGCTTACCTTTACAGACTGACCCCACCCCACCTTGTGCTTGGCACACCTGCCCGTTTTGCTGCACGTTCTCAGTCCTCCCGTGTGCATTCCCACCTCCCTGCCTTACGCTCACTACCCCAGTGCCTGCGGCCCTTTGCTGCTCAGGCTGACCTCGCCCTGGTCTGGAGCAGAGAGACACTCTCGTCTGCTCTCATCATATCCAGCTTTGTTGTCTTCCTTGTGAGCTCTGAGTGGTGCTCTGTCTCAGCTGAGCTGGAGAGTCAGCGCATGGCTCTGGGGGAGACTTCAGCAGCTCGTGCTGCCCTCCCAGATAGTGAGGGCTTTTAGGGTCGCCCCCCAGTCTTTTGCTCATTCCTGGGTGGGGCAGCAAACAGCCTTGGAGCCCCAGTGCCTCTCAGCTCTAGTCCTGCTACCCCAGCTCGGCCGCCATCTGGGCTCGCTGTGACAACTTTCAGCCTCGTTTTCCTCTTGCCTCCTGCCTGCTCCCCAACCCCAAACCCATCTGGGTTGTTATGACACACATCTTATTGGTCATCTTTGGCTGAGAACTGTTAAAATAGGCTGCCATGGACTTGAGGATGATCGAAATCCTTCGATGGCCTGAACATTCCCATCTGCGCATCCTCTGTCTGGCATTCTGTTCTCCAGCCGCCCTGTAGTGTCTCCACCTGTTGGAAAGCACCACACTCCTCTTTCCCCCTGGTCCCCTACTCAGGCCTTTCTCTCTGCCCAGGGCACCCTCCTAGCCCCACCCCTGCTTCTACCGCCTTCCCTTTCACTGAACTAATTCCTGCTCAGAGGCTCCCCTGAGCCCAAGGATGGGCTAGGTAGCTCTGCTGTGCGCTCCCTCTTTTTAATTTTTTTTTATTTTAAAGCTGTTATCACAGTGTATTCCTTAATTATTGTCCGTCTCTCCCATTTGACTGTAAGATCCATGCAGGCGGAGGCAAATTCTGTCATGTTCGTGGCACCCTTGACGCTGGACACATGAACGTATTTCCTGGAGAGAAGCTCAAAAGTCGGCAAACATTTGTTGACTAAATGTTTCCTTGTATATCCTCCCCAGTCCCAGCTTGCCCCACATCCCCCTTTTTTTAGTGGGGTTGCATTCCCAGCACCAGGAGGATTTGAGACATACGATGAATGCTTAAGAAATCTTTGGCAAATGTTGATCTGCAGGCTCCTGTGCCTGGCAGATCGGGGCTTGATAAACATTTGCCTACGAAGAGGGCAGAAGTAGAGGGTTTGTGCCAGGGCCAAGGAGAGGAGCTGGGAGAAGCTGGCCGAAGGCCTGGACCCTGAGCCCAGGAGGCTGGGTCCTACTCTTGCTCATCAGCATGTCTGCCCTTGCTTGCAGAGTGGAGTGCTTGAAAACGTTTTTTTCACTGGCCTCTAGTTATGCAGCAAGAGACACCAAATTAACTTTCTACATAGCTTTGGGAGAATTATTCTCTGCCTTCCTGATCTGTTAAACATAAGAGGGGACGGGATGGAGGCCCCATCCAGTTAGATGGCTAGCAATGACCTGCTAGGAGAGAGAAGTTTCCTAGAAATGACTGGACAAAAGCTTGCTATTCCTATTCCAGCCAGCAGGTGGCAGAAAACGAATGCCCAACTGTCTCTGGAGCTGCGCAGGTAAGGAGAAGGGGAAACCTGAGAGCTACTCTAGAACCCAGGGGTTGGTAGTGTGCCTGCCCAGTCGGGCTCACAGAGGTCTCCTAATAATCTGACTAATGAGGCTGGCTGGGGAATTCGAGGACCAGTTGCTTTCTGCCCAGCAAATGAGGTAACATGGGAGGATGGTGGGAGTTGAGGAGCCTGGCCAAGATTACGGGCTCTGAGAAACTCAGGCACATAGCTAGTTCCTCTTCACTCACCATCTGGGGCTTAAAACCCCCTCTGCAAACTTCCTGCTCAAAGGAGGTTTCTACAGCCCAAGCCTGTGCACTGCCAGTGTGCAAGCCGCATAAGGAGGGCCCTACTCCAAGGAAGCTCTTTGGGGTGAGTCCAATTCTGTGTCCTTGCAGTTTCTGACATTTGGGTCAAGTTCAGAGTCCTTGGGTACAAGGTCACATTAATTCGGATGCACACAAGGGGCCAGGCAGGGAAAATGTGAGTGATGAAGTGAAAAAATGTCCAATCAGAAGGGACTGTGGAATGCATTCTCTACCCAAAGACATTTGCAGCGCTCCTGTACCCTGTGGGATGTGAATCCAGCGGGGCCAGAGGCTGTGTTTTGAGTGAAGCTAGAAGTGTGACTTTTAAACGCTGGCACTTGATTCTAGGTTTTTAAGATGCTGCTAGTGAAATTAAAGATATTTGTGTGGTAAGTTTGACCTTCTAGCTACTGGTTTCTGGTCTCCACCTTGGGATAAATCTTAGCTCCTATTTAAGATCTAATAAATGCAGGAATATTTTTATCTGCTTCAGGATGGAAACGCTGATGAACAGATAAGCAACTGATGATGTATGGTCAGTGTTTTGAGAACCGCCATGGGTCTTGGAGCATCTCCCTGCCTTTGCCATCAGTGCCTCCACAATCCTGGTGACTTGCTCCTCCCCACTGTCCTCGTCTGCGCAGGAGGAGTGGGTGGGATGCTCTCTGAGAGCTCTTCCAGCACTAACATGCTGTCAGAGAGCAAGGAGGGAACTGCACGGAAGAATCTGATTACACCTGCACAGTGGCCCTGTTCGCACTTGACCTGGCCAGGGAGAAAGCTTTTGTTTTCCCCTAGAGTGGAAACATGGTAGGCGTTTGGCAAAGGCAGCCTTTGGAGGAACTGTAGGCCCACCACATCACACATCTGCAGGGAGCTGCGTTCACATTTTACGCTATGCAAATAGCGCCCCCTGGAGTTGTGCAGGGCTCCGTCTAGCTGGGGAGACAGCTGTTTTCAGTCAATCTAAAGCAGGTAGGGCCTTGGTGTATGGCAGGTATGTGGTATGGCCTGACGGATCACAGGGTGTGAGTTCTTGGTTGCCCTAATCCATTGCTGAAAAAACTTCCAAGCAGCCTCTTTGATTGGAAGGTCTCCTAACTTTCTTCATTAGTTTTTTTTTTTAATCCCTTTGTCCACTTGCTCAACGAATACCTATTGCACGTTCACTATGCATCAAGCCTTATGTTAAGCACCAGCGATACGGCACTGAGCAAGAGTAGACATGGTCCTGCCCTTACGGAGCTTATGACTCAGTGAAAGATGAACATTAAACAATCACATAATTATATGTATAATTACAAATCAAGATACACATTTGGAAGGAAAGAAATTGAGTTCAATTAGAATATGGTCTTTGCCAGCATAAACAGTGTCTTTGTGCAAATCAGAAGAAAGGCATCGCCCTCTCTAGGGGCATGAATTGGGATCCCTTCCTCTGGCTGATACAGTCCATGCCAGGGCAGGACTTAGACAAGTCCTCCTTGGCTGGGGGCCCTGGTAGGATACACCCTGCTCGACCGTACTTAACAGCCTTGCCTAAGCACTTCAGTACAGGACCTACACCTGGACCAGGGTGTCAGGGGAAGATGCCTCTGTTGAGAACTGGAAAACGAGTGGGTTCACACCAAGCAAAGTGCACAGGAAGAGCAATTCAGGAGTTGAGAACAAGATACCTGAAGTCCTGTGTGTATGTTTGAGGAACTATGAGAAAAGCCAGTGTAGATGGTGCTCAGAGAGCAAAGGAGAAAAAAGAAATGAAAATGAGGCTGGAGAGACAAGCAGGTTCTCGGACCCCGAGGAGGAAGTTCTCCTGGGGAAGTGCTCGCGGACTAGGGTGTGGAGCCGGTTTGCTCCCACAGGCCACATGCTCCCCAGTGCCATTTGCTGGTTGACACACAACCACTGAGTTAACAAAGGTGGGTGACTTTCCAGAGGTGGCCTGCCAAAGTACTTCTTCCTTCAGTCCCCCATAAGGTGAGAGAACCCACTCCGGGGGAGGCTCTTGCTGGCTGCCCTTTTCTTGAAGGAAAGAAACAAAGGCCTGGAAATTGGACACTGTACTGTGAGATCTCATCTCTTGTGGTGCGATTCCCTTTGGAACCAAGCCCATTGAACTAATGCAGCCTCCCCTTGCGGGAAATGCCCATAAAGGTCCCTTGGCCTGCCATGCTTTGTGTTTGTAGCTAGTTATTATTCTGGCTACATCAGTGTCGGCTCTGTCAGTTCTGTCCTCAGCTGGAACCCAATTGTTTCTTCAGTGTTACTGTGGTTGGAAGAGTGACCGCCTCTAGACTCGGTCGGGGCATTATCTATGGGAGGGGAAGCTAGGACTTCCAGGACTTTAACCCCTATTTTGTGCCCGCTTTACCCCCTGAGAAGGATGGTCCAGGGAGACAAGTATCACAAGATAAGGCTTCCTGGAACACTGCTGTTTACCACCAGCTGTCCCTCCTTGGGCAGTGACCCAAAGGCCTACCTTGTGATGTCTTCGCTTCCTCCTGAATCGGAGCAGCTCTTTGTGCTGCCGAGACACAAAGTTGACGGCGGCATACTCGAGCAGGGCTGAGAACACGAAGAGCAGGCACACAGCCATCCAAATGTCGATGGCTTTCACGTAGGACACCTGGAGAGGGGGTGGGGGACACAGGGGAGTAAGGGGCAAGGAGAGTGAAATACTGAGTACAGCGGGATGTTTTCTGCTCCTCAGGAACTGCCCCCATCACCCACTGCTGCCCCCTGTCAGCTGGGATACTAGGCTGGAGGGTGCGGAGGGGAGCAGAGAGAAATGCATCAAGAAGACTGGACAGAATATTGGTGAGAAAAGAATACGGGGCCTAGAAGAGCATCAAAGAGAGGAGGAGGGTGTTTGTGGCATCATTATTTGGTGGAACAGAATGTTGTGTTTAGTCTAGGGGTGATATGAACAGAAGGTTGTAGCCAGTGTTAAAAGTAAACAGAGGATGTCAGTGAGAATGGCAGAGTGAGATCTTCGAAAACTCTCCCCCCATAAAAGCAACAAGGACACTATCAAAAATGGTCAGAACCAGCTTTTTTCAGAACTCTGTTAATTAATCAAAGTCTAACAGCAATCCTGTGAGCATTTATTTAAGAAAATCAACTGAATCTCAGTACAAACAGCAAGCTTTGTGGCATTAATCCCCCTGTCTTTATTGAGATATAATTCACACACCATACGCGTTTAACATGTACAGCTCAATGGCTTTATACATTTGGAAATATGTGCAACCATCATCACAGTCAATTTTAGGTTTTCATCACCTCAAAAATCAACCTACTACCTTTTTAACTGTCATTCCCCTATTCCCCCCATTCTCTTCCTCCAGTCCTAGGCAACCATGGATCTACTTTCTGTCTCTATAGATTTCCCTGTTCTAGACATTTCATATGAATGGAATCATACCATCTGTGGCCTTTTATGACACTAGTTTCTTTCACTTAGCCTAAGGTTTTCAAGATTTCATCCATACTGTAGCATGTGCCAGTATTTTATTCTTTTTCATGGCCAAATAATAATCCGTTGTATGGATGTAACACATATTGTTGGTCCATTCATCACTTGATGGGCATATGGGTTGTTTCTACCTTTTGGCTATTATGAATAATTCTGCAATGAACATCAGTGTATAAGTTATTGTGTGGACATGTTTTTATTTCCCCTGGTGCTTTGTGGTGTTTCAAGTTGCCCTATTCCCATCCTCTCATCCTCAGCTGCATGCTAGCCTTGAAAACCAACAGCAAGCACAGTGAACACCAGTATCCTGATAGCTATTGATGGGGCAGGACAAAGTAGGATCTTTAAAGCTGCATTCTCAGAGAATTGTTTTTTGACCTGTCTTGTGGTTTCACTGAAAGACCCCACTCACAAGACTGTGTTTATTTGACCTGATTTGGAGCTGGCCTAGTGTGAACAGGCTTTTCCTTATAGGCATTCATTGAAAACAACCATTGGCAATTGTTGAACATTGCATCAGCCTTAGGCAGTTGGTAACAGTTGAGACAAACCGTACGTTGATCAAAAAGCTTAAAAGGAAAAGCTGGGGAATGAGATGTCCATAGGGAGATTTAGGAAACTAGATATATTCCTGGAAATCTATGTGCATTCTCAGATGTGTGTGCCCAGGGAAGACCTGAGAAGGCCCTTAGCACTCAACTCTGGCTAACCTTGATGCACTGAAGAAACTGGAAATAAAGGCTAAGGCAAAGTTGTAAGTTGCTTAGCTGGTTGTTGAAAGTGTAACCTAATGCACACACAGAGCCCCTAGGCAAAGGCTAGGAGATCTATGGGGTCCAGGCATTTAAGGAAATCTCTGTCCAATTTTTCTAACCAATTAGCTAACTGAGTATAAACTTCAGTGGCCCCACAAAATAAAGAATATAGATATTACAGAATTAGTTCCAAAAGTTACTTTAACAAACAAACAAACAAACAACAATAAATCCTGAGGAGGGAGGAGAATCCAATTTTCAGAGATTTTCACATTATATTATGTAAAATGTGAAATTTTCAACAAAAAATGTAGGCTATGCAGAGAAACAAGAAAGTATGGTCAATGCAATGGAATGAATATTTGTCCTCACCAAATTCATATGCTGAAACCCTAATCACAATGTGATAGTATCTGGAGATGGGGCCATGGAAGTAATGAGATCATGAGAGTGGAGCCCTCATGAATGGGATTATGCCTTTCTAAGGAGAGTCCAGAGAGCTAGCTTGCTCTCTTGTTACCATGTGAGGGTACAACAATAAGACAGCAGTTCACAACTGGAAGAGGATCTTCACTATGCTGGCTCCCTGACCTCGGACTTCCAGCCCCTAGAAGTGTGAGAAATAAATTTCTGTTGTTTTTAAGCCACTTAGACTATGGTGCTTTGTTAGAGAAGCCTGGATTGACTAAGTCATGCCCATACGTAAGAAAAAAGGCAGTTAAAAAGAGTTGTGCCTGAGGAAGCTCAGATGTTGGACTTAATAGACAAATGCTTTAAATCAGTTATATTTTTAATATGTTCAAAGAAGGAAAAGAAACCTTGTCTAAAGAACTAACTAAAAGTATGACAACAAAGTCCCACCAAATAGAGCATGAGAGAGAAATTTTAAAAAAAAGAATCAAGTAGAAATTCTGGAGTTAAAAAGTAAAAGAACTGAACTGAAAATTTTACTAGAGAGGATTAACATCAATTTGAGTAGACAGAAGAAAGAATCAGTGAACTTGAGGTTATCCTGCCTGAGGAACAGAATGAAGAGAAATAAACAGAGCCTCATAGCTGTAGGGGGGAACCATCAAATGCATTAACATATGTTTAATGGATGTCTCTGAAGACAAGGAGAGACAGAGAAAGGCAGAAAGAATATTTGAAGAAATAATGGCCAAAATTTTCTCAAAGTTGATGAAAACCACTAATGTACATATCTAGGAAGGGCAGTGTACCCCAAGCAAGATAAACTCTAAGGGATCCACACCTAGACACACCATACACAAACTGTCAGAAGTCAAAGAAAAAGAATCGTGAAAGCAGCAACAGAGAAGCAAATCATCATGTACAAGGTATCCTCAGTAAGATTAACAGCTGATTTCTTGTTAGAACTATGGGGTCTAGAAAGCAGTGGGATGAAATTAAGTATGACCTAAATAAATAGGAAGACATCCTGTGTCTATGGGTTAGAAGATTTAATAATATTACGATGGCAATACTCCAAATTCCTACATAGACTCAATGCATTTTTAACCAAAATCCCTTTTTTGGGTTGTTATTTCAGAATTTTACAAGCTGATCTTAAAATTTATATTCATATGGAAATACAAGAGACCCAGAATAGCCAAAACAATCTTTAAAAGGAACAAAATTGGAAGACTCATACTTCCCAATTTCAAAACTTACTACAAAAGCTATGGTAATCAAACGTGTGACACTGGCATAAAGACCAATATATGGATAAACGGAATAGAATTGAGAATCCAAAAATAAGCCCATACATCTATAGTCAATTGATTTTTGAGAAGGTTGTAACTTCAATGGAGGGAAAGAATAGCCTTCTCAACAAATGGTCCTGGGATTAACTGGATATCCACATGCAGAAGAATGACATCCCTCCCTCATACCATATATGAAAATAAAATGAAATGAAACCCTAAATTTAGAGCTAAACTATAAAACCCTTACAAAAATATGCATGTAAATCTTCATGGTTTTGATTAGGCATTAATTTGTTAAATATGATACCAAAAGCACATGCAACAACAGAAAATACAAATTAGATTTCATCAAAATTATAAACTTTTTGGTATAAAGGACATTATCAATCAAGTGAAAAGACAACCTGTAGGAGAGAAAACATTTGCTAACTGCGTGTCTGATAAGGCTTTAAAATGCACAATGCACAAAGAACTATTATGCAACAATAAAAAGCGAAATATGCCAATTAAAAAGTGTGCAAAATATTTGAATAGATTCTCCAAAAAAGATATAGGAACGGCCAATAAGCACATGAAAACATGCTCAACATTATCAGTCATTAGGAAAATGCAAATCAAAACTATGGTGAGATACCACTTCACAGCTATTAAGATGTCTATAATAAAAAAAAAGACAGAGAATAACAAGCATTAATGAGGATGTGGAGAAACTGGAACCCTGGCAGGATTATAAAATGGTGTAGTCACTTTGGAAAATCGTTTGGCAGTTCCTCAAAAAGTTAAGCATATAATTACACATGACCCAACAATTCCACTCTTACGCATATAGTTGTGAGAGTTGAAAACATATGTCCACACAAAACTTGTACAGATGTTCATAGCAGCATTATTAAAATAGCCAAAAAGTGAAAATAACCTAAATGTCCATCAACTGATGAAGAGCTAAACAAAACGTGATGTATCTGCACAATGGAATGTTTTTCAGCCATAAAAAGAAGGGAAGAACTGATACATTCTACAGCATGGATGTACTTTGAAAACATGATCCTAAATGAAAGAAGCCGGTCATAAAAGTGCACATATTACATGATTCCACTTATGTGAAATATCTAGAATAGGCAAATCCAAAGAGATAGAAAGTAGGTTTCTGGTTGCTGAAGGCTGCTGGAGGGGGGAACAAGGAGTGACTATTAATGAATATGGGGGTTTCTTTTTGGGGTGATGAAAATGATCTGGAATTAGATAGTGGTGAAGGTATACAACTTTGTGAATAGATTAAATGTTCCTGAATTTATGCAAAAAAATAAAGTGAAGGGGGAAGAATATCAGGTTGAATGTTTATAGCAAACAGAGCCCAACATCAAGTCCAGGATTAACAGTGAGTGGAGCAGAATGTTGAGTCTAGTGTAGATTATAAGTGAAGGAGCATGTGGCATCTACTATTAATAGAGAGTGGGGCGGCATATTGAGCCTAACACAAGGAAAAGGAAGCAGAGCATTATGCCTGATGTTATGAATGAACAGAGCAGAATGTGTTGTCAGTTGGCAACAGTAAACAGAGAATTTGGTTTTGAGCATTTATAGTAAATGTAGCAGAATGCAAAGTCTAGCATTCATAGCACAAAGGGCAGATTGTTGAGTTTTCTTGGGAGAGTGAATAGAGAAGAGAGTGGTGTCTGGTATAGATGGCAAATGAAGTGGAGTGTCATGTCTTGCATTGAAGGTTAATGGAATATTTAGTATCATGAAAAACAAAAAACAGTGGGGAGACTGTTCTAGATTAAAAGAACAACTGTATGCAATATGAATCTTTATAGAATCCTTGACTGGATCCCTCACCATGTCCATTGAAGACTTTTTTTTTTGACAATTGGAAAAATGTACAGGTTCTATATTAGATGAAATTATGGATTTTTCTAATTCAATAGTAATTATTATTCAATTAGTGTTAATTTTTAGATGTGATAATATCATTGTGATCCTTATTCCTTATTTAGGGGTGACTTTTCATGATGTCTGCAACCTTCACATGATTCAGCAAAAACTGCGTCTATCTACCTACTTGTCTACCTACCTACCTATAACTAGAGAGAGACAGTAAATATGACAAAATGATAACAACTGGAATCCAAGTGAAGGCTCTTAGGGTGTTCATTGTATATTCTTTCAACTTTTCTGTATCAAAACAGAATGTTAAGTGTGGCATTCATTGGAAACGGTGCAGAATATTGCATTTCACATAAGGCTGAAGGGAGCCAAGTGTGGCATCTGGCATTAACAGTAGAGCAGAATGTGGTGTCTGGTGTTGAGTGAGTCATGCAGAATGTGGCTCCAACGACAGTAGTGAATGTAGTGGAGTGCAGTGCCTAGCATTAAAAGAGTAAAGCAGAACAAGGCATCGAGCATTCATAGTACAACAAAGCAGAATGTTGTAGCTCAAGTATGGGTGAATGGAGGAGTACGTGGTGGCATTAATAGAAAATGAAGCAGAGCATTCTGTCAAGTGTTAAAAGTGAATGAAGCAGAATGTGAGGTCTAGTGTTAACAATGAAAGGAACAGAATGTTGCATTTATCATCAGGGTGATTGGAAGAGAATTAGTGTCTGGTGTGGATGTGGTGGAAGCTACGTCGTGTTAGAAGAATGGAATAGAATGTTGGGTCTAGCATGGAGGGAATGGGGCAGAATGTGTATCCGGCATTAATAGTGCATGGAGTAAAACGTTGTATCTAGGGTTAATGAATGGAGCAGAAGATGGTTCAGCAGTTAATAGTGAATGTAACAGAATGTGGTGTTTAACATTAGAAATGTAAGAAATCAGATCAAGGTATGTGCAGAAAAGGGTCAACATAGCAGGCATGAGGCTGCTGTCTTATGATGGACCGACCCACTTACAATGTTGGCCCTTGGTTGATACATGGAGTTTGGATTTGGGGAGTGTTCCCACTTGCCCTAACTGACAAGAGTGCCTCACTGTGCCTTGACTGCTTATATAAACAATGTGATTTGTGCTGAACATCTGCTTTCCTCTTTGGAGTTTGGAATTTGGGGATGTGCTAGGCAGAGGGTACTTATGTGACCAGCACCCAATAAAATCCCTAAATGAATCTCAAAACAATTTCTCTCTGTCTCTCTGGGCAGAAACATTTCATACATATGGCTGTCTTTTTGGGGTAAGAGTGAACTCTGTACTTATGGGATGGAAAGAGTAAGGAAGTTTGCATGTGAATCCCTTTAGACTCTGCCTGTGTCTTCTCCCTGTGTCATCTAGCTGTGTATCCTTAATATATCATGGTAAGAAATCTTAGCTGTCAGTACAACTATATGCTGAGTCTGTGAGTCCTATCAAATCTTCGAACATGGAGTGGTCTTGGAGACCCCAGATACAAAGTATCTGCCATTAATGGTGAACGTGGAATGCTGTACTCAGCACTAACGTGAAGTGAATGGACGAGGAGATGGGTTTGAGTCTTAATAGTAGATGAACTCTAAAACTCCTAGAGGAAAACACAGGCAGAACACTCTTTGACATAAATCACAGCAATATTTTTTTGGATCCATCTCCTAGAGTAACAGAAATAAAAGCAAAACTAAACAAATGGGACCTAATTAAACTTAAAAGCTTTTGCGCAGCAAAGGAAACCATAAACAAAATGAAAAGACAACCTACAGAATGGGAGAAAATATTTGCAAACCATGCGACCATCCCCAAAGGGATTAATTTCCAAAATATACAAACAGCTCCTACAGCTTAAAATCAAAAAACCCAAATAACCCAATCAAAAAATGAGCAGAAGACCTAAATAGATATTTCTCCAAAGAAGATATACTGATGGCCAACAGGCACATGAAAAGATGCTCAATATCGCTAATTATTAGAGAAATACAAATCAAAACTATAATGAGGTATCACCTCACACCAGTTAGAATGGCCATCATTAAAAGTCTACAAATAATAAATGCTAGAGAGGATGTGGAGAAAAATGAACCCTCCAACACTGTTGGTGGAAATGTAAGTTGGTGTAGCCACTATGGAGAACAGTATGGAGGTTCCTTGAAAAACTAAAAATAGAGTTACTATATGATCCAGCAATCCCATTGCTGGGCATGTATCTGCAGAAAACTCTAATTAGAAAAGGTACACGCACTCCAATATTTACAGCAGAACTATTTACAATAGCCAAGACGTGGAAGCAACCTAAATGTCCATCAATAGATAACTGGATAAAGAAGTTGTGGTATAGTTATACAATGAAATACTACTCAGTCATGAAAAAGAATGAAATAATGCCATTTGCAACAACATGGATGGACCTAGAGATTATCATAATAAGTGAAGTAAGTCAGACAGAGAAAGACAAACATTGTATGATATCACTTACATGTGGAATAAAAAAAATGATACAAATGAACTTATTTACAAACCAGAAATAGACTCATAGACATGAGAAAAAAAAACTTATGGTTACCAGAGTGGGGAGAAGGTGGGGAGGGATAAATTGGGAGTTTGGGATTAACATATACATGCTGCTTTATGTGGAATGGATGGACAGCGGGGACCTACTGTATAGTGTCGGGAACTGTATTCAATATCTTATAATAACCTATAATGGAAAAGAATCTGCAAAAGAATATATATATATATATATATATATAGCTGAATTGCTTTACTGTACACAAGAAACTAATACATTACACATCAGCTATATTTCAATTAAAAAATAGTAGATGAAGCAGAATGTGTGTCTGATATTGACAGAGAATGGAGCAAAACGTAGTGCCTAGCAACTGTATGGAGCGTAATGTTAAGCCTGGAGGAGAGTTTTGATGGATCAGAATGCTGGATCCTGCAAAGTGTAGTAGATTTAGGAATAGTTACTAACTCCCTGTGCTCCCCTGATCTCAGGCAGGGAAGGGAGATGAGTGTCTTCCTTATCCGTCCAGGTGCTCCGTGCTCTTGGGCAGTAGGACTTACCTTGGGCAGGGATGCTCGGGAGCCTGAGCTCTGGGTGGTCATGGTGAGCACGGTGGTGATGCCCAGGCCCACACGGGCTGGGGCTGCATCCATGTTGATCCAGAAGGAAATCCACGAGAGGATGACGATGAGCAGGCTGGGAATGTACATCTGGATCAGGTAGTAGCCCATCTGTCGCTCCAGGTGGAACCGGGCCTCGATGCAGGTGAATTTACCTGCAAGAAAGTACAATGCAACGGCGAGTAGCCTAATGGATAGGAACAAGGCTTTGGGGTCAGAACAACCTCGGCTGGAGTCCTGGTTCAGCCTCACACGAGCTGTGTCCTTAGGCAAGTGTTTGAGTCTCCCTGTGCCTCGGTCTCCTCATCTATGGTAATTCGGAATAGTGATGATGATAGTGATAAAATAATAACACCACCAACCTCATTTGGTTACTCATGGTCACCGCGATGGTAAAAGATGATGCCTGTAAAGGACTTGGCACATCCTCACAGATCACCCGCCCTCAGAATGTCCCTTGCCATCATCCTCATCATCACTGTTTTCTTGCTTAGAGTGGGGATGAGTGGATCATTCTCTATCCTGCCAGGTATCTTCCCAAAATGTAACTTGTTCCTGCTCCTGCCTCTTGTAAAACCTTTCTTTCCTTCCGTCTCTCCCCACGCAAGAAGGTCCCCATTTCCTACAGGGAAAAGTTCCAAGTCTCTGGTCTGCCCTTCACACCTGAGCTCTCACCTGCTTCCATCCCATTTCCCTTCTTTCTTCACCCGACTCAGAACCCCTTACACTCCCTCCCTTGTCTGGAGCATTCTCTGCACTTTCACACTTCTGAGCTTTGAACCTGCCAGTGCCTCTGCCTGGAATGCCCTTCTTCCTCCCCGAAACCAGCCCCAGAAATCCTCCCTGTCCTCCAGGGAAGTTGAAATGTGAAGTTTCCCCCAGGCAGAATGCCTCTTTTTCTCTTGTTTCCCTCCAGCTCTGTCCCTTTAAGGCACAGCACGCTGAGTAGGCAAGTCGCTCTCTCTCTTTCTCTCCATCCTCTGCACCAGACTCCCAGCAGCTGGTCTCCTTCCATCCATGTGTTCCTGGAACTGAGCCGGCCATCCCATGATGGGGTCTCAGGGCCAGTCCTCTGATGCACAGTTACCACGGGGTTTCCTACAGCCCCCTGAACGGCACCTTCCACATGGGCCTTTTCTCCTTGTATCCACGGGGCAGTACAGAACTCAGCTCCCACTTACATGTGACTAGTGAGGAGCAAATGAGATAATGCCCGAGAAAGCGCTGTGTAAACAGGACAGGGCTGGGGTGTGTGAGAGTCAGTCAGGTGTGACTGTTTGGGCCAAGGGGAGTCACTGTTAGTGAGAGCACGGTTGGCCGTCCACTCCCGTGGGCCCAGCATCCCCCGATGAGGAGAGCCCACTCTGGTCTTGAGCATTCGCGGGTTTTGGTATCCGCGGTGGGTCTTGGAACCAGTTCCCCTCAGATACTGAGAGATGACTGGACTGTTCTGAGTCTCAGCTTGTCCAGGGATGAAGAGAGTACTTTTAGAGGTTCTGAGGTGTCTGTGAGGTCACCAGAAAGGAACAGGTGTCCTAAACAGACTGGTGTCCAGGCTGCCTGCCCTTTTTCTGGGCCATCTACTAGTATCAAAACCCACAGTGGTTTCTCAGCCCCTCTCCTGCACCTCCTCCTCTCCTTGGCGCTGTCACTAGCCCTCTGTACGCCTCCTGTGCACTCAGCTGTGTTCAGACAGCGATCCGCTGCCCGGCCCTCCAGCCGGCGTACTGACTGACTGCCTTTCGTCACAGTGTTCCACAAGCTCCCGCCCAGCCTGAGTCAGGGAAGGCAAAGCCAGTCTTGATCCGGCCGTGGTTCATTCCTGTGTTTAATCTTCCAACAAAGGCTGGGCTGGGAGCGAGAGATGAGGAGCTGAGCTAAATAGTGGGGTCCTCCCTGCCCACCTTGTAGCTCTCAGTCTAAGGGACCCTTGCCAGCTTCGCTGTTTACTAATCCTCATGCCACCTCTCAGCCTGTCCTGAGGTCTGGTGTGAGCATTCTCTGAGCTCTTTCCCTATCAGAAATGCCAAATGCCAGCCCCTCTCTGACGGAGACAGCTAGAGGTCCCCCCACGGTCAGCTCGTCCTCTGCCTTAGAAATGGGGTCCATTCTGAGTCGCGCACACTGCTACCTGGGATGAGGACTCCCTTGTAATGAGGTGTGGCCCAAGCTTAAGTTACTTGCCCCAGGACTCATGGGAGGAAAGCGTGGACGCCACTTTTTGGTTTCAGGGGACATTCTCCTAACCACTGGATAATAAATACCAAGCTCTGTCTACCACGGCTACCTCATAAGATCCACTGAATCAAGGGTTGAATAAATGTTTGCCACGACCTCTGGCCCCGGTTGGGGGGTCGGATCTGAGGGGCACGGCCCCTTGCACCCACCTGTGTTGTAATGCTTGGTGCAGTACCTCAAGTCCTTCTCCTCCTTCAGGATAAACTGGGGCAGAGTTAGTCCATCTGCCACCTGCACAGCACCCTGCTCCTGCCACTCAAAGATGAGGTCGTTCATGGTGTATCCAACTGGAATGGGATCAGAAGGAGCAGCCATCACGTTGGAAGCACTTATTTGAAGCATGTCAGGGTGTTAGGGTTAGAGACAGAGGCATCAGACACTTGATGGGACACATGAAACTCTTGCTTTTTTTCTCCCCACAAAGGAGGTTAAAGCTGGTGAATTGTTTACATCCACCCCTCAGCCTTTCTACCTCTCAGCCCTCCCAGCGTCCTACCTTAGCTTATCCTTTTGATGCTATCCCTGACCCCATGGTCAAATTCAGATGACCTCTGCTATTTTTTTCTTTTAATTGAAGTATAGTTGATGTACGATGTTGTGTTAGTTTCAGGTGCACAGCCAAGTGACTCAGTTATGTGTATATATATATATATATTCTTTTTCAGATTCTTTCCATTATAGGTTAGATAGGCAAGATATTGAATATAGTTCCCTGTGCTGTACAGCAGGTTCTCATTTATCTATTTTATATATAGTAGTGTGTATTTTTTAATCCCAAACTTCTAATTTATCCCTCCCCGCTTTCCCCTTCGGTAACCGTAAGTTTGTTTTCTGTGTCTATGAGTCTATTTCTGTTTTATAAATAAGTTCACTTGTATCATTTTTTAGATTCCACATATAAGTGATATATGATATTTGTCTTTTTCTGTCTGACTTAATTCGTTTAGTATGATAATCTCTATGTCCATCTATGTTGTTGCAAATGGCATGACTTCATTCTTTTTTATGGCTAAGTAATATTCCATTCCCTGTATATACCCTGACCTCTGCTATTTTTGCCTGCACACCATCTTTGCAAGCCCCCTCCTGTGCTCACAGCAGATTTTCCTCTGGGGAATGACTCCTGTGGTGTTCTGTCATGGGGGTTGCTATTAGTTGGGGGCTAAGGTGTGATGTGGTGACTCAGCCACGCCAGTCAGATCCTCTGGCCTGGGAGTTTGACTCTTGAGTAAAATGACCAAGTGTTCCAAGCTGGCCGGTACTGATCCCACAGGGGTGGTTCTCTAAAGGGATGGTCTGTTAGTTTCTGCTGCCCAAATGCTCTGCCCTGGTTCTTGCACTTTAGCTTCTCCTTCAAGTCCATGAGGAAGCCCTACGCCATTCACCTTAATTCCAGTGTTTAAATTGGTCAGACTGGTTTCTGTGTTTGCAATCAAAGAAGTGAGCCAGCCCGTCTGTTAAAATCTTGGTTCATCTGTGATCTCGTCCATAAAGCCTTCTCCAGACTCTCTCTCCTTCCCAGTCAGAAGGAAGTGCTCTTTCTGCCTTGAGGCCACAGCATTCTGTACTTTCCTCTTGCTGCCCTGTTAGAGTCATTTGTGTAGCCAGTCGCCTCTCTCCCCTGCTGGAGTGAGCGTCCCCCTGACTTATTCAAGCTATTTCTCCTCCATTCCTGGAGCACATGCTCACAAGAGACATCGACCTGTGCCTCTTTGGAGCGTGCTGCTGGCTCCAAAGCTGGACCTCAGTCAAACAACATAGAGAAAGTTAGATTTCTAACGCATTGTCTAAGAGCAAAGCCCCTCATCTGGTATTTTGGGCTACTTCTGTAATCTCCTGGGGTCCTGCAGTTCGGAGCAGCTGGGCGGGAATTTCTGCTGGTCCCACGGGTAAAGGGGAATCTAGCTCTTTCAGAGGCCTCATGCAAGGCACTCACAGCTTTCCAGTTGCATGATGCATGTCTGGACGTCCATGGGGAAATTCTTCAAGTCCATGGGGCAGGCCAGTGTCAGGGTGATTCTGAGGAGAGAAAGGAGTTCGGTGATGCTGCATCCGCAGACCAGGGGAGCTGTGCCTCCAGTCTAGCTATTACTGGAAATTAGTTATGTAGGAGAGGCTGAAGAGGTCAGGGAACTAGCGTTTATGGGAATCACAGATGTATATTTCCACATTCCAGATATGGAAATGAAGGCCCAGAGAGGGAAAGCAGGTTGCCTAAAGTTACAAAGAGTCAGTGGAACTTCTGGGTTTCCTTGGTGTCTGTCTGGCTTCTAGCCTTTAGCAAGTTGCCTGAAGGCCTGGAGGCCGAGGGCTGCCCCTATCCCTACTCTTGTGTGGGCAAAGCCTGTATCTCCAACCTTGCCAGACTGGCAGGCATCTCCAGGCACACCTGCCGCAGGTGCTGTAAGTGGTTCTTGGCTGTCTCCCTTCCTACATCGAGCCTTCTGGGTGTCCAAACACAGCTGACTCACATCTGTGGGCTCCTGTTGGGGTCACTTGGGAAGTGCTGGGTGCCCCAGGCTTCTGGGCTAGCTGTTTATTTTGGCTTGTTCAACCCCTGCAGAGGCTGTAGCCTCAGAACCAGAGGAAATCAGTCCCCTTAACAGAGTGTGAGGTCTTCAGCTCGGCTGGGAGACAAGGCTTCAGCATCGAAAGGCTTTGCTGACACCTGAGCACCTGCTGCAGGGAATGGAGAAGAAAGGCTCTCAGAGCCCAGAGGGACTTAGGTCATCAACTCCCTTATTTGACAGGTGAGGAAACTGGGGTGCAGAGAAGGCTAGGCAGGGACGCATGGTAGGGCACACGGCCAGCCGATGGCTCAGCCAGTGTCCCAAACCATGTCTCCTGGCCTCTGGATTTTAGCTCATGGGTTTGCAGGCAGGTTTTCTAGCACTGCTGTCCTGAAAAGCCAACCCTAACACTTGAAGACACCTAATTTGGTGGTCTTGTGACTCTTAGCTGCTGGCATCTGGGCTGCAAATGGTGAGACACACAGCCCTGTGCAGACCTCCCCCTCTAGGTCTCACCCACAGCTCTGGATGTGGGCCCTTTAAGCACAAGATAGGAGCAAGGGAGGAAAAGGGACGGGAGTGGGAGGGGAAGAGGAGGGAAAAGAGGGAGTGGGAGGAGGAGGGGGAAGTGAAGGGAAAGTGAACGCAGTTGAATTTCTGAAGATAAAAGCTCTGAAGTGGGGCAGCTGTCACACTGCGTTAATTTCCTGAAGTTGAATGACCTTGGAACATCACTTTCTGCTGATTTGTCCTTCTGTCGTGCTGCACTGGGGTTTAGCTTCCCGGGGATATGAAACTAGCCTGGCTGCAGCAAAATCAAGCCAGCCAGGGCCTTGGTGGCCATTCTGAGCCTGTCCCCCTTCCAGTCTGGATGTGCACTGGGTGGGGCGGGCAATGGGTGAGCAGGGCCCTGTTGGCCTCTGATTCCAACCAGTCTGCCCCTCCTTCCCCTGCTGAGGTCCCCAAGGCCCTTTTCCCACCCAGCCTGCTCTTAGGAGAGACTCTGAGTCCACTCACTTTCGGGGTTTAGGATCTGTGCATCCTCTCCTATGGGTCTGGAGACTTAAAGCTCACCTCTTAAAGGAAATAAAAACATTTATTCCCCTGAGGACCCAGAGGGGGAGGGGGAGTCCTTTAGGACCAGTGCCCCTTTTAAGCTCTTTGAAATGAAAACATATTCATTCATTTATCAAACATTTGAATGCCTGTTGAATGCTCTGCACTGTTCTTCTAGGCTCTGAGCAGGCATTAGATCCACACTAACTGATTATAATCTAGGCTCTGCTGCTAAGTAGCCATGCAAACTTTGGCAAATTACTTAAACTTTCAGATCCTCACTTGTCTAATCTGCAAAATGGGCACAATAAAGCCTGCTTCATAAGGTTGTTAAGAGGACTAGAAATAACACATGTAAAGTCCCAAGCCTGGTAGGTAAATCAGTGAATGGTGCATAGTAAGAATATAACACAGACATTGGTCCTTCCCTCTATGTCTTGGGAGAGGAGATTGGGAATTAAGTGGCGGTGGGGGAAAGGAGGGGCAGGAGAGTGTGGCAGGAAACTCTGAAAGTTGCCCCTAACCAGTATCTGCAGGATACCCTCCCCAACTGGGGAAGGGGGTCCCAGCTTCCTAGACTCAACGCGAGGTGTAGAGGATAGAAGAGGCTCATAGAAGGTTTGGAGCAGCCCTGGCTTATACCTGTGCGCCAAATGGACTACCCGGCAAAACTACGCCATTTGTGTTGAAGTTGCTGAGATTTTTCAGACTTTGTGCCTTTGTTCCTGCTACTTTTTTTTTTTAATATGATGGTAAAACATTTGGCATGAGATCCACCCTCTTAAAAAAGGTGTAAGTCTTAATAAATGTTTAAGTGTATGCAGTCTTGTAAACTCCAGGCACACAACAGTACAACAGCTCTCCTGAACTTGAAATTCACCTTAAGTAATCGAACTCTCCTGGGGGTGAGCATTGTCTTTGAATACTCCTTTCCCCATCTTGTTTTATTGAAATGCTGGGTAAGCTTGAGGGGCCTAACTTTCACCTCAGCCCTGCAAATGATGCTTCCTTGTCCCCCTGGTTAAAATGAACCACTGGCTTCTAGGAGTTCCCCTGGTCGTGTAAGTAGCAGAGCTGGCTCTGCCTGTTCTGCAAGGTGTTGGGTTGCCAGGGCCCGTTCACCGCTAGCATCCGCTCCCAGAAGGAAGTAGGGCCAGGTACATTCTGAGGATGGAAGGGGTGAACCTGTACGGAACCCACCTGATGCTGTAGAGGACATTCCCGTTCCGGGAGATCCGCAGCAGTTTGTTGTCCGTGGTGATCTCGTGGAAGTGGGCCCCCTTCTCATTGGCAAAGAACAGGTCAGGTTTCCAGATGGAATCCAGCATGGATGGGTCCAGGTCCAGAGAGTCATCCGGGTATTCGTTGTAGGCCAGCCGGGGGTCGTTCCACTGCTGCCGCAGGAAGATGTTGACCCTATAGTCCTACAGCCAGGAGACAAGGAGGTGGACTCAGAGGCAGGCCCTGGGATGTCACATCCTGGAGGGGCCAGGTGCTTTCTGTTAGTGCCCTGCAAAGCCCCTTCTGGAAGAAAGCATCAGAGTGTGATTGCATCTTATGTCGGGGATGGGGGGGACGTAAAGTCTGTGCATCAAGCAAAAATCAAGGGAGTTAGAGTTATTCCTGAAAATCCTCAAAATGCTCAATTAAGTATATTCAACCTTGAACCAAGATTATTTAAATGTTATTCTTTTGAGGGAAATTTTTGAAAAATGAAGTTTAGACTGATGTAATAAACACCTGTTTTCATCCCTTTAACATTTTATCACATTTGCTTCACTTTTTATTACGTAAGAGAAATAACACGTTACAGATAAAGCTGAAATCCCCCTTTTATTATCGACCCCATTAGTGCAGTGATTCTCACGCCCATAAGGATTGAGTCGCTGTTCTAGACAGGTTGAAGGAACAAAAGGAAAGTCTAAAATTTGATACCTGAGCATTCAGACTCTTCTGCCTAATTTTCAGGCAGCAAAGGAAGGTTGGGTGGAAGGACTTCATAGTGTTCTGCTGGACCCAGGGTTCACACCAGTATGTTTTAACGCCAGCCTTCTTTAACCTTCTATAACTTGTGTCGATTTGTTTGTTTGGGGACGATTTATAGATGCCGTGGAGTCATGTTTGCTGGGGTCTAACCCTAGCGCTAAGTTGAATGCTCTCCTGTGGAACTGCGGGGTAGTTACTCCACAGAAAACTAAGCCACAATCAAACCAAGTAGGGAAGTGTTCAATTCAACCAACTGTAATAGATTTCTTTGTTGCAGGACTTCTCAGAGACCTTAATGTTCTAAGAAGTTGTGTGTACCGCCAAGAGGCAAATAGAATATGCAAGGTTTCCTTGATTTAGTTTGGCCATAGAACTCTTATTTTGTGCCTGGTGCTCCTCTTTTAAAGAATATAGGTTAGGAATTGCTGTCCTGGTCAAAACTACCCCCCACCCCAATCACCTTTTTATTTTCCCAGATGGGGAAACAGAAATCCAGAGAGAACTGAGACTGGCCCAGTGTCTCTGAAAAGGCAGAGCAGAGCTGATTTTGGAACCCAGATGTCTTGCCTTCTAGTTGAGGATCTGTTCACCTGGTCTTAGAGGAACTTAAAGAGCCCACTTAGTTTCCATTCACACCTGAGATGCAATCCATGCTAGGGGTAGGTCTCCATGGCAGGAAACTGGGTAATGAAGTTAATAAATTTTTCCATTAAGAAAAGTTTTTAATTCTGTTAGAAAGGCATTGTAAACTTGAGCCTCATGAATATTCTACTGCAAGTAGAATTTGAGGTCTGTCTGTGTTTTCCCAGGAAGAAGGACATAGTGCTCTCTGTTGGATTCCAAAAGGGTTTCTAGTTCCCTGAAAGATTGACAACGTCAGTTCAAGTCCAACTTTAAATATTCTCTTTCAGGGAACGATCTCCACTCCTAAGCACCTGCTACTGCTTTTTCTCTGAAGGTGCAAGATAAATGAGATTATGCTATATTTTCTTTCAGGGTTCTACTTCTAAATCCTAATCGCCCTGGATCTGTCATCAGCAGGAATGAGCTAAAACAAACAGCCCTTCTCCCTCCTTTCACCCTCACCCTGCCCGTTTCTCCCACGCCACATGCCTCATGCTGTTCGCCTGCAGAAATATCAATAGCTTCATAAAATGTTCCAAGGTATTTTATAGGATTGTTCCATAATTTAATTGAAGCTTCTCCCTCCAGCCCCATAGAAAATGACATTTGGTCTCATAATTTCATGTCTTGTAAGTCCTGGGGTGGAGGGAGAACTTCAGACCAGTCTGGGTATTGATTCTTTGTTTTTCCTGCTGATGGTGATGAACAGCTCCCAGTCTGGGCCCATCTGATCAGAAATAGCCTCTCTTTCTCCTTTGGATTTTATGTGAAATGTGTATGTGTGTGTGTGTGTGTGTGTGTGAGAGAGAGAGAGAGAGAGAGAGAGAGAGAGAGAGAGAGAGAGAAAGACAGAGAGAGAGACAGAGAGAGAGAGAGAGGCAGAGAGACAGACAGACAGACAGACAGACAGACAGATGAGGCACTGGCAAGTCATGTCAGAGTAAACAGACTATGAACAGTTGGGCAGAAAAAGCCTTCAGTCCCCAATCCCCAGCTGCACTTTTGATGTTCTTGCCAGTGACATGTCAAGCCTGTTTATGTGGCTGGAAGGAAGAAAAGAAAGTGACATTTCTTCAAATGGCCTGTTAAGCACCCGGCACTGTTCTAGATACTGTCACATGCATTTAATTGCCACAAAACCCCTGCAAGCTATACGTTCAGATTCTCACAGCTAGATTAAGGAAACTGAGGTTTGGAAAGGTTGAGACACTTATCCAAGGCCCAGAGCCAGGAAGTGGCAGAGCTGGAATCTGAATCCACACCAGTCTAGCCTTGTGGCGTGAGAACGTGTTCATGACGTCCCATGGCTAAGTTCAGCCGCTTCTGTGTTGCGGATGCTTCTCTCATCCTCACTGCCCGCTCAGCCTAAGCCTTATCTCCTGCAGGAGCCTCATAGCCCCCCGGCTTCCCTGATCTCTTCCTCTTCTGATTTCCTAGCAGAACGGCATCCCTAGGAACATTTAACTGAGCACTTGCTCACCGTGTGTGTCTTATCGCCTCCACTTGATGGGCAACCATTTGAGAAGATGAAACTGACCTTGTACTTCTCCTGCAGCATCCCACCTGCGCACCCAGTCCGTGCACCCATGAGCTACCCAATATCCAGGAGGAGAAGGAGGAGGAGGCCAGAAAAAGTTGGAGTTGGGAGGGCTTTACTCATTTTATAGCTGGAAAGACTGAGACTCAGAGGCATTTTCTAAGGCCACATAGCAATTCAGAAAAGACCTAGGATTAGAACCTGGATTTGCTTCACTAGGTCCCTCTGGTAAAAGAAGTTAGGCTAGATGGTCTCTAAGAACCCTTCCAAATCTAATAGCTAGTGGTTCTTAGCTTTTATTTTTTTCCGGCAACATTTAACGGAGCATCTAAATGCCAGGCACTGTTCTAGGCACCGCAGCATCTGCTGAGGACAAGAAAGACACATTTAAGCTGTCACAGCACTGACAGTGCACCACACTGAGATAAGAGCCGTGATGGGGTTAAGTACAGAGTGCTAGGGAGATACAGAAGTCGGGTCCCCCGTCTAGACTTGGGTGTGTGGGTCCGGGAAGGCTCCAGGAAGATGTGCTATTTAAGGTGAGAGCAAATATGGCTGAGCCAAAGAGGAAAAAGCATTTGGAGCAGTTGGAACTGCATCTGTGAGGGCCTAGAGAGGAAGCAAGAGCATGGCACTTTGGAAAGAGTAGCAAGTAAATGAGTAATGGGAGCAGGTGGAGGGAGCACGCAGGACCGCGCAAGCTGTCCGGAGGAGTGTGGACTTCATCCTGACAGTAACGTGGAATCTTCGAAGAATTTTAAGTAGGGGAGGACATTACGATGTTTGCATTTTATTAGTGATATTTTAAAATATTTTATTTTTCTTACTACAGAAGTAATGCAGGGGGAGAGTATAGCTCAGTGGCGGAGTGCGTGCTTAGCATGTCTGAGGTCCTGGGTTCAATCCCCAGCACCTCTGAAAAAAAAATAAGTGACGCATGTTGATTGTTAAAAAAGAAAAAAAAAAAAAAAAGAAAGGAAAAGAAATATACATCACCCGAAAGAAGAAAAACAAATTAAAAATCGTAGGGTCTCATTATGGAATGACTTATGAGAAGTGAGGGTAAGAGGCGTGGAGACTGTCTCTGGTGTCCGCAGGCAGCCGGACTCCTCCCAGTGACGCCGCTCCTCCCCTCAGCAGCCGCTACCCAAACAAGCTGCTGCATTGATCCGCTGATCTGCTCCACCCTCGCTGGTGAACAGCAGTGGGAAGTGCCTTGGGAAGGGATCAATGCAACTGGTGTAACAGGCTGAAAGCTAAATGCTGTTTTCCTTATTACTTATTCCTACACTCACGTTGGCCGGTGTTCAACATGCTAGGGGTCCGTGTTCAGGTCCAGGGGCTGGAAGAGCAATATTTGAGTTCTCCACCCGAGAACCTCAGGTCGCACTTCCGGTAGTTGATTTCTGGGTCTCAGACTCCCCAGGGTAGCCCGTCTAAGTCCCAGGCGGGAGGGATTGCCAGAGCTCTGGCTCTACAGACTTTAGCCTCAACTCTCCTGGCTTGCCTCTGAGATTCCCTGATGGTCTGATTTCTGGAAACTGGGCAGCTTCCATGCTTGTAAGACCGAGGTAGAGCATTAACTCGTTCATTCTGTCGTTCAATGTTTATTGAAGGCTTCCTGTGTGCCACCCCCACACCCCACCTCTGTTATGTTTAATTTCAGACTCTAACCTCTCCCAGCAAACTCCTCCCAAGTCAGGATTGTGGTGAGACAGGAAAGAGCTAAGAGCCTGCAGCGTGTGTTGGTGGGAAGGGGGCGTGGAGGGCAAGATGTGTGACCACTGCAGCCAGAACCAAGAGACATCACCAAGAGGAGGACAGGGAGCCAGGTTCTTGTACCTTCTTAAGCCTCAGCCTTCCAGCTCTCAAAGGGGAAGCCTGATTCAACTCTGCAAACAACTCTGCTCTCAAGAGGAGAGCAGTGAGAGGAGAGCTCTAAGTATGAAGCAAGCAAGGCAAGCTATGGACTCAAATCTAACACCCAAAACTGAAAGTGATAAGGGTCGTAAGAGGCTCTAACCAGTTGCTCTTAGATACTGCTGTCAAGTCATCAAGACTACTTCTGGGCAGGTTGGGTGAATTTGGAAATGCTTTTGGAGAGAGACTGGCATTTGAAATGGCCGCATCAGTTTGTTCTATCCTCCTGAAGTTAGCATCTCTGGATCTGGTATACTTCCGAGATGTGAATAGTATCTGTTTTCAGCTGGAAAGGAGGCCAGTGAGGTGTGAGGAGGAAGGACACCGGTGAGGAGCAACGGTGCAGAGCAGGACAGGACGTGAGGACCAGGGCTGCAGGCTTCGTGTACTTAGGATTAGGATGTTTGGAGCTGGGGGGTCAAAGGAGTCTGATGTGGAAGGAATGACACAAGCAAAGTGTGTAGGCGAGCATTCCAACAGTTCAGTTTAGCTCAACCATCAGCTGTGTATGTAGTAATAGTTCCCCTTTTTGAGGACCTACTGAGTACCATGTATTGTGCTAAGCATGCCACACACTTCTACTCATTTTATTTTTAAAACAACCCTATGACATAGGTATTTTCACCCTAATTTTATTGATGAAAAAGGCTCAGGGAAGTTAAGTAATTAATCCAACTTCACACAATAAATAAGGGAGTTGGAATTTGAATCTGATTTGTCTGATTATTTAAAGCACATGCTCTCAACCACTCTACTGTGGTAAGGCTGTAGATGGATTGAATTGAGGCCGTGGGTATCCTTAACTGCCAAACCAAGGTGTTTGGATCTTACTCTGCAGCCAGTTGGGCGTCACTGAGGTCTCATGCAGTGGAGCAATATCACGGTTTGACTTTAGGAAGGTCAGTTTGGCAGGAATGACCATGAAGTTTTGGGAGTGAGAGAAAACAGACCAGGGAGACCTGTTCTAGGCTGTTGTGACAGTTCAGTAAAAGACAAGGAGGAGCTAAACTAAGACAGTAGGAGTGGAGAGTGGGGTAGAGAAGAGAATCTGTTCTTTGTCATCATCGTCTTCCTTTTCATCATTTTCATCATCAAATATTATAGGTAGATGTCTGTCTCAATGCTTTCATTTTACACATGGCCCAGAGGGGGAAAGAGACCCTGGGGCACACAGCAATTCATTGACTGTGGTGGGACTTGCAGACAGAAATCCTGATCCCCGTCACACTACTTTTCCCAACCACATGTACACCTTTGCAGGCAGGAGGAGGGGAAGCATGGTGAATCTGCCAGCAGACAGGCTCTGCAATCCTTGGGGAAACTCTAACTTAGACCCGACTCTGACAGGGTTTGGGATTGAGATGCTTGAGAGCTAGACTGGTCTGCTGAGAGCCAGGGACCAGGGGGCGTTCAGAGTGGAGGATGCCCAGGCTTGGTTTACGAGCTGCTGCTTCCTTTCAGGCACTTTCCCAGACCTCTGAGAAGCACTGTGGAACCCAACTCATAGATGCCACCTCCATATGTGGGAAGAGTCAGCCCTGGTCTCCTGGCAGTCCTGCGAGAGTGTGGACCCGGCTCACTGACACATGTAGAGTTTCCTAAATCCTGACTGAGTGCCAGGTACAGCGTTAAGTGCTTTAATGAACGCCCTCTCCAAATTCTCACAGGGACACCATTGTATGGATAAACCAAGCCCGGGGATACTTAATTCTTTGTCTAAAGTTAGTGACAGAGTGAGGCTTGAATCCATGACTGGCTGACTCCAAAATCTTACGCTTCTAAGTAGTACACTGTATTTGTTCTTTTATTAATAATGTCTCATACTTATTAGATGCTTTTTACTTTTCAAAGCACCCTCGCATCAGTTTTGTTCTATGAAGTCTGGCACGAAAGGGAGGATTCTTATCCCCATTGGATAGATGTGGAAACTAAAGCCCTACAAGGTCACATTCCCACCACTAGTCATTGGCAGATGTGGAATTGATTATAACAATGTGAATAATGCTGGTAGACTGAGATGTTACCAAGTGCAAGGAATGATGCTAAGTGCATTGTGTGTGTTACCTTATACTCACGATAATCTGGTGAAGTAGGTTCTAGTATCATCCTAGATGATACTAGAACAATTGGGTAAATCAAGGCACACAGAGGTTAAAGTCCTCTTGCTGACATCACACAGCTAGTAAGTGGCAAAGCCAGGATTTGAACTCATGATGTCAATGCCAGAGCCCAAGCATTTAACCACTAGACAACACTACCCAGAATCTCCCAGAATTATACTGAGCGACAGTTTCATGACACCTCAGTGCCCTTGGATACTGCCCCTGGCTGCTCTTACAAACCTGTGGGTTTGTAGACACCCACAGTGAGCAGGAAGTATGGAAAGGACAAAGGACAAAAAGCTTCTGTCCCAGGTCCAGCAGCCCACTAGAGCTCCTGCCTCCTTCCTGATTTGCCCCTTGGAGCTGACCCATTGTTTGCCCTATGCTCAAGCCCAGTGCTGGCTGGCAGTCTGCTCACATCCTGACCGTTGCCTGCCTCCTTAGCTCCAGAAGCCTGCTCCGTGCCTTCAACCTCTCCTAAGTCAGCATCCTGCCTGGCGCATTCTCACTGGGGTCTCACACAATCAGGGCTACATTTGTTGTAGAGAACTGTAGATGGTTTGGGCCAGTGGAGCTGAGCATCCTTGTTTGTCTTTAGGGGATCACTAAAGTTCAGCGTGAGTTTAATAATTACATAAAAATGCTTATAGCAGCTACTTTTATTGGGTGTCTAACATTTCTTAGAGCTTTAAATGCATTGTCTCTCTAAACTTTTCTTCAACCTAGCACGCTGGATATTATCATACTCATTTTACAGAGGAGGAAACTGAAATTCAGAGAGATTAAACAGAGGTGAAGTGTCTTGCCCAAAGTCTCACAGCTAGTAGGTGCCAGAGCAGGAACATGAATCCAAGACTGTCTGGCTCCCAACTTCACATTATTTTGACAATTGCATGCTGCTTCTCTATTTCCTCTTTTAAAAACCAAGTTCCTAGATGAGTAGGGAAAGAACTATGGTAGACCCAGTGTATTGGGACCTCACTGAGCCCATGTGGCAGGTTGGCTCATACATATCCTTATAGTCAGTATCAGGTGGAGAACTTTGGATTGTGATATTAAAGTGAGGTGGGTTTGTCACTGATTGCCAAAGGGTGCCAACTGAAGGGTGGACGTTAACCTGGAAAGAGGAAAGAGGACAGTATTTGCATACAGGGCATAAAACTGGGACACAACACTAGCAACCTCGGCGATATGGAGGATAAGGTTGGTCTCTGAGAGTTAAGCTACCAGCAGAGATGAACGCGCAGCAGAGAAATTCGGCGAGCCCCAGCGTCAGTGCAGTGACCCCTGTGTACTTGCAGTGAACAGGTGTGCGCTGGTAATGTAGTAAGAGGAACCCTAATTTATTGTATCATGTCTTGTTTAGAGAACTATTTTATAAACATATCATAGACGTTCATTGTAGTATAAGAAAGGCCAGTTTGAGGAGCAGGAATTTGGCAGGTGATAATCCAGCATCATCTGAAGGACAGGGTCACATGACTTGGGATAACACCATCTTTTGTCTCTGGAAAGAGAGTTTGCGTATCATGAGGGAAGGACAGTGTCTTAGCCCTCTCTCTGGTCTGGATGAAACTGTCATCAAGGCTGTCTACTTTCCTTTCCTCCAATTCAGTATGTCAAAGGCAACTTTTGATTTGCTTTCCTGGTATTCGGAGAGTGGCAAGGGGGTGCTTTTATAGAGGACACAAGGATTGCTATTATTAGATTGGGAAGCCCTATCAGTAAATAACTCGGCAGTCCTATTTACCCACTTCAGTCTTCTGTGGGTTTGATTGTCGTTAGTCAGTCTTGGTGAATCTGATCTGATGGAGAGCCAACCCTGGGCTGCCATAAATTCACAAGTGTGATGCCTCTCTTGGTGGCGTATTGGAGAGAGTCACCCAGCAGGTGATGCTAAAGCTGCCTCTAACCCTGTTTTTCTGCCTGTAACCCACTCTAATGGCGTTTCTGAGGGCTCCCTCCTTGGCTTTCTCTTGGTCTTCAGTTTACCAAGGCTTTGTGGAGTGTTAAGCCACGTCTAACTGGATGACATTTAATAGACTTTCTCTCGGATCTCCCAAACCCCAGAGTGTAAGAAGTCACTTAGCATTAGCTGTGTAGTGTAATGAAAGTGTAATGGGAAAAGCAACAACTAGTAAGGGTCTCATCCTCAACAGCAACCAACCCCACACAAAATCTAGGGATAAACCTAACAAGAAATGTGTGTCTCTCACACACACACACACACACACACACACATATATATATATATGACTCTAAAACTTTACTGAAAGGCACAAATGAATGCCTATATAAATGGAGAGGCATACCACGTTTATATATTATTGTTATGATGTCAATTTTCTGCAAATTAATCTATAAACTCAGTGCAGTCCCAATCAAAATCTGAGGTGATTTCCATAGGCGAGCTGATTCTGCAGTTCATGTGGAAAAAGAAATGGGCTGCAAATGTTAAGAAAACCTTATAAAAGAACAAAGAGGACTTTCTCTACAAGACACAGAAATCCAGCGCTAAGCCATAATAGTGAAAGGAGTGTGGTGTTGGCGCAGAAGCAGACAAACAGCAATGAGACAACAAACTGAGACTGGAAAGAGACTGAGGTACACAGGGGCACTGCGTGTATGAGAAAGACAGCATTTCTAATCAGTGGAGAAACAGTCCCTGCTTAAGAATAATGCTGGGACAATTACTATCTAACCAGAGAAAAACAGAGGTAAACCATCACCAAATACTTTACAGAAAACCAAACTCCACATGGATTAAGCAGGTACGTGTGAAAAAGAAGCCTATGATATTATGAAAAAAGCTCACTATGCCAAAAAATATGCAGAGACACTCAAATTCACGAGGAATCTGGAGTGAAAATTTAAAATGGCAGTGAAGTACCACTTAAAAAATCCCATTTGGTAAATTTAAAAAGCTTGGCTAGTATCTTGGGTCAGAAAGGAGAAAGAGAAATGAGGACTGTTGGGGAACAGTAAGTTACTGACACTTCTTTGGAAGTGAGTTGGGCGATAATATTTGTCAAAATAATTTTAAAAAGTGCATGTCCTTTGATAAAATGACTCCACTCCTGTGATCTATCCCAGGGAAAGGTGCACTGCTGCACTGTTTGTATTAGTGAAAATCTCCACCAATCTACAGGTCCATGAGGAGAAGTCTGGTCAAATAAATACCATAAAACGATCGTATGTGGAATTTTACAGGCAAGCCATAAAGTCTGGAAACATTGATTAAATCATTTGGTCATATATCAATAATATATAATAAACCACTTCTTATGTTTATAATAAGCATAATAATAAATGTTTAATAATAATAATAAACCACTTATTATATTTCCAAATTTGGATTAAGAATGAGATAGATCTATGTTTGTAGTGTGGAGAGATTCTGAGACATGGTGAGGCGGAAAAAGCAAATTGTATTGTGCAATCCTATTTACACAAAGATGGGTAATGCACATAAATGGATGTGTAATCAAGGAAAGGAGACCAGAAGAATGTACAAGAAAATGTTTGCCTACAGCGGTTATCTTCGATGGGACAAGGGGAGAGGGTGAAGCAGGGGCATTCCTGTTCCCTCTCTTCTCTTTTTTATTGGATTTACTACAAAACCTTGTTTTCATCTGTTACTCATATGCTTTAAAACAAGTTCCAGAGTTTTGCTGTCCATAAGCTTAGTGTCAATCAACATTGTGACTTGTTACCTAAACCGAAATGTCTTGGTGATGGTGTGTGTAGAAATGGTTTTAGGGTTCTGAGGAGGGTCCCAGAGCTGCCTTGGAAAGGCAGATTGAGGAAAAGACCATGGGAATTGAGATTCCTGGTCTCGGCTCCACTTCATCCACAACAGCCCATTCTCAAAAATCAGTTCATTAAAGTGCTACGTAAGATTCAGGTTACACTGAGGTATCACCTTACACCGGTCAGAATGGCCATCATTAAAAAAATCTACAAACAATAAATGCTGGAGAGGGTGTGGAGAAAAGGGAACCCTCTGCACTGTTGGTGGGAATGTGGTTTGGTGCAGCCGTTATGTAAAACAGTATGAAGATTCCTCAAAAAACTAAAAGTAGATTTATTCTATGATCTAGCAACCCCACTCCTGGAGGGAACTCTAATTCAAAAAGATACACACATTCCAAAGTTCATAGCATCACTATTTATAGTAGCCAAAACATGGAAGTGACTTAAATGTCCACCGAAAGATGATTGGATAAAGAAGTTGTGGTATATTTATAGAATGGAATACTACTCAACCATAAAAATAATAAAACAATGCCATTTGCAGCAACAGGGATGAACATGAGATCATCATACTAAGTAAAGTAAGCCAGAAAGAGAAAGAAAAATACCACTTGATATTACTTATATGTGGAATCTTAAAAAAAAAAAAAAAGGACTCAAATGAACTTATTTACAAAACAGAGACAAACTCACAGACGTAGAAAACAAACTTACAGTAACCAGGGAGAGAAGGAGACAGTGAGGGATAAACTGGGAGTTCGGGATTTGCAGACACTAGCTACTATAGATAAAATAGGTAAACAACACTGTATAGCACAGGGAACTATATTCAATACCTTGTAATGGCCTATAATAAAAAAAATACGAAAAAATGTACAGATAAATGAATCACAATGTTGTACAGCAGAAATTGACACAAAATTGTAAACTGACCATGCTTCAATAAAAACAAACAAACAAACAAAAAGATTCAGCTTAAAAATGAACTGTGGGGGGGGCTGTTGTCAAAAACAATGCTTTGAACCCACTAACTCAGAGTAAGGACAGGACTGGCCCACTTTGCTCTGCTCTGAGCACCCCTGAGGGCTTGGGTTCATTTCTTGGCCTTTCATCTTGAGATGGGAATGGATGCGCTGGATGTACTCTGCGAGCACCTTGGGTGGTAAGGGGACTGAGAACTGGGAATGGTCTAAGGAGCCAGATGTAGGGGTGGGGGGGAGCAAGAGGACTGACCTCAGTTCCTGGAAGGGCTGTCAGGTGCAGAAATTGGCTCTCTGTGGCCCCAGGATCAGAATGAAAGCCACGGGAAAATGGAGATGTTGGAGGTGTCCCAAGATGAAATGGGCTGCCTTGAGAGGTGCAGGGTTTCCCATCCCTGGAGGTGAGCAGGGAGAAACTACTTGGCCACAATGTTTGTGGCAGAGGTTCTGACCACAGGTGGGTGTTGAACTAGAGAACTTCCAAGTTAATTCTCTCCATAAATATTGATTGAGCTTGTATGGTTCAGGCAGTGCACTGGGCACTGGAAGTGTAGGGAATGATTGAAAGAGACAAGGTCCCTGCACTCAATACAAAAGCAGTCAAAACAGCAAACTAACAAGCAAACTTACTTTTTAGATATTACTCTGAAGACAACAGAACGTGATGTGACAGTGACTGGAAGGGGGAACATTTTTGATAGGGAATCAGGGAAGGGACCTCTGCAGCGGTATCTGAGCTGGCCTGAAGGATGAGAAGGAGCTGATCGTGCGAAGATCTTTCTGGGCAGAGGGAACTGAACGTAGTAAGAGCACTGAGAAGCTGTTGCAGGATTTGAAGAAGAAGAATGTGGTGATCTGATTGACGGTTTAAAATTATCCTACTAGCCACCATGGGAAGTGGGAGGGGACACAGGGAGGAGAGGCTGTTTCAGTCAAGCAGGGGAGAGACGGTGCCAAGTTTACCTAGAGTTGACAGCAGCAGACTTGGAAAGAAGTAGATGGATTTAAGTTTTATCTTCTATGATTCACAATCAGTTCATACATTCAGCTGATCCCAGTTCATTCATCAATTGATTCATTTCAGTCAATCCCAGCAGTAGGCAGGCATTGTGAAGTGGCTGCTCCCTAAACAATGTGTTAACTTTTATGGTCGGACATGAGGGGCATGTCATCTCCTTCCATGGTAGCTGTTTTCATGTATCTTGAGGTCTCATTTGCAAATACCCACAGGGATGGATAGTCAAGGTCTTCCCATGATACCAGTTCTGATAGAACAGCACAGATCCGATCTGTTAGCCAGGCCAGAGTGCAGAAGCCCAGGACGAGGCCATGACCTCCCATGACCCCGTTATCTGCTTGGCTCTGCAGCCTCTCCTCTTGCCCCCAGCTCAGGAGATGGACTAGGCCAAGGCCAAGAGCAGGGTTCCAGGATTCAGGCAGCCTGGGGTAATGACTGCTGATGACATTTATTGGCTGGAAAAGCTTGGGTGAATTAAGCCTCTCTGCGTTTCAGTTTCCTCACCTATAATAAAGGATTGTTATGAAATAATCCCCATAATTTGCCAGCCACAGATGCCTGGTGCTTAGAAAAGTGCTCAATAAATGACAAACACCGCTGCCAGCACCTCTCCTTCCCTTTACAGTAGAATTATCTCAAAGAATTATCTTCCCCCTGTCTTTGCTTCCTTTTGTCTCTTGCTTTCTTCCTGCTCCTAAATTACATTCCCTAATTTCATACCAGATCCTCTCCTCCCCTCCCCCACCACCAAACCCCACTGGACACCATTCTCTTTTCCTGCTTGACTTGTCTCCTCTTTCAGCACTGCTGAACACACACCAGCTTTTAAAAGCCCCCTCACCTTTGCATCATTCCACAAGGCCATTCTCTCCTGGAAGGTTTTAACACGGAAAGTACCACGATCAGATTTCTACTCTAGAGAAATCACTCAAAATCACACAACGGCGTTTTCCCAGGGTCTGGCACATGATACATATTTATAAAATGTTGTGTAATATTAGAAAAAATTTTAACGGAAGTACTTGAGATTGAACTCAGGACCTCAGGCATGCTAAGCATGCGCTCTACCACCGAGCTCTACTCACACTCCCAAAGTGTTGCTATTGGTTGCCATAATTCTCTGTGTTCCCTGGCGTCCTGTGCACACGTCTGTAACCCCACTCACCACACTGCGGTATCAGCTTTGGTATTCTTGTCCACCGTCTCCAATAGCCTCCTTGAAAGCAGAGACCTACTGTTCACTGGTGTCTGGTTCCTGCTTACTCTGGGGGACATAAGGGAGGATACTTTTCTTCAGGCAGGGCCGTGTGACTTCCTTCGGATGGTGAAATGCGAGCAAAAGTGGTACATGTCGCTTCTGGGTAGAAAGCATTTACTTGCCAGTGTTCAGCCCTTCCCTGCCTTCTTCCCTTGCACGGCAAATGTGAAGTCACATGTTGACATGGAAATGCAAGGCTCAGCCTCAGCCACGACGTGGGGGACAGCAGTCCTAGAGAGCCCCCCCCCCTCTGATCTATAGCAGACTTTAGGGGAGTACGTCAATCGTTGCTGTGTTAAGACACCGAGATTTCAGGGTTGTTTGTTGCTACAGGAGAGCCTAGCCTAATATGAGCAAAACAGATCTATGTCCCTAGAGCCTAATGCCATATTCAGCACAGACAGTATGGAACCCTGAAAATTGGGGTGGAAACAATAAATGAATAAATAGGGAACACAAGGAAAAAACCAGAAGGGTTAGTGGGGAGGGTATAGCTCAGTGGTGGAGTATGTGCTTAGCATGCATGAGGTCCTGGGTTCGGTCCCTAGTACTTTCATTAAATTAAAAAACAAACAAACAAACAAACAAACAGAAACCCAGAAAGGTGTTTCCTTATGCTTATATGTGGGAGTCCTTAGCTTATTACTTAGTTAATAATCCTTTACATTTTTGTCATGTTCATAAAGTGCTCTCATACCTGTTTCTCACGTATTCTGCACATCATTCCTAGAGCCAGGTGCCAAGGGGGAACTGAGTCTCAGTGGTATTAAATTGTGGCGGTGCTAGAACTCAAACTCTGGTCTCTGGATTCCTGGTTCAGGGCTCTGTCCATTGCCTGCTAATATCTACAAATAAGGCCAAACTTGTGAACTGTAGGTGGACAGGCCATTGCCAATCGCCAGGGGTCCTGGCCACGGTGTGCCTGTCTCTGTACCAGGGTAGCCTGGCCCTTGGCAAGAGAGTCTGGAGCACATGTCCTGATAATGAAGATGCTAGGATTCATGCCCAGAGGACGTCAGTACACATACACAGACACTCTGTCTGCACACACACACACACTGTCTCTCGCGTCTGTTCACATTTACTTGCACGAGAATTCCAGCCTTCTACGTGTCCCCACATGTACACACTCACATGTACATCTGTGCACATGTATAAATATACCCACACATGGATACACATTTTGTTTTTACAGCCAAGGACTGATACACATTTAAAGATTCTTTCACTTATTCACATGCTTTTGTATGTACACACATTCACACGGACATGCATATAGGCTCAGGTAAATGTGCTGACTCGTGCACACACATACCACAAACACGCACATTTGCAGCAACACGGATGGACCTAGAGATGAACATACTGTGTGAAGTAAGTCAGTTAGAGAAAGACACACATCATATGATATCACTTATCTGTGAAATCTAACAAAATGACACAAATGAACTTACTTACAAAACAGAAAGAGACTCATGGGCATAGAAAACAAACTTAGGGGAGAGAAAATGCATATTGGTGGTTACCAGGGGCTGGGAGGAAGGAGCCAATAGAGGGAAGGTGCTTAATGTGTAAGAGGTTTTATTTTGGGTGATGGAAATATTTTGGAACTAGATAGAAGTGGTGTTTGCACAACACTGTGAATGTACTGAGTGCCACTGAGTTGTTCATTTTAAAATAGTAAATTTCCAGGTTGTGAATTTCACCTCAGTAAATTATTTAAATAAATACATAATGAAATGCCCCCCTCCAAATTAACTTACTGGGGGAAAAAAAAAAGAAAAAAACTTATGGTTACCAAAGGAGAAAGGGAGGAGGGTGGGATAAACTGGGAGTTTGGGATTGGCTGATACAAACTACTATGTACAGAATAGATAAACTAGTATATATTAAAAAAACCCTTATGTTAAGATAGACAGACAACAGACAAATCATACACACTGATAAAGTCAGTTTTTCCTTAAAAAAAAAAAAAGACATACAGATGCTGCAGTGCACACACTTACTTGTGCTGATAAGCATGTGTCCAGACAAGCTGGATGGTTCCCTCTAGGTTTGAGTTCTAGATCTTTTATTGACTGCCAAAGGTACCACTCTAGACCAGGACTCTCTTCCCTCTTCTCCCTCATCCATTCCTGTTCCAACCTCTGTCTTCGTCTTGCTGCACAGACTCAACGAGAGTCGCTGGAAAGGTCAGATGAAGGCCAGCCAACCTCAGCCGAGAATGGCTGGAGACCCCTGTTGCTTTGCTGGCTGCCTTCTCTGCTCTCAGGTCTGTCAGCTCTGGTGAGCAAAGCCAGGCCCTGGGAGGCAGACCGTCAGGCCTGGGGGCTCCAGCTGTTTGTAGAGCTACTCTGCACTCCTGCTGCTCTTAGAGAATAAACACAGCCTGGAAGGCTTCTGACGCTGGGACTATGTCCATGTTGCCATGAGCCAGGATGCACAACCAGTTCTTTGCATGGTTGGTGAGGCAGAGCCCTGGGCGTGTCTGTTCAATGAAGTTCCCTTTCAGCTGTAACTTTCTTATGATGAGAAAAAACAAGTGAGGTCTAGGTAATCCAAAACATCCAGGAATTAAATATTTACATTTGGCTCAGGAGAACGTGGGTTTTGGAGTGACATAGATCTGAGTTCAAATCCCACTTCTGCCACCAATTAGTCATATGTCCTTATGGAAGTGACTCAACCTTCCTGAGCCTCAGCTTACTTATCTGTAAAATGGGGATGACATGTCCTGCCTTGTAGGGGTTGCTATGAGGTCTAAATGAGATGAGATATGTAGAAGTGCTCTGCACACTGCCTGGCACACTGTAGCATTAAATGTGTGGTTGTTGCTCTTGTTATCATATTAATACGAGTCCAATCTTGGCCTCTAAGCATATTCTGAGTGACAAGGAAAGAGGCTTGAATGGGAAAGTGGTCCAAAGAGTTTGGTTGGTGGGATCCAGGGGAGAAAGAAGCTGAGGGGGAGGGAACCCCTTGGCCACCATGGAGAACATTGGACCTGGGTTTCTGCCACACCTGTTCCATGCTGTGTGACCTTCCTCAAGTGATGTCCCCACTCCAGCCATCAGATTCTCTCTCTCTGTGAGATAAAGGCTGACTTAGACAATTTCTTAAGGTTTTTTTTCCTAGCTCTGAGGTTTTAGGTTCTTTTCCCCCCAAATCATCCACAATGTAAATTAAACACCTGTAGCTAATTAAGAACCCAGTGAGGGGGCGGGGAATCACATCATTATGCAATGTAGAAGCTGGAAAATGACAACTCCTAGTTTGGATTAACTTCAGTTAACAAGGAGAAAACTGTCATTTGTGTTCCACTCCCAAAGAAGCACACTGTTGCTTACCCTTCACTTTCCGTCTAAACATTATTTGTCTCCACCCCAGGGGGCCACTCCTCTGGGCTCCCCTAGTCGGTTATCTTCATTTTTCATTTACTGTTTTCTCCTGAGGCATGCTGAGCCTGGCACAATTTGAGGTTTGATAACACTTAGGTCATTGTTCAAGTGTGTTTTGTGGGTCTGGGGCCCCTCAATGTTCCAAGTCTTTGCTCTTCGATGTTCTGACAGTTATGAGAATTGGGTCTTAATCACTGCTCAGTCACTAACTCGTTCTGGGATGCATTGTCACCAAATCTCAGATTCCTTAGCTGTAAATTGGGGAACACTGTGTCTGCCACGTCTACTTTATAGAGTGATTGTTAGAGCAAGTGTTTGGTGAAGGCGTCCAGTGAGAAAGTGAATGTGAAAATGTGTGGAAAATTATGACTGGCAGTTAATAATAGCTGACCTTCATCGTGTGTGTACTTTGTGTCAGATGCTGAGCTTAGCACTTTTGTGCCTTACCTCCCGATCCTCACAACAGGTGGCGAGGTGGATGCTATCTGTCCCCTGTTCTACAAATGAGGAGGCTGACTTAGACAGGCTGCCTTGTTCAAGGTCACATAGCTGAGCCTCAGATTTTGTCTGGGCGTGGAAGACTCTGTTCTAACTGCTACACTGTCTCTGTAGAAACTAAAATGCAGCCGGAGTGAAGTCTGAAAAGGGGGCGAGGAGACACTGGGGAAGGGGAAACTAAGGCTCAGAGAAGTCTAGGGATGACTTAAGATCACACAGCTGTCAGTGATAGCACCCAGAGTCTGTATCATCACCATCATCACTGAACACAGTAAGAGCATTTACAAGGGTTTTACTGTGATAAACTCTTTCCTGCACATAATTTCCATCCATAATAACTTGAAAATAACTTGGTAAAGTCATATGTTAATCACCCCTGGGATTTTACAAACAGGGGTGTAGAGAGATTGTACGTGTAGGGAGTGATCCCAGGTCTCTGTGACTTCAGAGCCTGGGCTTCTAACTGCCACACAAAGTAAGGGCAAGCTGCTTCAGGAATCTGTGTTTAGTAATCTGTATCAAAGAAATCGATCTCTGTGTGACCATTACAGGGAAACAGGTGGGGTGCTGCTGGAGTGCAGATGTGTACACCTGTCCTCATGTAACCAAGTCCTTTACATAAAGGGGTGGTCCCTGACTTGGCTTGATAACTCTTTACCATTTCGGGGAGAAGGGTGGAAGTGTCAGCACTCACCACACAAAGTTTATGCATAATGTGAATGTCAACAGGCTTCTGATTTGGGAGGGAGGAGGAAAAAAGCAGAGGAGCTCATTGGGGTCTATAACAAGACATCCAGGCACAGGGTGGAAAGACTTGGTGTTTGGACCTGGATTCCCAGGGAAACGCAGCCATGCTTGTTCTCAGTCAACGGGCAGGGCCATCTCCGTAATTCCCTGCTAGTTGTAGGGAATTGGGTCAGTTGTCCTCTGGATGTGGGCAGGCTCCACCTGACCATATCCTGGCCTCTTTGCAACAGAATAGAATTTTGGACCATTTGCCACAATGACATACAGAGCTCAGTAATTTTTGCCAGCCTGGGACTAAAAGGTTAGATCTTACCTCCATAAATGTTTAGGACCAAATAAGGTTTGAATCAACAGAGAATATATCTGATTTGGCTTATTTATTTCCCCAAATTACTGAGCACCTGTTATTAAATCACCGTGTTAGCGGCTGAGGTCACCACAGGGAATGAGACAAGATCCTGGCCCCCAAAGCACTTACATTACAGTGAGATGAGGGCCAGATGAGCAGACTGTTACAGTGTAAGTGTCGGTGGTAAGTGGTGTTCTGGGAACTGTGACATGGGTCATGAGAATGTGTACAAAGGACCCACCCTAGCCTTACGTCGAGCACACACATGAACTCACACACGTGTACACACGTGTTAGAGTGTGAAGGCTTCCTATGGAGGTAATTCTGATGTTAAAGGAGCATCGGGGTTGATAAGAGAAAGGAGGCTGGAATGGATGCTCTGGGCCGAGGCCTCAACAGCATCAGTAGAAGGTTGTAAGTCAGAGAGAGAGCACCGCCTGTGTAAACGCTGAACAGTTCCCTGTACTCAGAGTAGGAAGACAGAGGAAGAGACATGGGCAGGCAGAACCAGAAAGGCAAAGGGACGGGGGAGCCACGAGGGAGGCGTTAAAGCAGAGGACTGGTGGGGTTAGGTTTGCATCTTAGAAAGACCAGTGAGTGAGAGAGAATGGATTGGAGGGGGTCAAGGTGAAAATCGGGGCCACTTAGCAGTAATGTGAGCCAGCCACAGTGGAAGGCTGAACTAGACTAGGGGCAGGCGGACGTCTGGAAATACATGGTTTGGAGGATTTCAAGGCAGTTACATCTACAGGATTTGGTGATTGACTGGCTAGTTCTCACTCTGCTCATACAGAGATCATTTTATGCTGCCTTAATTATTTTCTCAAAAGCTAGATCACTCCTTTCAAAACTCGGACAATTGATTTTTTTTTCACGGATTGAGGAAAAAAATTAAAATAGTGTGACTTTTATTTATAATTGCAAATGTAATATTTACTCCTTGTAGAAATTTGAAAAATATAAAAATACTGAAGAATATGAAATCATCCATCAGCCTGCCATCTAAGGATAATTGCTATTAACATTTTGGTATTTTTCCATCTAGTCTTTTTTCCTAGCGTAATTGATTTATTTTAAACTTTTTACTGTGGGAATTTTCAAATACATACAAAAGCAGAGAGAAGAATCAACCCAACATACCCATTTCAGCTTCTAAAACAGTCCTCTGTTATTCCGCAGTTGAATTTTAAATTTAAAAGCAGGTTTTTACATTTTGCTTTAGTCTAAAACTTTAGCCTGTTGATAGAATTTTGTTTTTATAATCCTGAGTGTGGAGCGTGTGCTCCTAGCTCTTTCGCCATTTTCAGATATATCTTCACCCAGAACATTGAGTGGGGCACTAAAAATGTCCAAATCCCATGGTTTACCCCCAGAGACCTGAAAAAACATGAGATTTTCTACCTCCTTGGGGAAGAGCAATACAGAGGGTAACTATTTCAGCAGGAGAGACATCCCCAGCAGGAAACAGCAGCTTGTGTTTTGATTCACTCACCATAGTTGTCTCAGCGATGGAACCGAAGCTGTTGATGAAAATGTTGCAGCTCACGTTCACCGGGGGACCTGCCAATCAAAAGAGATTCTTGCTTAGCTCCAAGGCCATGAGGAAACCCACAGGAAAGGACCCTTACCTGAGACACTGACTTTAGGGATGGATCCCCCTTGGTGGGGGAGATCCTTGCTTGCCCTCCACCCCACCCTCTAGCAGCTGGGACTTCCAGCCGCATTGCTATGCCAGATTCCCTGGTCCCCAAGTGAGCACCAGGTACAGAACACCAGAGGCTGAGCTGAGATGTACTTTCATTAACATAGGATGATTCATCATCCTGCCATATGGTTGAAATCCCTTTCGCAAACCCCATTGGCTGCCTTCTAATTTGTGGCTGAAATGTATTTACGGCTACAACATTTGGAGGCCACCTTGGGAATCACAAGGAACAGCAAGTTCCTTGCCTTGAACTAATGAACCAAGGATGGTTGTCTGAAAGGGCATTGATGGGAATGCCCAGCCGAGGAATCTGGACGGAACCTCAAGGGAAGTCCATAAGCAAGCTTTTTAAATTCTACTGCAAGGGATGGGGAAGAACTGGAGAAATATTTGCTCTTTGGAATCTCTTTGCTAGAGGGACCTCTGTCTAACTGAAGTCCAATCTCTTCATTTTACACTATTAATTATAGCAGTTACCATTTACTGAGCAAGGTTTGCTGTTGTGCTGAGAGTGATACTAACATTATCTCATTCTATCCTCTCAACAACTCCATGAGAAGACAGAGTTAGTACCTCCATGTTACAGATGAGGAAACAGAGGCTCAGAGAGGTTATTTGTCCATGGCCACACAGCTAGTCAGTGGTCAAGCTTGAGCTTAGATTGATCTCATGACAAAGCGAGTGGTCTTAACAGCTCTACTTGTATGAAAGAGGTTCAGAGAAAGGAAAGGGCATGCTTAAGGTCACACAGTGGCAAAATCCAGGATTTTAAGCACTGGGCTTCCACAGGAGGTGACAAAGGGCCAGGATAAAATTACCAGGGAGGACTGTGAGACCATGATTAAGGGAGATAGACGCAGTAGGAATCTGGGTGTGAGAGAGGTTCCAAAGGGCAAGGCATCAGGGAAGATCTCATGAAGGCGATGAACTTGAGCTGACCTTGAAGGTAGATAAGACTTGGATAATAGGTCATAATCCTTCTCATAAGATTGCACATGCAATTTGTGAATTTTTTCATGTCCATTTTCTTATTGATCCCCATGAGATCCTGAGGTAGTCAGGGCCAAGTTCCTATCTTAGCTTCATAAGTGGAACACAGAGAGCACAGAATTTTTACTAATTCACCTGGGCTTATTTATCCAGCAAGTGGTGGAGCCAGCACTTGAACTCAGGTTTTCTGATACCCACCCCTCTGTCCTTCTTGAAAAAGGAGCCCAAGCATTTCACCCAAACTCTGCTGAGATTTCCTTCTTTTCAAAAATCTTGGTGTGTGGAAAGGGACTCAATCCTGTTGTGAGAATCTAGGCTCTCCTTGCAAGGGCTTTGCCAGGATCCCTGGGTTTTAGACACAGCCCTCAGTACTCCCTGGCTGTTTTTCCTCAGGCTCACACCTTCCCTTTTCTGGTCACAATTTCCCCATCAGTCTGGAAGAGTATCTCTTGATCTGGGCAGTCACTCTCAACTCCGTGGGTTTGGAATTCCCTTATGGAAGCTACCCATTTGAATTATGAGGTTATAAGATCTCAGGGCTGGAAGCTTTCTTAAAGTCCACCTAATCAATTGCTTCCCAAGCTGATGTGCAGACTGGATGGTCTGCAGTAGAATCATCTGGGGAACTTGTTACATTACAGATTCCTCAGCCCAACCTCAGACCCAGTGAACCCACATCCATGGGAATTAGCCTAGAGTCTATTGTTGAATGAGCAACCGGCTGATGGTTGTGCATAGCCAGCCTTAGGGACCACTGCTACCATTCAAGGCTGAGTGCTTGATCCCCCCCAGCACTGGGGAACTCATTTCAGTTTGAGCAGCCCTTTCCATAGTTGGATAGCTCTGCCTGCTAAAAAATGTTTTCCTTATGCTGAGTGGAAGTCTGCTTCCTTGGTCACTTTTACCTAAACAAAGGCCTCTTAAGGTTTTATTTCTCCCCTCATTTAGACTCAGATCCAGGTTTTTCTTCTCATTTAGCCTCATACCATTAAGATGCCCCAAAGAGTTACTGCCTGTGCCTTGAAATGACATGCACAGAGTTCCTACCCAGGCCCTGCAAGTGTCTGGTGCTGTGACTCCCATATACATTAGATCCTGATTTATGTGTGTGAGAGGGTGCCAGCCAAAAGGACCCCATGGGGAGGTGTGGTTCATTGAAATAAATCTGAAATTAAATTATCCTCAAGAAAATTACAATCTGGCTGCCTTTGGCAGCAGGATAATGTATATATTTCATTAAATATTAAAGTTTAATTTTGCTTTTGTGTCCATGTTTGCCTTGGGCTGTGCCCCTGATGCTGGGAGCCATTATAATATACAAAGTCTCACAGAAGATACGGAATCTGAAAGCTGGTAGGGCCTAGTCCTATCGGGTCATTTTACAGATGTAGAAACAGAGGCCCAGAGACGTCAGGTGATTTCCTCTGGGTCACTCATATCAGGTAAGCAGTCAGTGGAAGGTCTAGAACCCAGTTTTACTGCTTTTGAACTTCAGTATTGTGATTTGCACTGCCACTGTGTTCTGTAGACTCAGCCTGCTCTTCCCCGCACCCCTATCTTCAAGAGTCAGGAGCAGGCAAAATTTCTGGTGCTTGAAGGAACCTGCTGAGTGATTACCCATGCTGTGGAGTTTGCAAACAATGCCGACCTCTTCCTATTGTGTTGGGGGCCACAGGGGCCTCCTCTGCCTGGGCTTTTCAGGAGCTCTGTGGTTTGTAGGGGGGCTTTTGGGAATCTTAAGTGGGACTACATGGCAGCGTGAAAGGGACCCTGGGGCTCAGGGCCAGGGGATGCCCTGTTCCCAGTGTTTCATCACTTACAGCAGGAGAGTAGAGCAATCTTGCTTCCCAGCCCTGGGGTGGGGTTCCAAGAAGCTGCACCTCAAGGAGAAGGTACAGCTCAGGGGTAGAGCACATGCTTAGTATGCATGAGGTCCTGGATTCAATCCCCAGTACCTCCACCAGAAAAAAATAATAATAATAATTACCTCCCCGCGCACCCCCCCCAAAGCTGCACTGTGCTCAGAGCCCAAGTCCTAGGGGACTGAAGGGGTTAGAGCTAGCACAGGTTGTGAGAGGCCTAAGAGGTTATCTAGTCCTGTAGATTTGGGGCTCAAGTGTTTTGAGTAAGGTTGTAGAGGAGGGGGGAAGGACCCATAATCAATGGTTTTATAGTCTGCGTGAAATTCTCTCTCTTAAAGATGTCCACTGCTAAGTGAGTAAGTAAATAAATGAATGAATCAGGAAATAAGCAAATAAATAAATCACTAGCATTAGACAGAGAATTGAGTCAGAGTAGCTAGCTGCGTTAAAGTCCCCAGTCTTGGTTGGCAGTGTGACCTGGGAAAGTCACTTAACTGCTCTACTTAGCACATCTTTGGGGTAATTTGTTCATTTATTCACTTATGACAGGCTTATTGAGGCCCTTCTTTGTGCCAAGTCCAGTAGTATGCACAGAAGATAACTAACACATGAACCCAGGACGCACCCACGTTCAATATGTGAGTCTCCTTTCTCAGGAGAGCAAGACCAAGATACGTCTACTCAGACGGGAGTTCCAAGAAGTCCCACCAGGGGGCGCAGCGTGCCGAAATTCCTGAAACTGAGAGGGGCAGTGGATGCAAGCAGGTGATCAGTTTTCTGGTGTGTTTGACTTGACCAATGGTGTTTCTACAAGATGTGATTTAGCTGCCAACTAGGAAGATTTCACACAAAATCGCAGACTTAGGCCTTATCTTGGAAGGTCTGCATTCCTACCTGGCAGCTCTGGGCAGGGCTTGGGAAGTGGCAGCCCCTACAGGAGTGTCGTTTCTGGTTTTCTTTGCTTATCCCCATCCTGTTTCAGTCATGTACCATCCTGCCTGGCCTTCTGGGTGTTTAAGACTGTGACCCGGGTGAAGGGCTTGGGTACTGACTTACCTGTCCTTGAGGGAAGAAAGTTTATGCTAATAATCTTGGAAGTTAGTGGTCTCCGAAGCAAGGTGGTGGGGGAGCAGAAGCACCTTGAGGTAAACAGAGGTGGGAGGTGGGCCCCCAAGCAAAGCTCAGTGCATCTCCCAATTTTCTAGTTGCAGAGCACTCTGAAAAGGGGACTTGGAGAACAAAGTGGGGAGGAGGGCTGACTGAGCTGATGTTAGGAAGCTGTAACCAGCTGTCACATCCCTTGTTTGGTCTTGGACTTGAGCCAAAAGGAGCAGTGAGGAAGGGCATCTGGAATCAAGAATTGATTAGGAGGTTGGCTGTGCGTCTTTGAGATAAGATTTTTGCAGGGGTGCTGGGAGGAAGGTTGGGGTGCTCAGGGTCCCAAGGAAGTCCTTAACACTGGGCCTGCAGAAACCTGCTCGGCAGTTAGAGGTGGTTACCACCTCCTAAAGCATCAGTAGACAAAGGGAACTGGCCCCCTCTTGTTATGAGACATTAAGATCTCATAGGACTGCGAGCTGAAAGAAACTTCTCAGATCCCTTCAGGTATGGTTTGTAAACTGGCTACACAAAAGGCTGGTTCACAAACATGTTTTACTTGAATTTACTTTTTTAAAATGGAAGTCCTGGGAATAGAACCCAGGACTTTGTGCATGCTAAGCATGTGCTCCACCACTGAGCTATTACCCCACCCTGGAATTTACAGGTTTTAGGAATCAAGCAGTTTTGCATAAATAGTGATTTCTGGCTCCCCTGGGAATTCTGGATGATCTGGCAACACAAGGCCCACATTCCTCTAGAGTAACTACTGGCTGGAGCTAAGGAAAAGCACCCGCTTTCAAGGGGCCTTCATTTCTATTTCTCCATAGTCTCCACCCACTCCCTGTTGCCTTACCAGGCATTTGAAATTGTGACTCTGATGAGGCTAGACCGTTTCAAAATTATTTGTTAACCTAGGAGGTGCTTTCAGTGGATGAATTTTAGTTGGAAACATCTCATCTAAGACAAATAAAAGTGGAGCTGATTAGGAGAGAAGCAAAGGTGGACTTGCTCATCTTAGCCTCTGTTTCTCCCTTTTGGGACCCAGGGTGGAGGTCCTAGAACTCCATGAAGCATAGTTTAAAAACTGCAGAGATGTCCAACTCTATCCATGCAGAGATGAGGAGACTGAGGCCCAGAGGAAGGAAGAGGCTTCTCCAAGCTCAGAAAGTAAGTTTGTGCCCGAAGCAAAACTTGAACCCATTTCTCCACTTTCCATGGTAATGTCTTGTCCATTAAACCAGAGCTTGCAAATAGCTGTAATTCATATACTGACTCTGACAACTAGAGATACTGTGAGTTGGACTCTGAGGATTTGTTTGTTCTTGGCCAACTGACTCACAATATTTGCTTCAGGTAGAGGGAAGAGTCATGGAATTTATACCCTGTATTTACCGTCTGTATATAATTTCATGCTGCTTGCTTCCATAGTCTAGGAAAACAGATCTCTGGGGCCCTGAGATGCATGTTTATCTACCTTTAAAATTGGGTCTGATCCTGGCATCGTATCCAGAGGTTCTCCCCATGAGCTTATCCAGGAAATCTGAGGGTGACATGGGCTTGGATGCGGAGCGGGCGGCTTCAGCCTCCTTAGAAGCAGCAAGGCTAAGAAAGGAGAGAGAAAGCAGAGGGTTAGTGACGGCCCTTTCTCACGCGGTGGTCAGGCCCCAGCCTCACTCAGCCCCTGTTGACTGCCCAGCCCTAAGAACCATAGAATGTTCTTGGCCTGAGAAATGGGTGATATAGGTCCTTCATGAGGTTTACTCAGCCCAAGTATCAGCCAGCCGGGGATCCTGGAGGGTAGCTGGGTGTCTGATTGATGCTGAGAAGCCGGGGACTCTTCTAAGGCTGCATCTGTAAGGTTTTGGTCACACTTAGCTGCTGGTTTCCTTGGGAGAGGAGATTGAAGGATTAACCTCCCACTTGGCCCAGACCTGAGTTTTGGGTGCCAGCAATTTAACAGGTCCGTAGAACAGTGCAGCCCAGAAGAATCTTAGAGATCAAACAGTCCAGCCTTTCCGCAAAGTTTCTCTTTAGAATCAGTTACTAATTTTTTTTTTAAGATGCCAAAGTCAAATGCATTTGGGCTCACAAATTTAATCAGGTGTCTTTACCTCAGGTCTTCTCAAACTTCTACAAGCTTAGGTGCCTTTTCTAATGGGACTATCTCATGCACTTTCAAAAATTCTCAGTTAGGAGAACTGAGGCACAGCGCAAGAAGAATCTGACATAGGTCCCAGAGTAAATCAGTGGTAGCTTCCCTCAGTGTATCAAGAGTTGGGGGATTTGGCATCAAACCGCTGGGGATGCTTCACATTGTTTCTGCCACCCCTCTCCCACAACAAAGTAGTTCCAGGTCTTCATTCACACCGTAGTATAGGTTACTGATGTGGCCCTTCCCCTGCCACACTCTCAAAGGCATGCAGATTTCTAGAAGAGTCAAGATTGGAAGCTTAAGGGTTAAAGAGCAATCATTTGTATTGCCTTGGGCAACTGAGCTTCCCTGGTCCTGAAAATTATACCCTGGAGCAGGCTGGAAGCGAGTGCAGCCCTGCTGTGTGCTTCGGGGCTGGGAAGTTGGAGGAAGTGTGCATACAGAGAGATGCGCATGTGTTGCATAAAAGGAGAGTTGCTGTCACCCAGCCAGGTAGGATGCCATGCTCCCCAAGGACTTGGAAGACCTCCCTTGTTCTTTGCCTTGGCCCCTTTTCTGATCTCGGAATTGTGACTGTTTAAGGGAGCCTCTCTAGTGGATGGCTCTCAAGTTCCTGCCTCCACCCTGGCTTTCCCCTTTCTTCATTTGCAAACCACCTGGAGGGCACGTCCACCTCGATGTCCTGCCTTGCCTCAAGTTCATTCCAAACTGAAGGCCACAGCTTCCTTCCCAAGTTTGCTCCTCCAGACCGCAGTTTTCCAGGTAGCACTTATGTTTTCTCATGCTCTCCCACATCCCGTCACTCACCCGGTCCTTTCAAGTCATGCACGTTTCACGGCCATGCTACTTTGTCCTGTCGCTACTTGCGTTTGAGTTCCGAGACCATGAATCATGGTGGTTATATTTCTTGATTGCTTGTCTATTTAATCTCCTACTGTTGTCTATCATGGTGGGTCTCACACATAACTGGTGCTCAGTAACTGTACAGTGAACGAATGAATGAATAACGTGCTACTTTAATTAATCAAATGTCCTGATTTGTAGGAAGTATTCATAAATATTCATGTTTGGATTAACAATTTAAAAATTATTAGACTATTATACTCACTAATGAAAAAGGGTGAAAGTCATCTGTTATTCCTTTGAAGATTCAGAAGGTATTCTAGGATTTTTAGACACTCATGCTTAGTAATCTGAAGATTCCTTGTTCGTATACTGAAGAGCTCGTTTTGATGGACGATATGAGGGATAAATGAATTATACTGTTTCTACCTGTGTGACTATGGATGTTTGTGAGTTTGTGTGATGTGGGTAGATTTCTCTGTGTGAAGTATATGCATGTTACATGTGCAAATAGATGGATGTGTATGAGGACTAGGGTGTGCACAGGAATGTTTGTGGATGTATAGTGGATTGTGGTACATAGATTTGGATATACAAAAATGTGAAGACCATATTCATGTCCAAGTGTTTGTTAAGCATGGGATTTAGCTTGGACATTTTTGTGTGTACATGCAGCATGTATGTATACACAGGGTATAGGGTGTGAAAGCCTGAAATGTCTTTCACAAGGCATGTATATGGTGTGTCTGTTGCATGTGTGTGTTATTGAAATGTCCTGTGAGATGTAATATAGAATAGTTTGAAAAGAGTGAAAAGAACAGATGATTTTATATCAGACTTGTCTCCATTTACTAGCTGTGTGACCATGGTGAAGTTACCTAACCTCTCTGAACTTTGGTTGCCTGCTATATCAAATAAGTTTTGCACAAGGAGTAACTGAGCTAGCACATGTTAAAAAAGTGCCAAGGACGGTTCTTGATACATAGCAGGCACTCAATGTATTGTCTTGCTCTTGTCTTGCCGTGTGCGTGTGCATGTGCATGTGCATGTGCACGTGTGTGTCTTTGAAGTAGTTGAGAGCCACTCTGGAGGCTTCTTTTGGGCTCTCTGCTGCTTTCAGCTGCCCCATAGTCCCCACATGACTGGGAAGTCCTGCCAGATGCCTTCCGTGACCCACAGCTGGTACCACTGTCCCAGCCTTTTCTCCATTCAGCACCAGACTCACAGCTGGTGTGCAGCTCTAGTGTGACAAACGGAACCACAGATCGCAGCTGGTGATTTATGACTTTTCTGCTGCTATAATTCACTTCTCGAACCACTCTAGGAGTGGCAGTTATGAAGCTCTCATAAGCTCCTGTTCTCTCTGCAGGTCCTCCTCTCAGATAATACGATTTGGGAACGTAGTATTCCCTCCCAGTGGTTACTATAGCGTAAGCCATCTCTGGCCCTTAGGTCTCTTTCATAAACGTGAATCCTATTAGGTGATACAAGGAGAGAATGAATTCGCCCCCAAATTATCCCCCCTACCATTTGCTATTAGCAAAATGTGCCATTTAATACCTGAATCCTCCCCAAAGCTGAAGCATCTTCCAGGTATCCTAGCACGTCTGCAGCAAGGCATTTACAGTCTGATCACCTGGCCACTGACTCCCTAACAACCCTTGCATGGTGAGCTGAACTGGAGGAAATGGAGATGCTGAGAGGTTAAGTAACTGGCCTCAGGTCACACAGCACTTGAGTGAGAGAAAGGATTAGAACTCCAATTTTCAAGTCTTGCCTCATCCAAATGCTACAAATGTGTAAGAAAACCTTTTGTAAACTGTGAAGAGTATAAATCATGATTGTAGCTAATATTACTATTGTTTTTGAAGCTTGTTATATTGTTAGATCCAAGAAAATCAAAACATGTATGTAACTTCCCACAGAAAACAAACTATGGTTATCAAAGGGGAAAGGGCAGGAAGGGATAATTAGGGGTTGGGGGTAAAAAAGACATGTGTCCAACTTCCAACCATCTCCATATACACAACTCTGAATTGACCACGCTTAAAAATGGGGAAGAAATAGTTGTGACTTATTAAATGATCCTCTGTTTTGTCAGGTGATTCATAGCAAAATTCTTGGAAATTTTGAAATTCTCTAGTCAAATCTTTGCTGTGTACCATGTACCAGTTTCCTGGATAGCACGTTCACAATTTTTGCCCTGTTCCCGTCCCACCTCTACTGATAATCACTGAAAAGTTTTCATTGAATTGTCTCACTTCTTTTTTAAGAAAGGAAATTTTGTATTTCACTCTTGACAAATGAAACATCAGAATTACTTGCCATAACACAGGATAACAGTGAATACAATGAAAGAGAAAGAGAAAGAGAAGAATTTAAAATCCTAGTTATATACTATTGCTGGCCGACGTTCTGAGTCTGAGAACTGCCCTAAGTTCCCAAGGAAGATCACAAGTGTTGGAAAGGTCTTAGAGACATAGTAACACTGAACTGAGACTTTCCTCTTGCGATGATGAGGACTGAAATAAGAATTCTACATTATTGTGTGTTGAACCACCTAAAATCATCCCTCATCCCTTACTCTAATTCTAAAATTTCTCTAATTCTTTTTCAAATAAATCCTCCATTTTAATGTCAAAATAGCTATGCCCGTCCACTTGATAATCATTGTACACTTCCATCTATGTTTAGACAGCATATTTTGCATGAAATTATTTCCAGGGCCCCCTCTAGTAAATCTGTGCTTTGTCCTTCTGTGCAGAGAAAATATGCAGCAAGGGGCCCTCCACGCCCATGGGAGCCGTGGCTTCTGGTGAGCTTAAGTCTTTGCTTGTAGACGGTGAGCACAGAGAAACTGGGAATGAGTCTGGGAAATGAAACACAGGATTGTTAGGATTTGCTGACCCTATGAAAGTACGTGGAAATGATGCAAATTGTTTCAGGGATTACTGCAATGTAATGTGGTGAATCAGACTTGGTTTAGACAGATTTGATTAATAGTAATTTTCAGAAAGATCGGGAGGTCTCCCGGGACCAAGTGTTCTTCTGTCCCTCGCTGAGAAGGCTTACAGCGATGGCTGCGCAGACTGGGCAGAGCCTCGAACTCGCTCTCACCTTTTAGTTGGGGCATTTGTCACACTAAGAGATTGGTACTTAAAGGACCTCAGTTTTGACTCCTAATGACAGAGACCATGGAGAGGTCCAGGAGTGGGGTTCCACAGGGTGACATAGTGAAGGGGGTGCTATGTGACCTTTGGGGAATCGCTTTCCTATTCAGCTTTCAGTTTCCCAAGCTATGAAATGAGGGGATTAGAATAATCTCTGAGTCCTTCTGGCCCTAAGCATCATTTTATTAGTTTATAATATTCCATCTCTCTTTTTTTCTTCTTTGCACATCTGGTCTTGGGATCTGAATTTGTCTGGGGGCAGGGGATGTGAGTGTGTTTGTGTCTGGCTTCTTCCCCTTCTCATTTCAACATTTCTCTTCAGTGGCACAACTCATTTCTCAGGGACTTGCTGGAAGACAGGCCAGATCAATGCTCAGATTCTCATTCTCCAGTTGCAGCATCAATTGGAAATAGGAAATCAATATGAAGCTGTCAATCTGAATTTCCAGTGAGCTGGGGTTGGCCATGAGACCAGGGAGAAACAGTTTCAGTCCCACCCTTCGAGGCACCACACCCCCATGGGCCACTCAGAGTTAGCAGAGAGGGTCTGCCCAGCAGATCCCATCTCCTGAGTTCACAGTGGGCAGAGAAGTCAGAAGGTCAGGGGTGGGAAAAGGGGAGGAAGGACAAAGGGAGGGGCAGAGTAGGATCTCAGAGGCTGGGGATAGCTGAGGGAGGGATGCATAGGGCTGGAGGAGGAAGCTGGAGGCACAGATTGAGACAGAAAGGGAGGCGGTAGGAGAAAGGAAGGGAAAAGTGAAGGTATTTGAGGTATGGCCAGTGCTATAATCGAGGAAGTCAGTGAACACAGAGGACGAGTGCTCAACGACACTTGGTGGGGGTGTGGGGGGTTTCAAAGAGGCTTTGTGGAGAAAGTGGTTTTTACAGCAAACCTTGAAGGTTGGGTAGGGAAGGAAGAGTGTTTTGAGTAGAAGGGACAGCATGTGTAAAGTGTAGAGGTGAGAGAGGACTTGGAGAATTGAAAGAAGTTTAGTGTGTGGGTGAGGGAGTGAAGGGGCAGTGAAAGAGAGGGATGTAGAGAGAGAGAAGGGACAGTGATAACAGTTGAGGATGGAGCACCGAGTCTGCAAGGCTGGGAACAGCAAGGATTGGTGCCCCCGTTCTTTGTCCTTATGGTGGGTCTGAAAGTTAAGGAAGATTGTCCCTTCCCAATGCCTTTAACATCCTGATTTCTTAGCTGATCTCTGTTTAAATTGACTTGCGGCCTGGCCAAGGTTGGGAAATGTGCTCTTCAAAGATGCCTCCAAATGGTGGGTGTCCAGCTGGTTTCCAGGCAGCGTGTCCTCTGACTTGGGCCACATCATCCCCTTTGCCTTGGCAGGGAGGTAATCTAACAAGCTGGTATTTATTCCATGCAGAAAATACCAAGTCCACTAGTCAGATGTTGTTTGAAGAAGGTCGGTCTCTGTTTCCATGGGTATTTACTTAATACACAATTATAAAGGTCACTGTGGGATAGAGGGAAGAACATGATGGTGGGACTGGGAAATCCGGGTCTTGGCTAAATAGTCTTGGATCTGTATCTAATGTCCTCTCTGGTCTTGGGCTAATTCTTTTTCCTAGATGGTCCCCAGTTTCCTTATCTGTGAAATGGAAGTTTTGGATTAGATCAGGCATGGTGAACAGTTTTAAGTGGTTGCTCAGAGGAGGGTTCTGGGGCTTGACCCAGCAGAGAAATGTAGCCAGAGAAATGATCAGTCTCTGTCAAGGGACCGGATTGTGGAGTGAGGACTCCTCTGATTTCTACAGGTCCTCTTGCTCCACAATCCTCTGATTCTGATTTATTAAGCGTTATGAATAAGGGACTGTGGGGGAAAGGCAGATAAATAAGTCGCTGCCTACAGACAAAGCCCTTCACATAGACTGAGTTTGTGTTTGTCTCGTTCTGTGCCTGGCAGGTAGTAGCCGTCAGTAATCATTTGTTGATGAATGGCCTCTGCCCTCTAGTTGTTCATAGTTCAGTAGATGGACTGGACTCCATCCGTGTAATTGATTATAAGAGGTTGCCACCCAGCTTAGGTGGCATAATTGGACTGTGATGGTGGTTCTGAGGAGGAAGGCAGTATTTGGGCAGATGTAAGGACATGAATCAGAGAATTCTTGTGAGTTTTATAAATTTTTGCCTCTGAGCACTTTTGGAAAGACCTGACATTTGTCCGTGTCCACATCGTGTATTATGGGGGAGAAAGCTTTCTTCTACCTGCGGGCTGTCCTTCGGAGAGGAATGGAGAGACTCCTGGGAAGAGGTGGGGCTGAGTGTGAATGGAACTCTCTGGTGGCCTCAGGGGCCGATCCAGTTTCCCGTCCATGGCTCTGACACCCGGGGACTTGGGGCTTGTTGTGCAGCAAGGGTCACTATCAGCTTTGCCTGGGTTGCATCCTTAGGTCAACAGCTGGCTTCCCCCGGCCAGCTGTGCAATTCCGATTTTATTTGATTGCAGTAAGGGGCTTAGGCTGGCTCGGGAGTGCCTGACATTTTATTAGTCTCACTTCATGATCTGCTAAGCACCCCTGGGAGCTGAATGTCACAGTTGGCACGCCCTGAGCCCAATTCTCCCCAGGATCTTAGGGAACAAGGCCCCCTTCCCCCTTCCTATTCCACTTCCTACAGCTGTATCTGCCTCTTATAAGGAGCCATTATCTGGGTAAGAAGGACAAGAATTTGAACATAATTTTCTTTGGCAATAAGATAAAATCTTGGATCCTTAGAGCTGGAAGGAACCTTGAGATTCCATCTGGTTCTTCCCCTTCCCTTAGGGAAGTCTGATTCTCTTGGGATGTCTCATACTCCTGATTACTGCTTCCAGTCTGTCCCTCTGGATGGCCTCCCTCCACTAACTCTTCTGCTTTAGGTATCCCCACAAAGCAGGGTGAGATGAATGCGGCACCTGGCAAAATTTAAGGAGGCACTTACTCTCCGGGTTGTGGAATTGCACTTGCAGAGCCCTGAGAGTGAGCACCTCCTTAAATTGTGTGCCCCTTAAATTGTCTCACATGCTTCACCCTCGTCCTTGCCCTCTTAGAGCATCATAGATCCTCAAACCCAGTCTGTCTAGGGTCGAATTACCTGTAATCAAAAGCATTCACCTGGAGAGGGAGTGTCTACCTCTCACAGCATCTCATTTTGTTTCCAAAAAGCTTCATTTTTATTTTATTGTTAGGTGGCAAGAAACAACATTACATATTTTAGCTCATTTTATCCTTTCAGAAACCTGAGAGGTAGGGATGTCTGTCCCCATTTTACAAATAAAATAGTCAAGGCTTAAGGAGCACAAGACTTGACTGTCTAACTGTGGCATATCACACTTCATTTGCTTAAATTGTGTCGATGTTTTCTTTTTCCTCACCTCCCTTCTTCTTACCCTATGTGCATCTTTCAAGGCTGGAATCACGGGAGCCCTTGGTGTTTTCTTGTTAAAGCTCAACCTACAGCTCTCTAACTTGCCTTTCCCTCAGAATTGAGGCGATCAGGTGTTATGTAGACAAGACCCTGAAAGCATGACTTTGGCCAGCTTCTTTCTGGCTCTAAGAGGAAGCTGAACTTAGCTGTGCAGGTACCTGTTATCAGCGATATGATTTGACTGGAGTCACAAAGGTCCGAATTCTGACCCTGATATTTTTAATCATTCCCTGGAGGAAAATACCTGATGTCCTCTGGGAAAATCCAAGGCAGGAGAATAGGAGAAGAAGCAATCCCTTTTTGATTTTAGGAGCATCTACAACACCCTCCACCCTCCAGAATGACTCAGATCAGAGTCCTAGGTCAAACCTGTGTCTGTGCGTAAACTCACATCTCTCACCACTTAGGTCACTAGTTATAATTCTACAGCTGTCTCACTTTGCACTGACTATCTCTACATGTCTCACTTAGGGTTGTTTTCCTGTGCCTCTGATCTTCAGTGCCCTTCTACAGTCTGGTTCCCTGGTTAAAGATTTCTTGGCTTAAGCCCGTGGGCATCAAGAAGCCCCCAGATGAGAATTCCCAGTGAGGAACTTGGGGGGATCCTTGAGCGGCTTGAGTGCTGAAGAACAGGACAGTGGGGTCATTCTGCCTGGCTCAAAGCTCTTAGCAGGCCATGTGGCTTCAGCTTGTGTCCCACAAGTTGGACAGGAGAGCAAATCACTCTCATTACCTTCATTGAAGCTTACTTTTAAATAAGATAAATCTCACTGGAAATGTATGTCTTTGTGGAGAATGGAGCTCAGGGATTCTGGACAAAAAGTTTTGGGAAAAAAGATTTTATTGGTCAGCAGGGAACGGTCATTTGATGTTGCAAAGACCTGGGAGTATAAATATTGAGGAGAAATAGTAATATGATAAAAACAGATAAAGATATGATAATAGCTAATGATAGTAATAGCTACCATTCACTAAGTACTTACTGTGTGCTGGGTACTTTACATACGTTACTGTATTTAATCTTAACAATCCTATGAAGATGACATCACTACCTCCATTTTACAGATGAGGAAACTGATGCTTGCGTTTTCAGAAATTTAGCAGAGGTCGTGTAGCTGATAAGTGGCAGAGCCCAGTAGTCAGCTGGTCTCTAAAGCCCACACTATTAACCACTACATTGTGTTGACTCTCCCAAGTGATACTGATTTGTAAAGTCCTTCTGAGGAGCTGCTCTGGTTTATGATAGAAATGTTTTTATGGCTCTTTGGAACTATAAATGAGAATTCATGGGGCTCTGGGAATTGGAAATTATGGGTTGTGAACAGGATGATGATCATTCCACAAATAATACTTTGGGTTTATATGATACAGTTCATTTGATCCTCATGCCACCCCCATGACAGCATCTCCACGTACAAGTGATTACACTGAGGATCAACTGAAAGGTGAAGAGACCATCTCAGGGTCTCAGATGGCAGAGTTCTAACATGACTAGGGGTTGGGGCATCTTCTTGTCTTTCATTTCATGTTTCTCTGTCTCAGTTTCACCCATCTTTAAAATACCACCTGCCTTTACCAACTGCAAGGTGTCATTTGAATGACAACAGGTCATGATGCTTAAAGATGCTGTGGGAATAAACTCTTTCCCTTCTTAAGTCAGGTAGCTTTTTTTCATCCACTAGGCATTTTTAGATAATCATCATCTCATTTGAGATAGCACTGATTTATTCATTTGTTTACTTATTTATTATCTAAAATAATTATGAAGTGCCTACTATATGTCAGAGATTGTACTAGGTGATTGAGCAGGATATAAATAATAAAATAATAACAGTTAGCCCTTATTGAGTGGTTATAAAGTATCAGATGTTACACTAAGACCTGTATTTAATCCTGAATGTAGTCCTATGGGTTGGATATCATTACTCCCATTTTACTCATGAGGAAATTGAGGTTCATTGAGGTTAAATAACTTATCCAGATACACCTAACCCCACGGTTTTTTTCTCTTAAGGATATCAGTACTGGATATGCCACAACCCTTGTTTTCTAACAACTCCCAAATTAATAGAGGAAAATCTATGTGAAGGCAATAAAGTGTTTGAATATCTGGGATATTAGAAAAACGTATCACTTTTCCCTCCCAGATCTACACTAGTTCAAACCTATAGCAGAAATACAAGCCAAGTTGCAATTAACCCACAGGAAATGCATCAGCAAAATGGGGCTGTTTATCCCAGAGAAAACAGAGATTTTCTTAGGAGTGAAACTTGGATATGTGTGGTCTTCAAGCATCCAAGAGACTGTGATTCAAAGGAGAATGTTGAGAAAATAAAACAATCACAGGGTACTGAGGAAGAAATGACCTTTATAGAAAAAGTGACTTGTATTAAAATCTGCATCTGCCTTTAATAAACTGAGTGGCTAGTCTTCAGAAAGAGAACACTTAACTGTGAGCTAAGAAGGTTTAGTTGAAGTGGATATCTGCATGCAAATACAGAGTTTTACGGAGGCTCCAGGGCTCTAATGATGCTCTAAATAGCCTTTTTTGACTCCCCTGAATCCTCTAAGACAGAGCTGCAGCTATGCTCAGTGGGGTGAAACTTCCTTGTCTCACTCAGCAGGTTCTAACCTCTTAGGGAAGAAGTGAGTAGAAGAGTCACAGAATTATGGGACCGAGACATCTTGTGCATTAAAAAAAGACATTTATTGAGCACCTGCTATAAATTAATGACTATTAGGACTTTGTAATGTCAATAGGGATGATCATTTCCATTTTATAGGTGAGGAAATTGGCTGAGGATTAAGTAACAGTAATGGTGATGGCTCCCAATGATCACTTTCTAGGCACCATGCGCAGAGCCAAGAAATTTCCCTGTCTAATTCATCCAACCCTTCTCTAGTTTTCAGGTGAGGAAACTGATGCTCAGAAAGGTGAAATGACTTAATCAAGGCAATTTGGTAGCTGAGTTGATACATTAATTGAGGTAGAATTTTGCCATATGTTTTGGATAAGCTGTTCAAATGTGTTAAACAGCTCACTCAACTTGAATACGCAATTTTTTAAAAAAAGTATAGTTTGTTCACAATGTGTTAATTTCTGATGTACAGCATAGTGATTCAGTTATACATGTATATATATTCCTTTTCATATTTTTAAAAATTGAAGTAAAATGAGTTACAATGTGTTAATTTCTGGTGTACAACATGGTGATTCAGTTATACACATTATATATTTCTTTTCATATTCTTTTTCATTATAGCTTACTACAAGATACTGAATATAGTTCCCTTTGCTATACAGTAAGATCTTGTGCATTAAGTTCCTGCTCCTCTGCGGTTTATTTTGTGCTTCTATAAGGACTATTTACTGAGGAGAGTTTAGGAGAAGTTATGTCAGTGAAGCCTGTGGGACTTAATGAGCTGAAATCAAAGTAGATGGATGATGAGAGAAGGATTAGGTGCTGTGGCTAGTGCCTCTTCCTGGTTTTAGGATGAAGGAGGGCCAATGGCGAAAGGATGGCAAGGGTCATCGCTTCTGGGGTTTCTTTATTTTCTATCCTGTACCTTCAGGATCCTCAGGCAGGGTCACTTTTCTGTAGCTCACAGGCGGCCCAAGCAGAAGGCCCAAATTCCACTGCCTCCTGCTTCTTGTTGCATGTCTCAGAGGCAAATGGGCCATGCCGAGGGTGTAGAGTAACAATAAAGACCTACTGTATAGCATAGGGAACTATATTCAATTGCTTGTAATGAGCTGTAATGGAAAAGAATCTGAAAAAAAAATGTATGTGTATGTATAACCGAATTGCTTTGCGGTACATCTGAAACTAACATTGTGAATCGACTACATGTCAATTGAAAAAAAAAGTCATGAGTTTGACTGTTTTGATGCTCCTGTGGGTGGTGAGCAAGTCCTTTACTATATGGAAGCATCAGTTTCTTCATCCATGGAGTGCAGATCCCTCCTGTCCTAACTTATAAATCACTGTTTAAAGTCATGTTGAAGAAAGCATAAGGTACTACATTTCTAGACTGAAACAGGAGCATGGTCCAGGGTGAAGTATGTGAATTCTGCCATCAAATCCAGGCTCTACTGTTTACTAGCTGTGCGGCCTTGGGACAAGTTGCTTATCCTGTCTGTCTGTGTTTCTGCATGTGTAAAATGAATAAGAGTTTTTGCTACTCACAGGGTTGTGGTAAAGAGTAAATAACTCTTCTGTAGTGCTTACCTTGGGGCCTGGCACATTGTAAATGTTCAATACAATTGTTATTGGTTCAGATTTTCATTGTTTGATCTAGGCTCTATGATGGGAGGTGAATATACAAACTTCGAGAGGCTTCTTTGTGTTTTACGCTTGAATCTACAAGGACCACCCACTCTCACACCTAGAAGTGGACCACAGTACTCTCTGGGAATTCTTCCGCTGTGTTCTCAGTAATTTATTGCTTAAGCAGTAAATTAATAGAATTACTTTGGCATTTCAATCAATAGGATTAAGATGATCTGATGGTAACGGGGTAGTAATTGCTGCTACACAGGTGGAAACTGTCCATTGGCAAAAACTGTTCTTCAAAAGCTGGCTGGCAGCCCTCAGACCAGATTCTGTCACCCTTTAAAAAAATAATGTTTCCCTCTGATCTTAAAGCAATAAATGCACAGTGGAAAAATACAATGAGGTTCAAAGAATAAAATAAAACCTACCTGGAAATTCCATTATCTACTGTTAACATATTAGTAAATTTCTTCTAGTTTTTTTTTTTTTTTGCTTCTATAGATTACAGTCAGTTTTGTTTCCTTTTTTTTTTTTTACTGAAGATTCTAAATGAACATTTTCTCTTGCTACTTTAGAAATACAGTTTTAAATGACTGCATAGGCCAGTGTGTGGCTGTGTTAGTATTCATTTAACCATCCCTCTATTCATAGGCATTTACATTATTTCCAATTTTTAGCTGTTATAATTTATACTGCAAAAAACCCCCTTGATCATAAACGCCTGTTCATATCCTAGAAGCAAAATTGCTGAGTCAAAGGGTACGGCTATTTCTAAGGCAGAAAGGCTTTACCGGTGTAAGGGGGCCCTTCCCCACCCTAGTACCAGCAGCTCGGCTCCTCACTGAAAATGAATTCTTCATAAGGCGGCGTCTGCTAGGAGCAAGGGCTGGAGGCAGTGGTGAGCAGTGAAAGCTGAAGAAGAGAAATGAGTGCTTTTCTCTTTTCCCCCAGTAACTCAGATGGCCCAAAAAGCCATAGATGTTTGACTGTGCTGGAGGGGAGAAGGAGAGATCTTTGTGACAGTGTAGTTCAGAAGTCCTATGTAGCTGGGTGTGATACACTTCCTTTTCTATTAAATTGCCCTGCCTATGTCTTCTGTCTGTGTCATATTCCATTTTTATCTCTGAAAGTACTTACAGATAATAAACACCCCATAAATGCTTGAAAAGAGAGGTGGGATAGCGTGGTCAACTAAAATCTGATTCTGCCACATGGCTGTGTGATCTTGGGCAAGTCACTTAATTGCTTCAAATCTGCGGTGATTTTCTTTTTCAGTAAAATAATGGTAATAATAGTACTCCTAGGATTGCTGGGGTTGAAAAAATACAAGTCAAGGGTTAATGCATGCTGGGTAGAAACCACTTAGTATGTCAGCCATTATTACAGATAAAAATAAAAATTTCTGCTTGTAAGATTCAAATATTCTTCACTAAGATTTTATGTCAGTCTAGGTTACACCTACTAATTCTGAAAAACTTCAGAAAAGCCTAAAGACTAAAAGAGGCAGATACGGCAGGAAATACTGGATGTGGGCTGTACTTCAAATCCTGGCTAATTTATTGTATTCCATCGTAGGTCCTGCATCTTAAGAGGGACATTAACAGGTTGGTGCTGGTCCAGAAAAGGGCTGGGCTGGTAAACAAACTTGAAGTTGACCTGTAAGGAATAATTAAAGACTCTGTGGGTGTTTGGCTCAGAGAAAACATAGACAGAGAGATCATTTTTTACAAATCTCTGTAGGGCTGTCATGGGGAAGAGGGACTCAACTTAGTAAAATAATATTCTTGGATGTTTACTATTTGCCAGGCACTGAATTAAGCCCTTTGCAAATATTACTTATTTCTCCTCCAAAACACTGTATGAGGTACATACTTGTGTTCCTGTTGTTCAGACGAAGCAACCAAGGCACAGATGGCAGAAGTGACTTGGTTGAAAGTTAATGGCTAGTAGGTGGTAGGGTAGGAATCGAATCAGATCTTTCTGATTCTATAGTTTAGGTACCTTCTGTAGCCCACTGACTTGTTCCACATGACCAGGGAAGCAGGTAGGACTTTCAGAGAAGGAGGTGGCTGTCTGATAATGTGAGTAAAGAATACTTCGACCATTAGAGTTACCCAGTAATGGAAGAGGCTGCCTAAGGAGATGAGTTTCTTGTCTCTAGACATGTTCACTTATAGGCTGAACTCTTAGTGGCATATTGTAAGGATGAGCCAGCTGAGGAGTGGGTTAGAATTATAAATTTACTACTTACTTGTATGACCTTGAAAGTTCCTTAACCTCTTGGAGCCTCGGTTTCTTTATCTGTAAATGGGGAACCCTTAATTCTAAATTTAGATTTGTTGGAAGAGTAAAAAATTCAGATAAATTGTTTAGCCAAGAACCTAGTATACAGAAGTGGCTCATTATATGTTAAGTGAACAATTGTCTATGGCCTTTTTAAAAATTTACTTGCACCTGTGCTTTTATATAGTGACCCTATCTGTTCATTTCTTCCTTGAGGTCAATTCCAGATTTGGAGATGCCACCTGCAGAGTGGGTAATCTACCTCACTTCTGCAGAGGCAGGTATCTGCCAGGTTCTGTCCCCTTAGGCAAATGACAGTTCGGACTTTGGAACAGGGGCAGTGGAGTAAACCAAAGGAAGGATGCTTAAACTGAAATGTTAAGCAACAGAACAGATATTATTGAGAGAGAGAGATTAGAATCACTTTGCCTATTGATCCATCATCAGATGAGTTTGGAGAGCCCATTGTATGCCTAGCACCGTGCCATATGGATTAAAGGTATAGTCAATCAATTGGAGGCACTCTTTTTGTCTTCAGGAGCGCCAATGCCTAGGATGGCTCAGATGACTATGAAAAGATTAGAGAATATGGCTGAGTGCCATTCTGTGCTAAGTCCTTTGGCACAGGGCAGTTAGGGAAGGGATGTTTAGTCGCAGGAGGTTGGAAAAAATGACCTTGGAAGATCTCTTTCTGGCCTGGGATTTTCTCTGTTTAATGGTTCTCAGGATTGCATCCTCAAGGGCACAAGTTAGTAATGTTGCAGTTGTAGCTCCTTTGGTCATATTCTCTAATCATTTCCCCAGGACATCTCTCAGAACCTAGGAATATGTTAATCATTGTTGCTTGTTGTCAGACCCAGAGAAGGGGCTGTCCTCCTTTCTAGACACAGAAAACAAGGCAACATCTTCCCTCCCTTTAGGGCTCTCTTCAGGCTCTTGTTCTTCAGATATCAGTCATGGTCCCCACCAACATCTGCCATGACCCTTACCAGCATCTGCCTTGGCCCACACCAACATCAGCCATGGCCATCACCAGCATTAGCAATGACTCTCATGGGTGGGAGGTACAGAGTTGGCTGCCTGAGAATAAAGCTTTTATTGTTGTTAATTCTTGATGTGAAAGTCCTTCCTTCTCCTCTTTCAACAAAATAAACAGATTCCACCTACTTTCGGAAATGCCTTCCTTTCTTCTCTTGTTTCCTCCTCCTTTCGTTATTCTTCTTTAGCATTTGCATCTTCCTACCAACATTTCTCTTCCCTTCTGGTCCTCTACCTTCTTCCTTTCCCTTCATTTGTTTATGAATCCTAGAATGATGGAGCTGAGAGAGATTTTCAAAGTCCTTTAGTACAGTCCACTCATCCACTTTACAGATGAGAATACTGTGGCCCAGAGAGAGAAAGAGACCGCCACAGTGGGTCCTTGTCCAAACCCAGAGCAGATTTGAGCTGAGTGCTCTTTCTTCTTTATTATTCTGCTCGCCTCCCACTTTTTCCTCCCCCTTCTTATTTTTCCCCCTTTTTATTTCTTGCCCAGTGTCATTTATTTTCTTTCGTCTCTTCATGAATTCTATGGTGATAGATGGAAAGAAAATCAGGCCCTTGGGTAGCAGAACTGAGGGGAAGTGTTTTGTCAAGTTCTCCTTCACCTCCCTTCCTCATGGGGAAAGGCTGTGATTTGGAGTGAGCCTCTTAATTTTCTTTGTCACAGACTCTACTCCCTCCATCTTGCCCCACCACATCTTTGGAGAGGTATGTACAATGTCTTTCTGCATATGAAGACTTTGAGCTGGATGAGCAAGGTGGCCTACAGGCATTCGGGTTTGGGAGATCACTGCCTTAGTCTCCTCATCCACAGAATGGGGATGATAATAGTACCCACTTCAAAGGATTGCCATAAAGATTAAATAGTTTTTAAAAAATTTATTATTGTATTATTTAATTATTTTATTTTGGTGGGGAAGGTAATTAGGTTTATTTATTATTAAAGGGAGTACTGGAGACTGAACCCAGGACTTTGGAGCTTGCTAAGCATGTGCTCTACTGTGTGAGCTATACCCTCCCCCCAGATTAAATAGTTAATGCCTATCAAACTTTTAGAGAAGTTCCTGGAGTAGAGTAGGTTCTAAATACATGTTATGTATAATATTATTAATTATAAATATTATTATTTAGAGGAATTCATATCTGTAAGGCAAAGGGTTGGGAGTCACAGATGTCATTCTAACATAAGGGAATGGAAAACTATGAATGTAGCTTAGACACTTGTTGGTGACCTCATCCCCACTGTGCTCTGCTTGCAGAATGTGCCTACTTACCCCCCAAATCCTTTAAACAACTATTTCAATTCAAATAGCAGACCATGTCTGTGATTCACCTGAGAAGGTTTTGGGATTTAAAGGTAAAGTTAGGCCTTGCTTAGAACTGACCCAACTTCACAAGTCCTTCTAGTATTTTTCCACTGAATACACTGGCAATGTCCAAGATGGAATAGTAGAGTACAGTATTCTCCAAACCCAAATCACTTGCATATCATATGATGAGTTTTGCCCAATTCATATACTGTTAATTAATTTACTTTTAATTTGACTTTTTTAGCTTAAAATAAACTCTCAGTATTATAATGAAATAGGTAAATTCTACTACTTAGTAAAATAAAATTTATGATAAGTAAAATAAAATTATCCTGTACCATTGAAATTTATGTTGCTTACTATCAGTGGAAATAATAACTAAATTTTAGGGAAAATTGTCATGGTGATAAGAGACTTAGAGGCCTCAGTCCTTGTCTGGGCTGGGCATTAATTCATTGTTGGGCATAAATTCATTGTTGATTTTCCCCTCTGGCCTCTGTTCCTCCCTGGGCATTGAAAGGATTGGATCAGATAATTCTTCCCTCTCTTTTTTTTTTTAATGACCAGGAGGATTTTTATAAAATTACATATAGAATTGGGTAGGGCTCCAGTTACCCTGATGAAAATATATTCTATATACCACTTTGTTCTTAAGACCTAAGTCTACAATGTAACTCTGGCCTCCCGTTTTCCAATGACATTTTGCTTTCAGCACAGTGACTTCAGTTGGAAAATCATCTTCCATTTGCTAACAAAAGTTCCTCCAAAAACACCCAGCAGTCTCAGCTTCCAAGCTCATTTTTACCTGGAGGATACTCATCACCTAGGCACTGGTTCAGATCTCTCCCAATGTCTTTTTTTCCCTACCTGGTACAGGTTGTCTTTTATTTATATATTTTTAATTCTTTTTCTTTGAATTCTTATTTTTTATTTAATTACTCATGTATTTATTTTACTACCAGTTTCTTACTTCACTTGCCCTCGGCCTAACCACCAGCCGCTCAGGGTTCTTTATCTCACGCAAGGAGGAAACTCTTCCTTCCTGAGTTCCTGAAGAATCGCTCAGGACCTAACTCTTCCACGGTTCTGTCTTCTCTCGTTTCTGTGTTTCTGGGGTTTTCCTCATGGAGTCGCTCCTCCCCTCGCTGCACAACCCCTGCCCCACCTCCCGCTCATCGCGGCCGGAAATGGTCCCTCTTCCTCCCGGGTCGGCGGCTCCCGGAGGCCCAGGTGTGCGGGTGACGGTCTCGTCTCCTCGTTCAGTGAGCCCTTGGTGACGCCCCCCGGGGATCCTACCCTCCCGGGGTCAGAGCCCCCAGCACCAGGCGGCTCGAACTTGCCGAGAGCGGCAGCGAATGTTCTAGAAGTGAATTCACTTCCGGGACGCGCAGACCGCGCTCGGGTGCCATTAATGGCGTCCTCGCAGCTCCGTGAGGCGGGTCCGCACGACTTCCCCGGCGTTTCAAACAGGCGGACCCAGGCTGGGGCCCCAGGCCCGTCACAGCTAGCGAGGGCCCTCAGCGACCACCGGGGACCACCCACCACCTCGGAGGCGAGGCTCGTCACAGCCCCCTCGCCCTCAGAGGCCGGCTCGGCGGGCCCAGACCGCAGGAAGCGCGGCGCGAAGCCCGGCACCCTTTGCACACGTCCGCTTCCCGCCGGGGCGCCAACCCGCCCGGGGTGTCTTTCATTAAGGTAAGCTCCGACTTTGATTTTGTGCTCATTCTTTCTGATACCCCCCCCCCCCCTTTTTTTAAAGACTACTTTCCAGCTTTCAAAAGTAATACATGTTGTTGTAAAACATCCAAGCATTACCAAAATATTTAATGTAGGAAATAAAAGTCCCCCATAGTCTCATTCTCAAGAGATAGTAACAACTACAAACAGTTTTGGATCCATTTCTCTAGAGTTTTCTTTTCCCATAAGAGAACAACAAAACATTAAAAAATACCCAACAGGATCCTACTATATATACTGTTTTACTTCTTGCTTGTTTTCTGCCGTTTAATCTTTCGTCCTAGATGTTTTGGGCTTTTCTGCACAAAATGAGGTCATCTGCCTGTGGCACTTACTGGCTGTTAGGCTTTGGATGATTCACTTCTTCTCTAAGGGTTTCCAGTTTCCTCATCGGTAAAACAAAAACAGTTCTTTTCCCACCTGCCCACTTCCCTACGCTATAGGCCTTAAGGGAGATAACAGACGTGTGTGAAAGTGCAGATACCATGTGATGGATTCCAGTGGACTATTTTCTGTCCTATCCTCCTGTTTGATTGGGCTTATAGCACTGACCATGGCCTGAAATTCTCTAGTTCCCCAAGTTGTTTCTTTGTTTGCACCCACCCCAGAAGGTGAGCTGTGTCAGAGAAAGGACCAAGTCTGTTCTGCTCATCACTGTATCTGTCCCCAGAACGTAGAACCATTGATGGCTTGTAGTGGGAATTCAATAAATATTTTTTGGCTAGTGCCAAATGGCTAGTGGCTAATCCACTCTTAGCCAGGCTTCCAACTGATAAAAGGCCCATTGGGAGAGAACAGGGCAGAGCAGGATGGGGCTGAGCCTGGGTAATGGTGGACAGCTGGCCCATCCAGTGCCCTTGAGCTGCACCTCATCCAGCTCGCCTGTTCTGTAAGCCCTTTCCCTCTGTCTGCATCATTCTCTCTTGGCACTCTTTGCCACCTAGTGAATTAGTCATTCTTTATGACCCAGTTTAAGTGTTCTGACTCCTATTAAAATTGTCTTCAACATTGTACTGTCTCCTCACCTCCAGGTAGAGTTAGGCAGAGCCTTCTTTATGCTCCCACAATGCTTTGCACCTATCCCTTTTAAATGATAATAATCTTGGTTTTCCTGCTTTGCACAGTTGCTTTGTACCATGTGCAGTGCTGACACACTACACGCCTTCTCCCATTGAATCCTTAGGGTGATTTGTCAGGGAGGAATAATTATCATTGCCATTTTACAGATGAGGAAAATTGAGGCTTAGGAGTCTTAAAAACAATCTTGCTCCAAGGCATAGAGTGGTATACCATAGCAACTGGTATAACCAGGATTCCAGAACACATTTGACTAATTCCCAAGCTCGAGCTTTTAACTGCTGGGTCTTCTATGAGCCAACTTAAATTAAGAATTACAGGGGGGTGGGTATAGCTCATGCTTAGCATGCACAAAGTCCTGGGTTCAATCCCCAGTACCTCTACTAAAGAAAAAAAGAATTGTACAGTGACAGCTGGAAAGACTTACAGTCTTTACATAGTTGAATCTTATTCTAGGGATGAAAATACTGAGACTCAGTTACACAGTTAGAGCAGGGCTTTTGGGGGGAGGAAAATCTTGCTCTAATCTCTAGGCCATCCAATTTTGAGGTAGCACGGGGATTGAATCCTTTACTGAACCTTTTTATCCTCTTTGTCAGGAAGTGTAGCTTTTCTTATTCCAAGGCATGTTCAGTGAAGTCCTCCAAGCCCCTTTTCTCTGGACATGATGCGGTCTTTTCTTGGCTCCTGTGAAGAGTTTCTCTTTTCTACTAGTTGTTTTAGGTCACATCAAGAAAATGATCTCCAATGAGGTCTATGCTTTCTGCACAATTAAAAACCATTTTAGAGGGCAGGGTATAGCTCAGGGGTAGAGCACATGCTTAGCATGCATGAGGTCCTGGATTCAATCCCCAGTACCTCTATTAAAATAAATAAATAAACCTAATTGCCTCCCCCTCAAAATAAAAGCAACAACAACAACAAAAAACCAAACCAAAAAAACATTTCAAAAAGTTTGCCTTGTCCTATGGAAAAGGACTTTCTGCAGACCCAGGTGATGGTGGGAAGGGCTTAGATGTTTTGAGAGGCCCAGAGTTTGGACATACTCAGCCAGACAGCAAGGATAAGGCTGAACAACTTCCTGCAGCAGCTCCTGAGCCAGGGCTGAGCTGCATGTCTACTTTACTCTCTCTGTGACTCATTTCTTGGAGCAAAAAAGGGTCACAGTGAGACAAAGCAGTGCTTTGGGTTGGCTGGTTGGAAGCCTGCTGGTCCTGGGCTTCTGCAGAGCCATAAGAGAAGGATGAGAGCAGGCATATGGGGACAAAACAATTCAACAAGCACTGAATATCTAATACACATGAACCACTGGGATGATCCTATCATGAGAGGGAAGTAGAGAAAGTTGAAGACTCGGAATCACCATGGGATGTGTCCGTGTCTTCTTGTTGGCCTTTGACATGTGCCAAAAAAATCCATTAAGTTCCTTGCCTTTGAAGGGCTTAAAAAGCAGTAGGAAAGTTAAAAGGGCACCCAAATGTATGTAAGGCCACACTAAGCAAAAAAACTGAGTGCCAAGAGTAGTGCCTATATTTCCAAGGAGATTCAGGAGGGAGAGTCCATGCCCAATTGGAGGTAAGGATGGTGGCAGCCCGGGGATTGCTTCATGGAGGACATATTGCAAGAGGTGAATCTTGAGAAATGGGGAGGATGCCGGAGAAATGGAGAGGGAATTACCATTCATTAAGGGCTTGTGCTTTCTCAGAAAAAGTGCTTGAAAGGTGACTGTGTTTACCAGTAAAATCATTATCTCTCTTTTTTAAGATGAGGAACTTGGGGCTCAGAAATGTTGAGCAAACTGCCAAGATAATATCGCAAGGAGGTGACAGAGGCAGAATTCAAAAATCAGGTTAGCTTGACTAGAGCTGGTGGGTGTGCCTTTCAGAGCAGAAATGAGGGGAGGGGTTTTTCCATATTTGTAGAGGGATAGAGAACAGTAGGAGAAAAGGACAGAGATGAGAATAATGGGCATGTAACATACCAATGAGAAATTCAGTTTGGGCTGGAGTTTGGTTTGTGTGAAGTAAAGGAGCTGGAAATGGAGGCAAGGGCTATCTTGTGGCAAGATGAGAGTCATGTCATACTGAACCCTGGTGCTCTCCCTGAAGGACAGCATAAATACACAAATGAATGAGATCGATCTGTGTGTGTACTGACAAAGTATTGCTGAGTGAAAAAAGTGGGAAAAGGAGAAGTTGCAGAACATGGTGTTTAGCATAATCCCATTTTTGTAAAACAGAAATAGTTTACTATTGTAGTACAGCAGTTAAAGGCTCTCTGAAGCCAGGCTGCTTGAATTTCGACCTAGCACTGCCATTTCCAAGCTGGGCAACCCTAGGAAAATTATTTGACTTCTCTGTTTCCTCATCTGTAACTTCAGCTATACAATGGGATGACTAATAGTATATCCTTTATAAGATTGTTCTGAGGATTACATGGGTTAATACATACTCAACATTTAGAAAGGTATCAGGCACATAGTAAGCATTGGTGTTTTTGCCATTATTATGTTATTAAAATTATTTGGAAAGATGAATATTGAATTGTTAAGTGATTTACCCTAGGGAGTAGGATTTCTGTGCATTTTAGTTTTAAACTATCTCTCTATGTGGTTTAAATATTTTATGGCAAACACGTGTAATGTTTATACTATAAACAAACAAACCAGCAAGTTTATTTCAAAAGTTCGTATTAGGAGACTTTACTTTTATTGCATTTTTTTCCTTCTACTAACAATAGGCCTGCTAGTGACACATCTAGACATGTCTCTGATGTCACTCAGATGGCTCTTGGAAACAGGTACCTGAAACAACATTGTTTGGGTGTCCCACAGGCCTTGTCTGGAGTGATGCTGATGATTAGAAAAGAGAGCTAGCCTAGACCTCGCTACCTCTCCCTATTCTGCTCCCACGCCCTCATTTAGACTGTGTCTTTTCTTGGCGTAGAGCTGTTTTGAGAAGCCCTTTGGATCTGCTTTGCAAGTGGCAAATTGGAGCTTGTGGTGAGACCTCTGGTGCTGGAGACTGGGCTACGCCTCTAGCCTCCTGTACAGAAAATGAAGGGAAGCCAGGTTTACTCAGTGCTGTGTGTTTGGGGGTTAGAGCGTAAGGCTTGAAAAGATCTTTGGTCTGAGTACTAGGGACTGGCAATTTAAAAATAAAATTTTAAGATGGGCCAGATATTATACTGCCCTTCTTCCTGACCTCTTGACTCAGTCAGACATTCTCTCCCATAATCCTTGCTAGCTCTTTCAGTTGAGTGATTTTGGAATGAAGAAGACCAGATGTGATGCAGTAACACATCTCTACCCCTAGACAGAGCCCTCACCACATATTCTATGCTGGGGTGGAAATTAGTGCAATTTCCCTCCTATATGAAGGATAGTGATGGAAAAATCACATATATTTATAGATTTAAGTTAACTTTACTATTAAGTAGAACAACCTGCAGGAGATTAGCCCTTGATTATTGGAAAAAACAAACTCATCTTTTTATTTCCATCTTCTTTATCACATTCAGCCTCCCTCCTCCTCCCTAGTTCATTCTTGGAGTCACAATGGCAGTTCAAGGATTAAAAGAATGTTTTCTGCAATCAGACTTACTTTTGAAATCTTCTCTGCCTCTTATGAGTTGTCTTACCTTGGGCAAACTACATCACCTATTTATGCCTCAGTTTTGTCACCTATAAAATGGGAATATAATAGCACTTAGGTCTAAAGATGGATGAGATGAGGCATACGAAGTTGTTAGCCCAGTACCTAGCATTCAATAAACACTCAATAAATAGTAATGATTATTATAATTATTGAGTTGTTGCAGTCAAGGCTGAGATGGAGCATCAGGAGGGAAGGAAGAAAGTGATGTCTGTCTGTTAATGTAAAAGATGCACATGCTTTATACCCCAGCCGTTCCTTTCCTGTTCTTGTTTTCTGCCTGGAAAAAGTCACGTGTTCACGAAGATGTAGGTGCACTGATTATTGCTACACTGATTTCAGTAGAAAAACTAGGAAAAAGTAGAAATGCCCACCAGTAGGGGGATGGCTGGAAAACAATGGGATATCCAAAACATAAAATGTTCTGCAGTAATAAAAAGAATGAGGTGGAGCTGTATGCCTTAACAGGTAATGCTTTCCAAGACACGTTAATATGTGAACAAAACAAATTGCAGAATCATATGGGCAATTTGATTGCACGAAATGATAGCGTATATATTTCAATAGCTAGTATATATAGTTAAACATTTCAGTATATATTTCAACATGTGTATAACTATTAAAAATATATATCATTTCGTGTGTGTGTGTATATATAAGTATATATATAAATAAAAATGATCAACTAGGATACCCCTTAAAGAAATAAAAGCTGGGAGGGACCTGGAGATCATTATCAAAGGGGGTTTTAGGTTACTACGTCTAGGATTAGAGTTTTTTAAAAAGAGAACGTATGCATGGATTGCACAGTTAAAAATGATCAAAAACAGAGAAGGAAATGCCTTTCTGGCCATGAATTGGAAGACTGTGACTTTGTCAAACCAAAGGCCTCATGGGAAATTCCCAGCTTATAGGCTTCTTTCTACCCCTGCAGCCCATCAATAGAGGGTGAAGGCTATTATCCTGATATCTGCCTCAGTTCACAGGGGCTGCAGCTTTGAGAGGAATATATAAAGAGGAATATCTATATCAGAATATCCCTACCTATATCTATGAAGGGTAGCATGTATATGTGTGTGTATATGTATTTATATATGTATTCCAGGTGTTAGAGATATATATATATTCCAGCTCAGAGCAAAAGGGTAGTGTGGCGAGTTAAGAGGAAGGAGATTTGTATTTGAATCCTGACTTTACCCTGGGATTAACAGCATGGTCTTAGGCAAGTCACTGTTCTTTTCCAAGCCTCAGTTTTCTCAGCTCTAAAATGGGGCTAGTAACCAGTGCCTTGTATCTATTTTTTAAGGATATTGGGAAGCTCATATGGGATTGCAGATGTGAAACACTCTGTAAACTGTAAAGTGCTCTTGCAAGAGAATCCTGCAAGTCTGCCTGGCAGCCAAGGTTGCAGCAGCCTTGCTGCATTCCTCTGGAGCTGGGGAGTGTTGCAGAACTGAATGCACCGCAATAAACGCACAGCAGATCATGACAGTCACCTGATGTATAAGATACTAATGTGCTTTTCAGAAAGTATGACAGGCCAAAGGGGTAGAGAGGAAGGAAGGACATGGTCCTGAGGTCAGACAGATGGCAGATTGGGGTGGCAGTATCTGAACATCTGGGAATCCTAAGTTATGCAGGGTTGACAGTACAGTGTACACAGGAAGACTGGTCAGTGAGATCATCTTTGGAGAAGAACCCACAGATTCCTTCCTTCTAATCAGCTTTGATCTCCTCTTCCGTCAGTCCCCACAGACTCTCATTGCTGTGTCCCAGGGCCCCTTGGTGCCAGGTTTCAAAGCCAGTTCCTGAGGTACCCCTTCTTTTTATCCAGTGTCATACAGTCAGAGTTCCCAGCTGTGTGAATGAGAACTTTTGGTGCACTAGGACTTCAGGACCAGACCACCAGTTTGGGAATGGGGATAGCTCCCTGAGGAACCCTTTTTGAGGTGCATTTTTATGTTTATGAGGGAGGACAGCATGTGAAAGGGTTAAAGGAAGAAAAGGACAGTGGCAGAGTCTAGGGCTCGTGGGCTGCAGAGATGGCATGCAGGGGAATAAGTCTGGGGGAAGAGCACAGCTGTGGAGGGCTTTGGGAGCTCTAGCATTCACTCTATAACCTCAAGGAAGTCATTTATTCTCTCTTGATCGGCAAAATAAAAGGGTTGATCTATGTCTGGGGCCCCCAGTCAGAATGATTTAGAGCCTTGCTACTCAAACCTTTGGTCCATGGATGCATCAGCATCACCTGGGAGCAGTTAGAAATGCAGTTTCTCAGGCACCCCTTCCCCGCCCCAAGACCTCCCGAGTCTGAATCAGCATCTCAGTGAGATCCTCAGGGGATTATACACACCCTGAAACACACTGATCTATAGACTCTTGTTACTATTACTGGTGTCTGGGTCTCCATCCTAAGAGATTCTGTTTCAGAGTCTGGTATGATGGTGGGAAGCCATGTGTTTGACAAGCCCCTCACAGCTAGATTTGAGAGCTGTTAAAATTATAGAACTGCCCTGAGTCTCCATGATTCTTTTGGTTGGTACTTAAGACACCCTGAAGGAAAGTGCGATTCCCTGTGGGTGAATGAGTGGGAGATGGAGGATGGACCTTGCGAGCAAGAGAGCGGAGGCTTGTTCTCTGGGTGCCTGAGGTTGCCCAGTATATGAGGCAAGACAGAACGCTGCCCATTTCATGGCTGGGATTAACGACTATCAACAGTTCTGTTTAAGATGGTAAACTCATTTAGCAACGGACACTGAAAAACAGCCGAATTCAAAGGCAGAGAGTGGTAATCTAATTGCACTGAATTAGCCTCGGGAGACTCGGACAATATCAACTTCAGAAAACCACAAAGGGATCCTTTATAAGGAGTTTCAAAAGCTTTGGGGCCTTAGTACCCCTCCCAAGGGCTTGCACTGCAAAGCGCAGGCCTGTGCATATAAGCCCCTCTCCCCAGCTTCAGAGGGCATTGTTCTCTTCTAATGTGCTTTCTGAACAAATTTCCTGGCTAGCCTGATGGTGTTTTCAGTTGTGTGTTAGGCTTAACAGGGAGCTGGTTCAGGAGAGACAGCTTGAGTTCAGGGCTGAGAAGCCTTCAGCCACACAGGCCGTCAGTCCTGTGAACACCACCTGTGCCTGAGGCTTGTCTGTGGACCAGGGCATTTTCTGGCTGGTCTTTCTGGCCCTGACGTTCTCTTCTTCTGCAATATCTTCTCATTTCTCAAAACCAGGCTCTTACATAACCGAGGTGATTTCCTTTAATAATCCTTTGTCACATCTTGAGTTTGGGTGTGTGCATGTTCGTTGCCCAATTTATTTATTATCCAATCCATTTTAAAGAAGGAAAAGGTACAAGTGAGTGTGTGTTTATGGCATGACTCAGAGAGCTAATGAAGATCAGATGGTAATTTGGGAATCAGGAAAGGAGGCAACATAAGTATCGTGAAGATGTATCTCTGACCTGCATTTCATTTACTTTTCTGCAGCACATTACAAATCTCAGTCCACAATAGCAGCTTGAATTTCTTCTACATCCCTCCCAGGAGGTGGATTTTCCATCTCTGCTTGCACATCTCCACTGACAGGGACGCTCACTACCACTGAGGCAGCCGCTGCACCATTTGATGGATCTACCAGAAGGTTCTCAATTACGTTGAACCTGAATTTGTGTGTGTACTTTAAAAATATATTCATCAGTTTACTCCAGTTCTTCTCGTGGAGCCATATAGGATAAATCAAATCTAATGTTTCCCAAATGGGGTCCCTGGATACCTAGGGGGTTCATGACATAGTCATAAGAATTCAAAACCCATTTTAAACATTTCGAAGACTAACACGTTGCATATTTACTTCAGACAAGGCTCTGTGGACTAACTAAAAAGCGTCACATCTTTACTTTTGCTTTTTCTTAGGTCATCTCAATGTGGCGATATTGCTTACCTCTCAGTTTTATTAGTGTTTCTGGCAGTTCTGTAATGCCTTTGGTTAATAAAGATGGGGAAAATAAGTTAATGAAGAATGGGGTTTGCTAAACAAATTTTGAAAAACATAGCCTTTATAGGGGAGGAAAAATACCAAGCAGAGTCACTGAAAAAGTATAGAAATCTTTGGTCTCTTTCCCAGGCCCCTCTTCTATCTCTGAGGATAATGATCAGGCATCATGTTTTCTCAGCACACTAAGCATTTCCTGGGAAACTGACACATTTATGGGATCTGTCAGTAATTGTATCTGGGTTGGGATAACTCTCCAGAGAGTGAAGTTGTTTACTGAGGTCCTCAATTCTTTCAGACCTTGGAGCCTGAATATAATTCAGTGTTGCCATTTTTTGTAATAACTGAAATAGCTATAACCAAAACTGTTCTATCATGGAGGAGATAGGAAGGCGATAATCCTGGACTAGCGTCGCTAAAAATAATTTTAGAGACAGTGATTCATCAATTTCCTTCATTTTATAGCCAGGGAAACTGAGGCCACAAGGGTCATGAAACCTTCTCAAGGGCATGCCACTAACTAAATTCTGGATCCCAGGTCTTCTGCCTTTGGGGCCAAGGCTACTTTGCCCAAAGCAGCAGAAAACCTGCAGAATAGCGTCAAGATGGCCAGGCAGGAGGTGGTGCCATCCATCTTAAAAATCATTCTGGCTTCTGCCAGCTGATGAAGGAAATAAAGTTAATGACGCCCACATAAATGTGATGCTGTCGCAGGCCGTGCACACAGACTGTCTGGAGGGGAGCTCTGCGGGCCTTCTGAAGGAGGAAAAAGGTTTTTAACGTAGCTTTCAAAGGAGCAGCGTCTCCCCTTTCTGCAAGGACAGGGACTGTGGCATCTGTTACCTCTGTCTCCCATGCAGAGTGCCTAGTCTTGGACTGGGTGCATAAACACCTGATAAATAAATGCCTAGTGAAGAAATGAAGGCAGTTCAGCACTGAAGTCAGTTCAGCCTGAGCCTTTGTGGTATGGGCCTCTCTCTTTCATGAAGACCTTATCTGAGGCTGGAGGGAACTTAGAGGTGTTGGAATTGGTCATTTGAATTGACTAGTAAGAAAACTGAGTCCCCATGAAGGAAGGACACTTGTCAAAGCGATGTTGCAGGATGAGAGCAGAGCTGAGTCTATAAGGAAGTTTCTCAAATCGTAGCCTAACTGTTCTTTCCACGGTGCTGCAAGGTCGCAACCGCTTTCATGAGATGGCCTCAAAAATAAAGCCCCTACACTTCCCCTGATAGGTCGTTAACAGTTTTGCAAATATGCAGAAGTTATGTGCCAATTCATAACTCCATTTACTAGCCTAGGATCCTTGTCCAAAATGTACTTCGGGAGCAAAAAACATGACGTTTTCTTTTCTCTTTCTCAAGCTTCCTAAGCCCCCGCAAGAGGGTAGATTGGCATTTTAACTGGCCCTAATGCATACTTGCCTAGGGAGTGTCTTTCCTTAGGAAAAAGTCCTTGGCCCACTTCAGAAGCTCCTAGACACTTTCCACAGTGCCCAAAATGAAACGGGTAAGATTTGAGGAAGAATACAACTATGCTACTGAGGAGGAAAAGATTCGAGTGGTCACCTGCCCCTCTTGGCAAGCTTGGAGAATGGGAAGCCAGAAGGGCCACCTCTGATGAAAACTCATTTACCTTTCAACTGGGTGGTTTTTCAGGACTAAGAGATGAAGCAATCTATTTGCCATGTTCCTTTTGACCCTAGTTTGTATAGAAACATCTTTACTGGTTTGGGTGACCTTTCTTAGCAAGTGAGTGCCATATTCAGTACAAAACCTTGTGCAAGGTAATATTTATTGGGGTCGTGGATGGAAACGGCACATAAAGAAAAGCGAATCATCTTTTGGGAAAACCACCCGTGGGTTAAACTCAGTTTATCTCCTCTGCCTTAATTCTCTTCTCAAGCACAAACTAAGTCCCTTTTTGTTTCATTGGGTTGCTGTATGTCTTCCATATGGGGCGTTTTCTCAAGGAAACTAGACTTTCCTTCCCATTACAATTGGTTCATGGGAGCCCTAGGTTAAATATTTTGTCATTCATACACCAGTGGTTCTCAACTGCAGGCAGTTTTGCACACCCCCGCTCCCCACTCCCTCCTGGATATCTGGCAGTGTCTGGAGACATTTTTGATTGTCATGACTTGGGGAGGTGGTGTTATTGGCGCCAAGGATGCTGATAAACGTCTTACAATGTGTGGCTTAGCCCTCATAGCACAAAATTATCCAAAATGTTCAAAATGCCAGTAGTGCCAAAATTGGGAAACATGGTTATATACCCTGGGTCTGTTTGGGTTACTCAGAAGGTGAGAACATTTGACTCACCCTGGGCCCTTCCCAGCCATAAGCCACTGTAGGGGCTCTGGGAATCAAAACAAGTTCCCCTTGGCTTGAAAGGAGGTTTGAAAGGAATGTGCTTCTACCGAAAAAGAACAAAACAAAACACATCTTTGCTTATTATTTTTGATCAGCCTGGATATAAAGCCCCATCCCCAACTAGAAACAGAGAGACAAAATTTAGGTTGTTGAATACTAGAATACTAGAATTTATCACTCATGGAATTTTAGAATGACAGGCTTTTAAAATATCAGAGCAAGAACTTCAGCCAAATCATCTTATTTTACTTATGGGGACACAGTTGATGAGCACTGCAATGCTGTTTGTCCCCCAGTACCCTATATCTCTCTCCCCATCGGCTCTCTCTAAGGTCTCGATTCGTTCTCAGTGTTGGCACCGTATAGCATTTCTTCCCACTCACTTCGATTGTTGTTTTGTTTGTTTTGATGTCATTATTGCCATTTTGCTGGTTACGTGCTGATGCAGCAGCACTTCTGTTATTGAGAGCCTTTCTTTTTCTAGCCTCCATATTTCCCCAACAAGGTGAGCAGCTGGCATCATTTAATCTAAGGAGTATCTGGGTGCCTGAGATGATTGGATTGGCTCATTCTAACACAGCCCCTGTCCCTTGGGGGAGAAGGGGTTATTCACATGGAACCTGCTGGGGAGCCAGTCTCCACTCACCCCCGCATACATTCTTTTGAGCCACTAGATTTTAATACCTCTGTATTTTCACCTAAACTTTAAAAAATGAGAGAGTTAGAAAAGAAAATGCCAACTAGACAAAGACAATACTTTCCTTCCTTGTTACTTTTTTTTTCTCTCATCTCTGAAAAATTGCTGAGGATATCTCCTTGGTTCAATTCTTATTTTTATAATTTTATGTTTCACATTCTGAAACACTTATTCCCCATATGATGTAGCCATTTCTATATTTTGGAAGTACAATGGCAGTAATCCCTTTCCAGTTCTCCATAGTCGTGACTCTTCTTTCCTTATGTACACATAGCATTATATCCCGTATCCATTGTGGCTCATGTCTGCCTTGACACATGTAGGGGAAGGAAATATAGAGTGATGCTTCCTGATAGGCCACCACCAGTAACTTAAAGAATTAACACGGTGGATTCATAACCTCATCAAAATGATTACAATGCAAACCTTTTAGACTGTCTCCCTTTTGCGAAAGACAGTGTCTGGGAGAAGAAAATCAAGCCAAACGGTTCATCAAGAAAAAAGGAGTTGGTGGGGGAGGATGTGCTTGGTCCTATTAATTTGCTCTTTAATCTCACTGGTTCAGTTCTGTCTCAGAAAGCCAAACAGAGAATCAATTTGCATACAAATGTTACCAAGTACCCCACCTCCACAGCATTTTATAGTTCTAGTATGTAAGAATTTGATACTGTTAAGAAGATACTTCCTGCCCTTTCACCCATAAAGTAGCTACATTTCACAAGGCCCTGGATTGTTGCACTTTTTTTCATTCTGACTCCCTGACTATTTGTATTCTGAGATGTGGGCAGGACTGTGGCCTATCAAAGAATTATTTGAACTGGAAATTAGAAGCTTTAGCATTGGGTATCTCAGAGAAGGATAGAGGTCTTTTCTTCATATCTAGAGAAAGACATGAAGAGAGTCTCACATATAGACTCTTAAAATCTAGGGGGAGGTGTCATTCATTTAATAAACAAACCACTGGATTAGTCAAACCAATTCATATGCAGAGTTATCTACAATGTGAAAAAAAAAAGCAAGAATTATTTGCTGGTTTATGATGGGAGAGACTAATATTTGGTGGTTACTTATTTTAAAAAACAACCTAGAGTGGGTTTTTCAAATAACTGTTAATCTAATGTCACGGTAAAACATGAGAGTCAGACATCTAAAATGAAGAAGATTAATGATCCCTGCAGGTCATGAAAGAAGACTAATTTTTTTCAATTCATATAAATGGAATTTATCATAACCATCTCTGAAGATGGCATGATTTACTCACTTATAAAAGGATTGTATATTTCAAGGCTTCCTGAAGAGGTGATTTTTCACTTTTCACCTGTGTTAACAAAAGAATGCTAAGCCTGTAGGCAGAAAATTTTAACTTAGGAGACCATGGGTGAGAGAACTCAGTTACTGAATTGGGGATAGACATAAATTAAGAAACAAAACAAACAAGACTTGCCCATCAGTTCAGGATCTGCAGCTAACAAGTAGAGTTTGGAAAGGTGAATGGGGGAGAGGAGGGAGTCAAAGTTTCAAAAGAGAAATGTTTCCTGGAATCTGTACCTGCATAGATCCACTCTGCACACCAGGTTCAGGGCTTTACAACCTGAGGTCTTAACACTGTCAGTTCCAAGCACTAAGCCTCTGTAACACCCCACCCCCACCCCTCAGAAAAAGAAAACAACAACAGAAAAGGAGAGAAAATGAAATGTTCTGTGTCCAGCGCGTTCGAGTGCAACCTTCCCCGTCACCGCTAGTTGTCACTTGGCTCCCAGACGGGAGAGCTGAGGTTTTCGGCACTGCGGTTAGAGAGAATGCAGTCCTAATTAAACTGAGCAACTCCTAAAGCTTCCCCTTAAAGTCCTCAGCCTAGTGAGAGCCAATTTGCAGGGAGGTTGAGGGCCAGTGATGGGGTGGGGGTGTAGCAGGCAGAAGGACAAAACAAATCACAAGAAACAGGCAAACAGCTGCCAGGGCATCGACTGTCTCAGACCTCTACGCACAAGCCAGACACCCTGCGGGCGGGGTAGGGGGGATGAGGGAGCGGGGGATGGAAAGACCCGATTGCAGCGGTATACAGCACCCTCCTCCCCCCCAAATGAGGGGATCACGGACAGAGTCAGCGTCCATGCTCCTTTCCCCATTTCCATCAGAGCGATGTGGTCAGTAGAAAATTGCATACCTGAAGAATACAATGGTCTCCCAAAGGTAGAGTCGAAGAGTATTGAAGCTGTACATTTTTCAGGTCCTTGTGCTTTGTAGTCCACGAGTTATGAGGGCAAAATGTTTCGAATTGGCACTTACAAAACCAGCGAGCGCTGTTGAAAAAAATAATCCAGATGCTATGGGGAGGTGGGGAACAGGGGCTCGGAAGGAGAGCCCCAGGGGAAATTGGGATGTAGTGGGCTGTAGGTACCACGGACAGAGGCAGCCTCGAGGCGTTTCAGCACCACGGAGAGCGTCCAGCCCTGCTTTTCAGGAGCGCGAAGAGTATTGCTGTTTGTTAAACTCCAGCGTGTCTGTTGGCTCCCTGCGGCGCTGGGGAGGCACGTTTGGGGGTGGGTATATTTTCTTTTTTACCCCTGTTTTTCTGTTTAAACGGCCAGCTCCGTGAAAGAAAAAAAAATCTTCTTTGGAGATCAGAGCGCTGGCCTCGGACCATTAGATTGGGCGAGCATCCTGGGTAGATAGAACAGGGCTTTATGCCCCTGGGCTGGCTTGAGGGGTTAGGGGCGAGGGGAAGCGATTGAAGGTGCTGCCTTCAGTTAAATCCTGGAGAATGTGCCAGGTTGGCGCATCGCGACGGAGTCCCGGAATCTCGTTCCCCTGCCTGCGTACCCGTCTGCTGTCGCCTTGCGATCCCTGTTCTCCTGTCCCCGCCGAATAAGTTATGATCACTGCAGGAAAGGTGTCCCATTGCTCGGGGCTGCAGGCATGAGAGAGCTCAGGGCAAGTTTCAGAGGCTGCCGGGGTCCATGGCGACCCCCGCAGGGCTCAGGAGCCCAAGGCTTCAGATGCATCTCTGTTTTCTGAGCTCGCCCATCTTCCTTTGGCCAGGACTCCTTTAGATCTTCAGACTTTCTTACTGCATTAATTTAACAAACTGGCGGCGTAGGGAATTGGGAAGGAGGGGGCGGGCAGGCGATGGCTGATGGTTGAGGGGGGCGGTGGAGAGAAAAAAGGGGGGAAAACTCCTTAGTATCTTCAAACCCTCCCACTCGAGGTGCTCATTGGCCCGCGGCTGCGAAAACCAGATCTTTTCCCGGTGTTTGGCCAATCGCGTGTTAGATTCTGGGTTGAGTTTAACGCTTAGAGTGCTGGTCGAGATCCGTGACTCCCCTCTCCATTGCAGGCGGGCGGTGGAGTAGGGGAGGTTATGGAGTTAATCTCTCTAGATCTCTCAAAATATTGCATTAATTTTTAAAGAATGTAGTTGTATGTGAGTAATACAAACAAACACCACAGGTTCCAGTTCAGACGTGCTTCTGGGCTCGGTTCATCATCTTAAAAGCAAAGAATTGAACCAGATCTCTTGAGTTTCTTTAGAGCTCTGAAGTTGTAATATTTGGTTCCAGAAAAAAAAAAAAAAAGGTTTCAGTAAGAAGTCTGGTCAATAAAAGCAGATCCCTCCTCTCCCTCCCCAGGGGCACTGCAGCAGGAAAATACAGAAGAAATTCCTTGAACAGTTTCCAGTGTTCAGAGGGAGCAGTACTGGCCTCACTGCTGGTACCTTTTGGGAAGATAAGGAATATATGCCTTCTTTCAGCTGGACAGGAGACAGTTTTATTTACATTCACGTGCTGAGGAAACAGAGCCTCAGAGAGCTGTGGCTTGCTACAAAATAATGATAGTGCCAAGTGGTACATGCAGGTTTCTCATACTTATCACTCCCACTCTCTGTTTTTTCTTCCTTCTGCTTCAGTTTTCCCAGGTTATTTGAATCTCAAAAACCAGCTATACATTTCACTCTAAAGTCCAGCTGGGAAGGTGGAGTTAATCAGATTTTCTCCAAGCTACTGGACTTTAGTAGATTAATAGCCTCTTCAGGATTTTCTGGCTGATTTGAACTGGCTGGAACTCTGGGGTCTGTCTCTCTCCCAGCCCACTGAAAGGAGATAACCCCTCCCTCTCACTTAGTAGCTTTTGGAACTCCTTCTTTTGAGTTTTTGGAGGCTGGTTTTCAGTAGAATTGTCCTTAACAGCTCAGTTCCCTCGAAGCCTGGGCCTTCTCCCTAGCAAAGAAGTCTGGAAAGCTTTGTTCACTAACCTCCTATCACAGTGATTATCTGCCCTAACCACCCTCCCCTTCAGTGTTACAGCACACCCTACATTACTTCCTCTTTTATTGGCTCCCATACATCAGAACAGTGATCGGTTGCTTAGACTTTCCATGAGATTCTAAGTAGTGACTGAGAAGGAACTTTTGTTTTAAAGGTAGATATATATATGAGTCTGATACAAATTTATGTGATCAATCTGTATCTCTCTATCTGTCTGATGTATCACTAACCTTTATTAGCATGCTTTCTATGGACCAGGCACTACTGTGCACTTAACAGAATCTAATTTACTTCTCATAGTCAAACTTTGAGGTAAAGATTATCTTTGTGACTGTGTTTTTGTACTTGTGTATGTGCATATATGTGATTTGCTTGGAAAAGACAAGCATGCATATTTCTGTGTATATACATTGATTTGTGATTTATATCTGGCCTAATTCTGAAGTGAGTGTGAGGTGCATATATGTATTTGTACATTTGTGTTTGTAGATGGGTCTCTGTCCACATAGGCGTATATGTCTGCATCTGTGTGTATCACACTTGTCCCTGGAGGTACTGAAACAAAATGTGAGCTGGAAACTTCGTTCTTGCTTCTCGCTTGGCTAGGAAGCACCTGTGTAGGTAGGTGTAGATGAAGTGTGTAGAATTCCTTTTTCTTCTCCTTCAAGGGATGTTGTGTGTGCATGTGTGTGAGGGTGTTGCTGTTTTGGGGTGTGAATGGTTTTAAAGTTGTGGCCTGTGCAGGAAACGAGAGTGATTATTACTTGTTTTCTGGTAGGCTTTTGTTTAATACGAGGCTGCTACTTTTATTTAATCAGCACAGGTGAACTGAGCTCATGCCAAGCATTGGAGATATGACAATGTGTAAGATAAACAATACTCTGAATCTCTGGAACATGCAGTCACTTCAGAGGTTCAGTGGGAAAAATTCCTCATGATTGTGAATCTTCACTTTTTACCTAATACCTCATATTTCTTATGTCTACATGCAGTATACCCAGATCTTCCTGTCTTGTGTAGGTCACTTTTGAAAATAAACAACCAAGGCTTGGGGGTCTGGAATTTATGCTCTTACTATATCTCTGCCTCAAAAAGCCTGGCTGACATTGGATAAATGACCAAACTTCTCTGGCCTAAGTCAAATGACGACAGGCATGCCCACTCTTCTTACCACAAAAAGCTGCATAGAAGCAATGGCATCCAGGTCTGATCTTACTGGGACTACCAGGCTATGAAAAAGAACTCTGAGTGGAATGAAATAGATTGGCTTCAGCTGATGGTCCATTTGTATTGGTACGTATTCTCTGTAGCCTAATTCCAGTAACTGATTGCTCTCTTATAGGTCCCAGTAACCAGATTTGAATCCTTCTAAGTATAAATAAATTTTGATATACACTGAGACTTATTTTATTACTAGAGGAGATTGATTTTTTCACTTATTCTACAAACATTTATTGAGCATTTACTGTATGTCAGGCACTACTCTAGGCACTGGGGCTACAGCAGAGAACAAAACAAGTTAAGATCCCAATTTTAGTGGAGTGTATCTTCTAGTAGAGGGAGACAGAAGATAAACAAGTAAATTATGATGTGTATTAGGCAATCATAAGGATTAAAAAGAAAAAAGTAGGGTAAAGGGTGGAGAGTAATACAGAGATGCTGTTTTATACAGGGTGGTCATGTGAGGGAATGCCTTCTGAAAAAGAGACATTTGAACAAATGACTGTAGGAAGTGAGGGAACGAACCTTGTGAACCCCGGGGAGGGGAGGAAGAGCTTTCCAGGCAGCTAATGCAAAGGCCCTGAGAGGGGAGTATGCTTAGAGTGTGCAAGAAACAGCAAGCAGGACAGTGTGCCTGGATGGAGTGAGTGAAGGAAAGAGTGCCAGGAGAGAGGTTAGGAAGTAGCTAGGGGCCAGATCATGGACTACCTGCAAAGCATAGTAAGGATTTTGGGTTGTATTTTGAGTGAGACCCATTGGCAGGTTTTAAGCAGAGCAGTAACAAGACCTGACAACATTTTAGTAAGATTAACCTGGCTACTGTCTTTAGAGTAAGATGTGTGGGAAGGAGAGGCAAAAATGAAAGCTAGAGACTAGTTAGAAGCTACAGAAAAAAAAATCCATGTGAGAGATTCTTTGAGAATCCTCTTATTCCATTCTTTTATTTACAGAAGAGGAAAATTATATCCAGAGAGGTTAAGCAACTTTACCCCTTAGACTAGTAGCAGAATTGAGAAAAGAATATAGGTACCCTAAATATGGCTAAAGGATCTTACCACTTTTTTTTTTTTCCCTCCAACTAAGATGAAGGTTAAGGAAATTTACAAAGGAAGGGCTTTATCTAACTTGTTACCGATATAGCCCTTGCCCTTGGCACAGTGCCTGGCACTTAGGAAGTGCTCAGTAAATATTTCTTGCAAGGATGAATAAGTGAATAAATGAAAGAAGAACAAAACAATTTAGGTAGAGGGCCTAAAGAGAAGAAAAGCAGGGGAAGAAATAGTGTTAATCAGGTGATACTATGTTGTCCTGAGCCAGCTAATGTAATTAACACCATGGCAAGCCACTGTCCAAAATGACATTCACAGAGGAGAGTGCTGGAGGCTTCAACACTGCTTTGACAGGCTCTAGTGATACTTTGTAAAGAGAGATGGATATTTGGAGCAACTGAGCAGCTTGCCTAATTGTGCTGAAGTATTATGATGAATATGGGTCTGAAAATGGACTATGGAAGAGCCTTTCCTCCAAGGAGCTGAGGCTTACTGCCAGCCTTTACTAACTCAACTTAGAGAATACACTTGCTACTTTTTTTTTTTAAATTACAAAGCAATAGTCTATTCTTTGTGCTTTAAAGAAGGGAACTCAGAACTACTTAGGAAATCTCAGTGGCACCAGAAAATTTTTAGTCATAAGGAGTACATGCATAAAATACTGAGAGACCTTTCCTCCCGTTTTACTGACAGGTCACCCAGGGACCAGGAAAGTGGTGCAGCTGGCTTAAGGTATCACCACAAAGTTGAATCTAGAACTCAGGACTCCTGCCTCTCAAGTCATGGCTCCCAACCCCTTCACTCCAGGACCTGAACTAAAAGAAGAGAAGGTAGGATCAGAGACAAAAAAAAGTTTCATATCAAGGCTAATCAGATCTTGGCTTTCTGCTTGAAGACTCCTGGATTTTCTTTTGCAGCCAAGTCTGTACTTGTACCGTGCTCTAACCTCTTGACATCCACATTAGACTTTTCATTACCTCCTTGTACTTTATTTCCATTTTCCCCTCAAACCACCTCTGCCTACCCCCCCCCCCCCCCCCGCCTTTCTTCTCAGTCTGCCCTTAACTCTTATTTCATGCTCATTCAGTCCATTCCTCTTACTGGGTCTTTCATCTTCCACTGTCTCCAACAAGGATTTTTGGCATCAAGGCTTGGCAGAGGATATGGCCTTTTTTTCCCTGAGTTTTCGCTCAGTAGTTCATTCATTAGTTTTAAAAGGATGCATGTTTTGAGCACTGGCTGTATGTCTGACATGGTGCTGAGGTTTTACATGTCTAACTAAAGATTTGTTCATTCAGTTTGTAACAAATATTTAGATTCTTTCTCCATACCAGGAACTAAGGCAGTTGATAAAATAGAAAGAGCATGTAAACCGTTGCTTGGAGGGAGGAGGTGATGAAAAGAGATTCTTGTACTGCATGTTTAAAAACCATTTAAAATGGAAATACACATATATAAAGTGCATAAGTTTTGATCAATTATTTACAAAAGGGAAGCTATCCATATCATAACATTACCAGCACTTGAGAAGCCTACCTCATATCACCTCCCAGTCATTATCTGCCAAAGGGACCTACTATTCTAATTTCTGTTACTTCTAATTTGCTTGTTTCTGTCTAAAATCATCTTTATTCATGAGAGGAATTAACCAGTATCATTCCTTTTAAAAAAAATGTCTTTTTAGGGTTTTGGTATAAAGATTGTGGTGGCTTCATCAGCAAGTTGTGATTGTTTTTTCTTTAGAACTGTCTCTATAAGATTGGTATTATTTCTTTTTTAAATGGTTGCAAGTATTCATTGATGAAGCCGTCTGGGCCCAGTGGTTTCTTAGTAGAAGGTTTCAATTTACAGATTTAATTTCTTTAATATATGTAGGACTGTTAAGATTGTATATGTATTTCTTCTCGTGCCACCTTTAATAAGTTGTATTTTTCCTAGGCATCTGTCTATTTTAGATACATTTTCACATTGAGTTGCTATCACTCTCTTATCTTGTCAGTGTATAGAATTTGTTTTTAATTTGTCATATTGGTAATTTGTGCTTTCTCTTTTTTCTTGATTATTCTTCTGGGGGTTAGCCTTTTTTTTTTTTTTTGTCTCTTCAAATAACCAGCTTTTTTTCTATGTTATAAATTTATTTTCTATTCCTTTTTTTCCACTCTCAACTTAAACATTTTTTGAGGAAGGGTGATAATTTGCTTGTTTTTCCGGTTTCTTGAAATGGATGCTTAGATAATTGATTTTTAATTTTTCTTTTTTTTCTAATATATATATATATATATAATACTATATATTATATATACTCAGTCTTTTTATGGCTGAGTAGTATTCCACTGTATGTGTACACCACATCTTCTTTTCCATTTATCTGTTGATGGACGCTTAGGTTGCCTCCATGCGTTGGCAATTGTAAATAATGCTGCTATGAACATTGGGGTGCAAGTATCTTTTCAAATTAGTGGGTTTTTTTTTTTCAGATATGTACTGGGGAGTGGAATTGCTGGGTCCTACAGTAATTCTATTTTTAGTTTTTTTGAGGAACCTCCACACTGTTTTCCACAGTGGCTGCACCAATTTATATTTCAACCAACAGTGTACAAGGGTTCCCTTTTCTCCATATCCTCACCAAAGTTTGTTATTTGTGGGCTTTTTGATGATAGCCATTCTGACGGGTGTGAGGTAATATCTTATTATGGTTTTGATTTGCATTCCTCTGATGATTAACAGTGTTGAACATCTTTTTATGTGTCTGTTGGCCATCTGTGTGTCTTTGGAAGAATGTCTATTCAGGTCTTCTGTTCATTTTTAATTGGGTTGTTTATTTTTTGATGTTGAGGTGTATGAGCTGTTTATATATTTTGGATATTACCCCCTTATTGGATATATCACTTGCAAATATTTTTTCCCATCAGTAGGCTGCCTTCTCATTTTGTTGATGGTTTCCTTTGCTGTGCAAAAGCTTTTAAGTTTAATTAGGTCCCATTTGTTTATTTTTGTTTTTATTTCCTTTGCTTTAAGAAACAGATCTAAAAAAATATTGCCACAATTTATGTGAAAGAGTGTTTTACCTAGGTGTTCTTTTACGAGTTTTACGGTTTCTGGTCTTAGACTTAGGTCTTAATCCATTTTGAGTTTATTTTTGTGTATGGTGTTAGAGAATGTTCCAATTGTTTTACACGTAGCTTTCCAGTTTTTCCAGCACAACTTATTTTTTTTTTACTTTTTTTATTGAGTTATAGTCATTTTACAATGTTGTATCAAATTCCAGTGCAGAGCACAATTTTTCAGTTATGCATGAACATACATATATTCATTGTCACATTTTTTTTCCCTGTGAGCTACCACAAGATCTTGTATATATCAACTTATTGAAGAAACTGTCTTTCTCCATTGTATATTCTTACCTCCTTTGTTGTAGATTAATTGACCGTAAGTGCGTGGGTTTATGTCTGGCCTCTCTATTCTGTTCCATTGATCTATGTGTCTGCTTTTGTGCCAGTACTATACTGTATTAATTACTGTAGGTTTGTAGTATACTCTGAAGTCAGGGAGCGTGACTCCTTTAGGTTTTTATCTGTTTTATATGACGTGCCTAGTTTTGGTTTTCTTTGTCTTTTTCCTAAGGAATCAAACACCATTTATTTTAGAACTAAATAGGACAGATTGAGTAAAAGAAAACTTTGTCCTAAACTTTCCCAAAATACATTTGCTTACCAGGTTGCAAGTTATTGATTATATCAGTCCCACCAGTGGCCCTCATAATATTCACAAAGGATGTACAAATTATGTCATTTGGTTGAAGAGTCAAGTTTGAAAATAACAATCTTTCCATTCTTTGTGCTTTAGAACAATTTTCAAGACACATTTATTATGCTCCCAGTCCATAACTGTTCAATTAAATTTTTCTTCTAAAAATAACTTACAGCAAGAGAATCATTTACTTTATACATATTAAACAACAGAACTCATCCATTTTCTCTGGTGTTCCATGGAGGGAAAAAGTGGTCCAGCCGAATAGATGTAGCAATAAGTAAGTTTCCTATTTTGTCTTCTGTTTTAATTACCAGAGAAAATCCTTTGCTGTTTTCATCTTGGTTTCAACACAATGGTATCAATATCCTTTTCTTTGAATCTTGATCATGAATCTTATAAAAGAACATTGTTCTTTTACATTGGAGAAATTGGTATTTCAAAGCTCTGTGGTCTCCTCCCTTCAGACACTGCCCAGGGTACTTCCTTTCCTGGAGCACACAGTCATACTGAAGCAGACAAGTGCCCACATCCTTTTTCACACCTGCACCTGCTGCCCTCTGGGTTGTCCTCATAATGCTGGGACTGCATTCCCTCCGTTGCAGCTTCGATCTGCTTCCATCCACAGTGGCTTCCTAGGTTTGGTTTTCTTTAAGAATATCATGCTTGGGAATTATAGAGCCTTTTGAATTTGTGTCTTGATGTATTTCATCAATAGTCAGTCTTTCTTTAATTATTGCTTCTTCACTGTTTCCTGTCCATCTAGAATCCTAATTTCACGTATAAGGCCTTTTCAACATGTTCCTTATGTTGCTTATGCATATTTCTGCATTTTCTATTCTTTTTTCCCTCCCTCTCTCTGCATCATTCTGGATCTTTCCCACTCTTTTGACTTATCTTCTCTTTGCTGTGTTTAGTCTGGTTTTACACTTACTATTGAATTAATTTCAATTGTCTTAATTTTCAGGTTGGCATTTCCACTTGCTTTTTTTTTTTTTATAGATTATTGTTCTCTGAAGATATTCTCCATCTTTTCATCTGTTTTCTGGAGCATATTATTTATAATTATTTTACAGTCCCTGTTTGGTAATTCTAGAGTCTGGGTTATCTATTACTATGTTTCTATTGCCTGATATTTTAAAAATTGGATTTAGGTCAATTGTGCCTGTATACTGTCATGCTGTTATTTTTGCAGTGAATACCTTAAATTGTCTATGAAAAATTATGGTGGCTCTGAATCATGTTATCTTCTAGAAAGGATTGAATTTCCTCATGGCTGGCGGAGTATGGATGGATCACCTTGATCCAACCATGGATTGAGATGATTTGAAGCTGTGTTTCAGGCTTTGTGAAGAGTGTCTATTTCTCATTCCCTTTAATCCTTGGACATAGCCCATTGGGGTCTCAATTGAAAAGCAGTACCTCCTCTGTGGCGGGCCCTGAACTCCAACTTTTGTTTCCCCAATACTATGGGACTGTGAAAAATCATTACTCAGCTTTTTTTTTTTTTTACCTCTTAGCAACTGCTTTATCAAAAACAACCTTTTAATTTTATTTTGTAATGAAGCCTTCCCTGACCATCCTCCCTGAAGGACCGCCCCCCCATCACTATCATTCATTTTGTTTTATTTTTAGATTTACAAAAAGAGTCCCATATACCCTTCACCCAGTTTTCCCAGTGTTAACTTCTTACATACCATGGTACATTTGTCAGAACTAAGGAAGAAATATTGGTACCTTACTATCACCTAAACTATAGGCTTTATTTGGATTTCTCTAGTTTTTTCTTGATTGTCCTTTTACTGTCCCAGGATCCAATCTAGGCCAGCACATCACATTTAGTCATCATGTCTCTTTAGTCTCCTCTCAACTGTGACAGATTCTTAGCTTCCCTTGTTTTTCATGACCTTAACAGTTTTGAAGAGTCCTGGTCAGGTATTTTGTAGAATGTCATTTGGTTGAATTTGACTGATTTTTTTTCCCCTCGTGATTAGACTGAGGATATGAGTTTTTGGAAGGATATCACAATGGTGAAGTGCTTTTACTGTCACATGATATCCCCATGACTTATCGCTGTGGATTGGAGTAGGGTAGTGTTTGACGGGTTCCTTGACTGTAAAGTTACCATTTTTTCCATTGTCATTCTCTGTTGTTCGGAAGGAAGTCAGCTCTTACTCAAGGAGAGGAAAATGAGTCCACCTCCTAGAGGAGGGTATCAGCTAGGTTTGCTTGGTCTTCTCAGACTCTTACCACATACATGTGCATCTGAGAATTTTGCTAACACACTGAAGAACTCCATGCAAAATGTTGGGCTCACTTTCCTATGGTTCCTTTATCTCTAGGATATTGGCTCTTTACTTTCTGACTGCCTCCAACTCATTTTTTGTCCTTCTAGCTCAGTAGAACGGCTTGGTGACTATTTTCTGTTTTTACCTTTTTGTTCTGCAGTGAGAATCAGAAAATGCCCTGAGTGGAGAAAGCACCAATTTAAGACCAACTTCAGTATGTTTTCTTTTCTTCTGGCCCTATAAGTCATGGCTGCCTTGTTGTTCCCCATTGCCTTCAAATTCCTGATTTTGTTTTTGATCCAGTCTTTATAGTTGTTCTCAGTAGGAAGGTTTGTCAGATACAGATTACTTCTTCATAGCCAGGAGTCAATAGGGAGCCACTGAAGGTTCCCACAGCTACTCTGCATTATGTGCCTGGCCTCCCTCGACTGGCTTGCTTTTGGCCCATCTTTCTGTTTATCTCACCTGATGCTTTCCTCAGGGATTAGCTGTTGCTTTTCTAATTCTTTTCTTCCCTCCAGCAGTTTTTCTTTTCTAGCTGTTCTATTTTTTTTGGTTGGGGGAAGGTAGTTGGGTTTATTTATTGATTTTTAATGGCGATACTGGAGATTGAATTCAGGACCTTGTACATGCTAAGCATGCGCTCTACCACTGAGCTATATCCTCACCGCTCACTTCTATGTTTACACTAAACTCATAGTTCATACTTTACACAATAGCTGGGGTAATCTTTAAAATATTAAATCTTTGCATTGGATTCCATTTGTTCTTAGAATGAAATGCAATTCCTCACTGTGAACTTAAATGATTAGTCCTAACCTCCCTCTCAGACCACATCTCATGCCACTCTCCCCTTACTTTACCTTACTTTACCAAGCAAATGATTTTTTCCACTTGTTTTTGAGCTCAAATCTTCACACAATTAATTTTTTTCATCATTCATATCTCAGTTTAAGTGTTACCTTCTCAATAAAGCCTTGCCTGACCATCCTATTTGAAGTACTTTTTCCCCAGTCATTAACGTTTGTTTTTTTCCTTGATAGTAATTACCTTCCTCTAAATTTTTTTTGCTCATTTACTTATTTACTTTTTCATTTTGGGATATAAGCAGCACAATAATAGGAACTTTCTTCCTCTCCACTGTGTTGCTGGTCCCTGTAGTAGCTCTTGGCACATAGTAAGCATTAAATGAATGAATGTAATCCTACAAGATTTGTTTACTCTATGGCTTGCTTTGTGCTCATTTTCCTGATAAAACTCTCATTAAATTATCATAATAACCTTACAGAGTAGTCTAATATTGCCCCCATTTTATAGAAGAATGATGTTTAAGGCATAGAAAGATCAAGTGTCTTGTTCAGTTATAGCAGGTAGTTGGTGGTACTGGGATTTGATCCCAAGTTTGCACTTTTTACCCCAACATCAGTTTTTAAACTTATAATCTGTAGTGTATACTTCAGGTTATTTGTTATAATCAGTTAGACTTTCTATTAATTTTACATGTGGCAACCTTCTCTCTACAAAATAATAGTTTTCTTGATGACAAAAATATGGCCTTGTGAATTTACACCAGAAGAGATTTGAGAATAGATATCTGTTGTTTTTGCCCAACCAGCATCCATTCGTCATTCTATGGTAACCCTGAGTTTTCCTTGGGGAACGTCCTTCACCTTACCCACTGTCACTCCAGGTGGTTTGGTTAGGGTTAGCCCAAGATGGGGGCATGGGAGGACCTGACATAGGACTGCTTAATCAATATATTCTAGACCCTGAACAGGGAGTTGTTCAGGAATAAATGTATGACCCAAATCTATTTGGTCACAGTGAATGAGACAATACTTTGAGGATGTAAACTATCTTCCCCACCGCCACATTAAAAGGAAATAGAGGATGAAGCCAATACTGAGGGAATTGGAGTCAAGAACTGGAGAGAAGCTGGATTCTCAACAGTATTGTCTGAACACTTGTATGCAGTCAGACTCAAACCATGATCTCCTCTAGCCTTTTTAGTTAAATAGACAAACTCATTTATTTTGTGCTTAAGCCAATTTTAGTTGGATTTCTCTTCTCTTTACACCGGAAAGAGCCCTGATTTTTATAATTCTCCATAAATGCCTCTGGATGGTTGATTGGCTATGTGGATGTGCCACTTGTGCCTAAACCAAGAGTGCATCATGTAGCCTGTTAGAGGCAGAAAGGTGTCCTGTCTGACTTTGCAGAAAATCTCACCACGCATGTCCCTCTGCTCTCTGCTTTGGGCCCTCGACTCTGCGTAAGGGTGGGCTCTCCTTTCTCAGGTGGCGGTAACAGTGAGCCAGACGGAGTGGTCGCTGATGCTTGGATATCAATTAGTGAAGCTCTAACTGCAAGAAAATCTCTCAGACATGTCCTAAGTGTCTTAATCTCTCAATAGGCCTTCTCCTCTAAAGGCTTAGGGGGCTGATAATATGTTTGAGCCGTTGATCCTTTCTTTGATCATGACTTATAGGATTATTCTGTAATGAGATGGTGCAGAGGAACTGAGGCTGTTATTTGGTTGTCTTGCTCACACCGAGGCCATGCTGCTTCACTCGGGCATATCAGTAATACTCTTATTCTTCCAGACCAGGCTCCAACAGCATCTCTTCTGTGTCATCTTTACATGTGACCCGACTGGAAAAGATCTCCTGTTGGAACTTGTGTAGCATTCCTTCAGATATTCTTATGGTTTCATAATTTTCTACCTTGTAATATAATCATTTGTGTATATTTTTATCTTCTTTCTGAGAATTGAAGCTCCATTGTCCCCTCGGCACATAGATAGCAGAGTGTTTGATCTGTAGTGGGTATTCAGGCAGTGTTTATTGAGACTGTGGACAAGTAAAGAAATGCCTTAGTTCTTTTTTTCTTTTCTTTTTTTTGCAGGAGTGGCAGGAAGTGGGGGTGGTATATCTGAAGAGACCAGAGTTGTTTCCAAAGTACCTGGAGGACTATTAGGTAGAAGAAAGGTTGATTTTGTCCATGCCATCCCAAAGGGCAGAAACAAAACTAGTGGGTAGATATTTTAGGGGAACATATTTCAGCTCAATATAGACTTTCCTATGGCCAAAGCTCTTGAAAGGTGATTGGTTTGTCTTATAAAGTTGTTAATGTGTATATCATTGGAGTCATGAAAGCAAGTACTGGGTGATCACAAGGAAAGTGCAGAGCAGATTCAAGGATCTTAGAAGGGACTGGGCTTGTAGGCTCCTTTCTGCTCACACACTACTATCCAAGACATCTTCAGTATAGTTGACTATGGAATGCTCTCGGGAGCAAAACTTAAGATGTAAATCCTCACTCATTTGATATACATAGAGGTAGTAGTCACAATGACTAAGAATGTGGGATTCAGGGTTCAAATTCTGGCTCTGCTGCTTGCTAATGTGTGCCCTTGACAAAGCTACTTAACAGCTCTGAACCTCAGTTTCCTGATCTGTAAAATGGTGATGATAACAATACCTGCCTCACCAGGATATTATGTAGTCATGCATTTAGAACTTAGCCTGGCATAGAGAAAGTGCCCAATTATTATTACCACCACTCTTCCTCGCCCACCATGATCCCTAGCCTGTGACTGTGACCTGCACTTTGGGGGCTGTGTCTTTCCTTCCTCCTTGTAGCATCTCAGGCTTTGGGCAGAAGAGGTCCATGTAGGTCCCACAGAGACCCCAGAGCTTATGCCTCTGAGCAGTCAGTTGACAGCTGAATGTGAGACTGGAGATGTGAGCCTTTGAGGCTTCCAGCCACTTTCCAAAGCCAACAATGCAAGATAAAAACACAATATCATTTCTCCACTTTCTTCAGGGATTCTGGCTGCCGGTCTCATTAAAGGCAGTTTTCTCCTGACTTTCAGAAGCAAAGGGTCCTTTTTTGTTTTAAAAGCTTCACATTTAACATTGGATTCCCAAAAGGCTGATGGCAGTTTCTTCAGTTTCCCCCCAAGTCCCTGACCTGAATTTCCAGTGCCTGGGTTATAGGTGCATCAACAAAATGTATACTCTGGGATTAGAAAATCCATTCTTGTCCTTTGGCCATTTAGAAAATGGCAAGAGGAGATCTCAAGTCCGCAGCCCACTCCTTGGTTGAAAGCAGAGTTGATCCCAGAGTAATTCTCTGTCCTAAGAGTTTTGAGAGTCAATAATGGTGGAACAAAATTGATTCAAAAGCTCTCTTACATAATTATTTTATATAAGTGCCTTAATAAGAAATTTTTACATGCAGTAGGTATTTAATAAATGTTTTATCTATATAACATCATCTCCATTTTAAAGAAGAGTGAAGTAGTGTTTTCGCTTCTGCTTTAAACATAAAGAAACACAGAGACACAGTAACTCACCCCGCCCAGCAAATAAGAGATAGAGTTGAGACTCTAAGGCTGATCCCCAAAGCTCAGACCATTTGTGGTGAATCATGCTGTCTTCTTTTAGGAGGGCTATAATAGAGGATTTATTATTTATATAATAAATTTAACAAATTAACAAAACTCAGTTGTAGGAATCTCAACACGGTAACAAATACATACAGTGGACTAATGTATACATCTTTATGTTGACCGCTTAGGCCAACCTGGAGAGGTTGATGTTCATATCCGTGATTTATAGGTAGGAAAAAATAGACTCCAAGAAGTTAAGGAGTTTGCTCAAGGTTGCAAACTAGCCCAAGGGAGCAAAGCTAGGATGCAAACCCTGCTTCCCGAACCACTGGGAGATACACTTTCCACCACATCACAGTTGTAGCCCTCCAAGAAGTGAATTTTTAAAAATCACCCTCAAAGTATACCTTTTTAAACTTTTTTTCAAAGCACTTTAAGGAATTCCCACTTTAAGGAGTCTTCATGGAATCTCTCAGTGATCCAACAAGCTTGGCAGGGCAAGCTTTCACTACTTTGTTTTAGTAATGACAGGTCTGAGGCCAGGAGTTTTGCCTTATGTCAGATAAGGAGACTGATGGGCAAGACAGGTTAGAACTAGCTCTTCTCACATGAAGCTTCACTTTGGTTCTCCTCTGCTTCGTTTCTTTGTCCTGCCCACCTTCCTGATTCCTTGAGTCATTTCTTTTGACCACTCAGGGTCTCCATTCTGGTGCTTCTTTGGGCCTCCCCTTCCCAGTCTTCATTTACCCCACACGTTCTATGCCAGGTAGCTGTTGAGAGAAGAGTTTACCTGAAAACTAGTGATGCTGCTCTATCTCTCACTTCCTCACTCCTTATCTCTCTCCCCAAACCTGTTTACTGGTACCTATCCTACCCCTCAGAGACCTCAGAGCTCATAAGCAAATTATGTTTCATAGATACACGTTTAAGTTTTTGGTAACCTAAAGTGTTACCCCCCTTCACAGAGGTCAGTGTGAAGATGGGAAAAGATCAACAAGTTCTTAGAGACAAGAAGATGCTTGATATTGAGGCTGAGAGATCAGTCTTTGGAGTCAGATAATGTGTGTTCAGGTGTCTGTCTGTGTGGCCCCCTCATTGGCTGTGTGAACTTAGGCAAGTCAATTAACTCTTTAGCCTCTTTTCCTAACCTAGTAAATGTGTCTAATTTATAAGGTTATGATGAAGATCACAGGAGGCAATTCATATGAACTGTTTAGCACAAGGCATGTGCTCTTTTATTAGTATAGTAAGTGCTGAATAAATGGTAGCACTGTTAATTGGGTAGATAAGATTTACTTAAAGTAATTCAAAGCAGGGACTGCGGTTCAACAACTGTACAATCTCCAGTGTCTAATTCAGGGCCTGGCTTAAAGTTGATGTTCTAGGTCTATAGCTATGGGTATCATCTATTGAATACTTTTCTTGCTGGAGGCATGTGCTGAGTTGAGTGTGCATTATGTCACGTAATACTCCAGCAACCCCTGGGGAGGGTATTCTGGTTCTCTTACAGGTATTACAGATACAGGTGATAATGCAGCTGAGGCTTGGAGGGTCTGATTCTTTCATAGTCACATGGGCTACTCTAAAGATTACGGACTAGTGGAGTCAAGGTTTGAAGCCAGTTATATCTGTCTCCCAAGCCTGCATTCACTCCCCAATTTGATGAGTGATCTATTCTGTTAATTAACATTCTTTGATTGTTTTCACTGGGAGAGGTAGTGGATCTAGGGCCTGGGATGCAGTGAGGAGGATGGCACAGTCCCTACTGATACGGAATTCATTGTCTGGGAGATAGACCCCTGTAACATGGGGAGGGAGGATGAGTGGGGGCCTGGGGCCATGTGGGGGCCATAGGCACATTCCAGGGGGACTTGTTGCCTCCTGGAGGAGGTGGAATTCAGACTTGGGAGATGGATAAATGGTAGACGAGTGAGAGGAGGGCATGCTAGAGAATAAGTCTAGCTGGGCCAGGGGTTGGGGCAGGACTCCCTTGGAAGATGATCTGTGGGTCTCAGCAGGAGGTCTGGAGGAGAGCAATGAGGAATCAAAGTGGAGAGAAACGTGAAGACCAAACTGAAAAAATACTGAAGAGCAGCTTAAGGAGGGTGAAGGTGAGCTAGGCAAAGTTGAGTTAGAAGTTAATACAGACTTGGGGCTGTGGGCGCTCACATGCACAGAAAGTGTTTGCTAGAGTGTGAGAAAGCCACAATGAATTTGAACCAGTTTTGATTTTTCTGGGACAGTCTTCCATGCCAGATAGGAAGCTGTGAATGTCAGGTCGGTGGGTGGGGCCAAGAGGTCATTTGAGGGAGTGGGACTTGTGGGGTCGTCTCATGTAAGATACCAGAGCTCAACTGTTTTCTCCCACTTCTCTCCCAGGGGAATATGAGCACGGAATGAGATCAGGTGACCACACCCCACCACTCCCACACAAGCCTCAGAACCCTGCGTGTACTGCAGGGTGCAAGGATGGGGCTGGCTTCTGTGATGATTCTGCCAAGGGCCAGTCCTGCTGCTTCTGTGGGAGCTTCTGGGAGAGGCCCTGCTGGGCATTTTCTGCAGCTGCATTGCAGCCACATGGCCTTACACTGTTTTTCTACTGACCAATCGTGAGGTTATTAAGTTATCGAACACTCTGGGAGCACAGCAGGTGGGAGGCAGCTCCCGCAAACTGCGTTTGCTTCTCTGTGATTACATCGCAGTCTATGAAGAATGTTTCCCATGTTGAGGTACAGGTTTCCAAATGAAAGTGAGAGCAAGCAATTGAGCATGTGATGCTTTAGTTTTTCTTTTTAAAAATGACCATCAGTGCCGTTGCATTCCCCTGCCAGTTCTGTGTGTTGTGATATATTTGGTGGCCCTGGAGAGCCAGCCCTGAATCCATATTCTGCATGTGGGCTCAGAGCAGGGCAGTGGGGTCCAGCTTTGAGAGCACTTAATTTGGAGCCAGACAGAGTTTCTCACTACAGTCACCCACACGAGGCCACCCCAGTTCCTTCTCCAGCCAGAGCTCCTCCTTCAGTTTGGCTGGAATTGGAACAATGCAGTAGGGTCAACATCAGTCTCTCATGGTGACTGGGAAGAATGTATGTCATGGGTTAAGCAAATGGAAGGACAGTCCTCAAAGCTTAGATCATGCAGCCTTAAAGACTTAAATCATTGAAGTATTTGAAGCCAGGTAGGCACGAGGATAAACGAGAAGTAGGTCTCCAGTGGTCCCAAAGTCTAGAGCCACCAGTTCTAATTATTCTCTCTATGCCCATGGGGCCTTCTCTAGAGACCCTGGTCCCCATCTCCTTCCCTGCCTCGCAGAGAAGAACCTAAAAATACAACCTTGAGCATCCACTGACTTGGGGAACTTTGAGAAAACAAGAAGGCTGGTACCCACAGTCCCATGGTGTGCTCTTCCACACAACTTAGTAACTGCATCTCTCTCTCTTTATTTTTTTTTTTATCCCATCTCCATTCACTCCTTTTCTTTAGTCAGTCTAGAATACTCTTCCTGAATTTTATGTCTAATGAAATGCTAGACAATATTCAAAATCCTGTTAAACAAGCCACATCCTCCCTATAGTTTCTCCTGCACTCTTCTGGGTGTTTCTCTCTTGCTTGTACAAACCTAGGGCACTTTGCTTGTGTTACAGCAGTTTCCAGGATGCAGTCTTCCTGGGCCTGGTGGCTGGGAAGATGGTTTTACACAAACAAAGACATGGAAGTGAAGTACATGGTGAGGAAGTTGTTTCCTCTTCAGTATTTCTGTCTCTCTACCAAGAAGATCTCTTGTTGGTGCTGCTATGACTTTCACATCTTTTTGCCACTTGCTGGTTTCTTTTTCTTCAAATAAAAGCAGAGGACAGAACAGGCCTCAGGCCCGGAGTGGTTGTAGATCACTAGAATTTTTTTTTTGTATATATATTTTAATTGAAGTACAGTCAGTTTACAATGTTGTGTCAATTTCTGGTGTACAGCGTAATACTTCAGTCATACATATACATGCATATATTCCTTTTCATATTCTCTATCAGTATACAGTCCTCCGCTTTACCAACTGAGCTATCAAAGGAACTTCTATCATTATAGGTCACTACAAGATATTGAATAAAATAGGTAAACAGCAAGTTCATACTGTATAGCACAGGAAACTAATCACTAGAATTTAATAGCACTCATTTAATTTTATTGTTTTTATTTATGTTCATCTTCTAATGTTGGTGACTAATATGGGGTTTCCATTTATTAAAGTGTTATAACATTAAAAAAGAAACTTACTGAAGTTAGAAAAATGAGCTGGTGGGGAAAAAAAGAATAAATAATAAGAAATTTCCTGCAGATGAGGCAAGTATTGTGGAAGTTATGTCACAGTGATTGGAATTTCACTGAAACTAATTCTGTAGGAGGAGAATTGGTATGCCTCCTTTTCTCTCAATCCTAGGAGGGCAGGGCCTATGCCTCATTCATCTCTGAGATATTCTAGGACAGGTGTTGGCAAGCTAGCATCCATCGGCCAAATCTGGTCCACTGCCTGCTTTTGTATGGCCCACCAACTAGGACTGGGTCTTACATTTTTAAAAAGGTTGAAAAAAAATCAAAAGAATAATATTTCAAAACACATGAAATTTATGTGAAATTCAAATTTCAGTTCTGTTGTAAACACAGCCACACCCATTTGTCTATGTAGGTCTAGGGCTGCTTTCACACCCTAAGGGCAGAGCTGAGCAGTTGTGACAAAAACAGCACAGCCCACGTGCTTAAAGTGTCTTACTGTCTGGTCCTTTGCAGAAAAAGTTTGCAGACCCCTGTTCTAGAGTATCACTGGGCTTGGAGTCGGGAGGCTTAGGGTGGACCCCTGGCACTTCCACTTAGTCGCTGGGTGACCTTAGGCAAATCAAGTCCTTTCTCCCACCTTAGTTTTCCATTTATAAAATGGAGCTAATAATAGTATCTACCTCATAGGGCCATTGTGAGGATGGGATGCACGTGAAACCACTTCATTAATGTGAAAGCATTATTAAAATGAGATTTTTAAAATTTCTCTCAGTGGTTCTAACTTCTGTTTTGTGAAAGGCAGTGTGTACTCATAAATACTGACTCCAGTTCCTCCTGTTTTCTAATGGAACTGGAGGTCTTCTACTTTAAAGCTAAGGAGAGATCACGCTCTCTTTTTCTCCCCTACTTCTAACAGCTATTATCTTGCTATTTTCCACTATTTCAGGGTTTTTTTTTTCCCTTCTCACTGGTAATTAAAAAGCACCCTCTCCCTCCTTTTCTTTTGATCTTCCTCATCTTGACCACTGTAGTCAACTCTACCCCAACCCAGGATTTTTTCCTCCAGACCAAATTGTACTTAAGGAAATACTATCAGAATAGAAGCAAGGAAGTATTTCTACTTGGTATTGTCCTAGATCTACTGTGTGCTGTAAGAACGTACTTAACTTCTTTTTGCATTTTCAAATAGAATTTGCTCAGGCTGGGATATTTGCATGAAATTGTGTGTGTGTGTGTGTGTGTGTGTGTGTGTGTGTGTGTGTAAGAGATAGTACTTGGAAGAAAGATGCTGAGCATTTATTTGGCATTTATTGAGCATTTACTATGTGTTGGGCACTGTGCTAAAGGATTTTACACTCATTGTCTTATTTAATCCTCTCAGTAGTATTAAGAGGAAGATAATGTTATTATCCCTACTTAATAGACTGGGAGACTAGGACTGAGGTTGAAGTCACTTGCCCAAGATCTCCTAGCAGAAAAGCGGTGGTACTGGGACTTGTGTCTGTGTCTGATTACACTAGAGCTTCCAGGCTTACCAGTCACAATACACAGTTGACTCTAGAAGAACATGGGAGTTAGGAGAGCTGACCCTCTGCACAGTTGGAAATCTGTGTATAAATACCAGTTTCCTCCGTAACCACAGTTTTGTATTGGTGGATTCAACCAACCTTGAATTGTGTATTACTATAGTATTTACTTTTGAAAAAATTCTGCATATAAGTAGATCCACACAGTACAAACCCCTGTTGTTCAAGGGTCAGCTGTACAGCTACCTTTGCCCAGCAAGCTTTTCCTGACCCCCATTGGTGCTCCCAGTGTCATGCAGTTCTCCCATCCCAGTCCTTGTGACAGTGCATTGTCACTGCCTGTGTAGTTAGAGTCAGTCTTCCCAACTAGCCTGTGGGCCTGAGCAAGACAGGGACCTGGTCTTTCCTGTACATTGCTGTATCAGATGCAGGCCTGATATGGAGTGGGCATCCGCAAATGTTTATCAAACGGATGAACCAATACATGAGTATAATGAGAATGTATACAGCTCACAGTGTTCACCTAGAATCTAAGGGAAAGGAGAATGATAGTCAACTTCCTTCCAGCTGCAAATTCCTCTGTTGCTAAGGAGGCTTTGGGAAAACAAAGGAAAAAGGAAGTGGAAGAACCCTAGTTTTTATTTCAACTGAAAACACAAGGCCATGAGATACATTATTGAATTTGAGGAAGGGGGAAGAAAGTTGCACACCATGTGTTTCTTTCCCATGAATCCAGTATTTCTTCAATTTTAGCTTTTTGTTTTCTAGCTTTATGATTGTTGCCATATCTGAGAACCAGCTATATTATTTCCTTAATATTAAAAAAATTAGTCCCTTTTCAAAATACATATATTTATTTTAAAAGAATCTTTATAACACTACAATAAATGGGAAGCCATTACCACTTGCTTGAAAAAGTAGAAAATGTGAAAATAAATATAACAAAAATAGAAAAAGTAATTACATTCGTGCAGATATTGTTGCCTAAGGGACCTGGGCCAGGGTCTGCTTTTTTGTTGAAAAAGATGATTAAGAAGTGGTAGAATAGTGTTTAAGGTACACTAGTCCCAAACTGAGGCTTCCTTTTTCATAATGAGAAGGTTTTAAGAAGACTTGGAGAGGAAATAACTTCCTCATGAAGTGACTCAATGTGATTGAACGTTGCAACCACGTCTTACCTAAAATCCTCTCCTGTACCATGATGTGAGTGTTCCACTGATTAGAAAATGCTGAATCAGTGGAAGCAGGCCCTCTCTCCCCTCAGGGGTGATATCTTAGACAGTCCTGCTAAAAGCTGTCTTCCTTCTGAAAGGAAACAGGTTGGTTTATTTCTTCCTGTCCCCACTTACAACTCTGTTTCCAAGAGAAGGAAGAGGACTGAGGGCAAGCTGCCAGTGATCAGGACCCTTCCATCCAGGGCCACCTATGTTCCAAGTCTTCAGGGCTTACCCAGGCCACACTGGACGACCTGGAGGTGAGCAGCAATCCCAGGAAATCAAGAGGGCCTGGGAACCTTTGCAAACAAAGCAAGTCTACTTTAAGTCACCTCTTCAGCCAGAACATTTTATTCTAGTGAAATCTCTCTCCTGCCCTAATTCACTCATTGAAGAAACCAACATAATTTATCTTCTGGAGGGAAGGGTGCAGACTTTAGCCTGTTTTTTTGTTTTTTTTGGTTTTTGTTTTTTTTTCCTTTTTGGCTCAAGTAACAGCTCAGCCTAAATCACTTGAAGAAAAAGGGGGATAAAAGCTTAGAGCAGGTTGCCAAATTGCAAGTTTGGAAATAAAAATCAACTTGGGCATTATCTCAAAGGCTGGGAAGAAAATCGCTTTAGTGCTCTTGAGAGACAGGAAAGGAGGCGTCCATATCAATGTTTTGTTTGTCCTATTTTTGTTGGAATCAGACTTTTAAAAATATTGTGAATCTTAGTATCAGGGATCTTGGAATTCTGTGTGCTTCCTTAGAAGGAGGGAGGAGACTAATATTTGCTGAGCACTATGTGCCTGCAGGGTACGGGGCACCCCCTGCCAACCATTGTCAACCCAGTGATAACCCATAGAAGTAGAGGAAGGGTCAAGCCTCGATTTACAGGTCAGGAACACTCCCCTCAAGTTTATACAGCCTTTAAATGGCAGAGCCAGGACAGATCTGCATCGTCCTGATTCTAAAATCTATGCTGTTTGAGCTGATGCCTTCCAAGAATCATGGGGATAGAACCCAAGATTTGGAAGTACCTTCCAGGCTTCTACTTAATTCTACCCACAAAAGATCTGCTGCAGGGTCCCCAACAGATTTGGCCTCCAGTTGATTCCTTGTCCCTTGGAGACAACCCATTTCCATTGACAATGTACATTAACTGCTAGTGGGCTTTCCCTGACATAAGAATCGCCTTCCTTCTCTGCTTTTTGCAAAGCCTTCCTTATTCTCATTGAAATCTCAACAAGGAGCCTTGGAGTAGGGTTACCGTCCCGAGCTTCCACAGCAAAGGGACTCCAGGAGACTGAGCATTTAATATAGAGACAGACCAAGATATGATTGTTCACCTCTCAAACCCATAAACCCTACAGGATTTATTCCATTCTTTTCTTGCTGCCAGGAGTTTTAAAAAAGTATTTCCTTGACCAAGGAAGCTATCATTATGGAGCAGGTGGGGAGAATCCCAGGTGATTTATTTAAACTGTGCAGGGGCTAAAGGCCTGTGTTAGGTTAGGCCAAAGGTGCTCACTTGCTGGGACCAGCACACAGCTTGACCGAGATACCAAGAAGCCACAGGCCTCTCATTAAAGCTCTGTGCAGTTGGTGGAACCCAGCTTTCTTGCACGTGGCATGTGTTTGTCTGCAGAGGCTGGGGACGTGCTGGGACAGAAACCAGATGGCTGGGATTTCCCAGCCGCCTGGTCCAGTGAGTGATAGTCCCCTGTCTGGGCCTGCTGGGTGCTGCAGGGATGTGTCTGGTAAAGAGAAAATAAAGAGAGAAGCCCTGGGTTTGATTATTTGTGCTAATTTACCCTGTTATCTTGGTCCAGACCTTACTATCTCTGGGCCTTAGTTTCATTTCCTCTAAGAAGAGGGTGACACTGCTGGCTCTTGCAGATCATACAGGCCCTGAAAAAAAGAAACACACACACACTGAGGTTCCATCCTTCATTGGATATGTAGAATGTGCAGCCCTGGGCTAAGCACAGCAGCCTCACACCTTCCACTGGAGGGAACAGAATCATCAGCATTTGGTCTTCGAGACCTGGCCCCTTCTCTTCCCTGGATTCTGAATATTGGCTTTAATTTCATGGCCACACCTCGGTCTCCTCCCTGGTCCCTAGTGATGGCTCGTAACTATGGATCTTTGGGACCAAACATGCTGCCTCTGGGAGACATTCCAGTGTTGGTGGTAAGACTCTTAAAAGCCTGGCCAGGGGTCTCTGAGACCTGGAGTCCCAGAATGACCACGCACCGAGTGTGTTCCTCCAGCAAGTGTGTGTCCTAACTGAACCGATTTGTTGTCTTGTAAAATCACACGTCTTATTGCGTTGTTGTAAGGATTAAACTTTATATCTACTAAGCATTGAGGACGGAGCTTGACAGAGTTAGAATTCGATAAAAATGATTCTTGCTGTGACTTGTATTCATATTTTCATTACTGATAATGTGGGCTGCAAACTGTGTAGAGAGGGAACTTAAGGGCTGGGAGAGGGAGATGAATCAGCAAGACTGCCTGGAGGAGGAAGGCTTTAACTGGTCCTTAGAGCCTGGCTAGGGGCGGGGAAGTTCTAGGCAAAGGGAGGAATGAAGGAAAATGCTCAAAAATAAAAATGATGGAGAGAGTAAGATATTTTCAAGGGAAATCTAGCTCTGAAATGCTAACTTGTTGAAGTATCTTTTTCTCTGGAGTGTTGGGGGAGGTGCTTTTTTCTTTTGCTCAGTCAGGTCCAGGCTCTCCCTGGTCCCATTTGAGAGGAAACAAGGAGAAGGAAGAGAGCAAGGACTTCTCATTAGGACAAGGCTGGGTTTGAATCCGGGCTCTGCTCCACACAGAGGGACTTAGGGCTCAATTATTCAACCCCCTTGAATCTCAGTTTTCTCACTTGTGGGAAAATTGAGAAATGATTTAAAGGACGAGATCATGAGGATGGGGGTGTATAGCACAGTAGTAGAAAGTGTGCTTGGTGTGCACGAGGTCCTGGGTTCAATTGCCAGTGTCTCCGCTAAGGGAGGAAAATGTAAAAAAAAAAAGGAAGTGATTTCTTTGCCTCTCTTCCTCCCTCCCCTGTCTCTCCCTCCCTCCCCTGTCTCTCCCTGTCTCCTTCCTCATTCTCACCTCTGTGCATTCACTCTTTGGGAGAGGGAATCTCTTGCCCTGCTCCGCTGCTGCCTCCCATGAGCACACCTGGTTACCAACTCTGGCAAGGCACCAAGGAGGCGGTGCCATGGGAGAAAATTGTAGATACCATTGAAAGAAAGTGAAGAATTTCATAGGATTGGAAAGGTCCTAAGTGTGGGTTACAAACAGGTAGACATATGAGAGTTTCGTTCTGCAGTGCTTTTTGTTGTACCCTTCCAGGCTTTTAGTCAGGTGGACAGTATAAGCGGCTTAGCACCATTGCCATCTGCCCAGTCATTTTATATACACATAAATATGGAAACTGCCTCCTCCTGATCATTTAAATTCGTGCACCCTGATCTCCCTCGCCCTTTTATTCTTAGAGATAAGGAAGCTAAGGTCAAGAGAGCAGAAGTGACTTGTCCACGGTCACACAGTGGCTGGGCTTAGACCACCTGGGTCTCAAAACTGAGCTTTTTTTTTTTTTTTTTTTTTTTTGGGCACAGAGAATAGTATCTAAATCAGAAGGGTAGGATTGGGACGGGAGGAGATACTTGGCAGGAAAAGGGGAATTTGTCTCCTATGAGAGATCGGGTTTTCTTCAGTTATTTTCGTTACTCAGTCCAGAGTGAGGGTTCCTTCTTGGATCATGCTTCCAGCATCCTGCGGATTGGATGTTTCTCACCATCCTTTTAGGCTTGGTGAAAAAGGCAAAAAAAAAAAAAAAAAAAAAAAAAAGACCGCAGCCCTGAGAAAGAATAGCCATTTCCCTGAGAACCTGCGGCTTCAGCTCCCCTGCCCCTTTCAGGGCCCCTCCTGTGGGCAGGTTTTTAAACATGATGAATTGCTGTGGTCAGCGCGGCAGCACTCCGTGCCCGGGGGAGCCAGTGCTTGGCTCCGTGGCCAGCCTGCATCTCTCCAGCAGGACAGCCTGCTGCATGCATCCCTGCGTAGGCACTGTCACCGCTGCTGCATTCCCTCTGTCCCAGTGGAGGCATCACAAATCACCGGAAGGGACATGTCCCCTCCCTGGGCTGGCAGAGCGGAGAGAAGAGGTGGGTGTTGCAGTGTCGGGAGAAATTGCTTCGGGTCACCTGAGGCTTGAATCATCCCTGCTGGACTTGTTAGATTTTGCAGTGTTTCTTGTAGGAATGGACTCAACTCGAGGCTGTGCTGTGGACGCACCTGGGGCCCTGGTCACTCTGTCCCATAGACACAGCCAATACTTTGCTATTCATTTAGGTCTTTTCATTTGTTGAGTCTCTCATGTCCTGCTCCGTGGAATGGGGGATACAAGATTGAAAGACGAATTCCAACCTTCTGTACTTGCATTCTGGTTGAGGAGCATGTTCAAAGTCAGTAATGTTACAAGCTTGTGGGAGAGACATCACCGTGTAAAATATTAATTCACAGGGTAAATGTTTATTGACTGCCTACTGTATGCCAGGCATTGGTTCTTTCCAGTTGAAGTTCACTGGTCAGTGAACTCAAGGGGGCTGGAAGAAGGCAAGATCTCAGCGGGATGCCAAGTTTCATCATACTGGTAGCAACTAATACTTATTTATCACCTGCTTGGTGTTAAACACATGATGTGGAAATTTCATTATCACCCTGTGAAGGAGGGTGACCATCATCCCACTTCACACATGGACAGAGAGGCACAGAGAGTCTAAGAGCCTCCCAGGTCACTGGCTGGTCAATGGCTGGGCTAAGATCAAGCCCCACGTCTGTTTGACTCCAATACCTCAGTCCTCAAAGAGTTGACTCTTCTGGTCGGAACTGAATTTGAAGATTAGGCACAGTCAAGGAGGGAATAGTCTTATGTGTTGAGCCTCTTTGGTGGCTTGCACTTTCCTAAATATGTCAAGCTTCCTTCCTGTTCCAGAGACAAAAGAAAACTGGTACCAACATAACCACCTCCATCCCCCCCGGGCCTTCCAGGCTGCCCAGTTGTACAAACATGTACAAACATGAACTTCTACATCATTGAACTCATTTCTATGAGAAACAAGAAAGAAATGGTTCCATTTTCTCAAGCCCATTTTCTCCCTCTGCCCTGACGACCCCACTGCCCCATCACTACCTGTGAGACTTCAGGTGAGTTACTTGACTTTATTGAGACTCAGTTTCTTTATAAATGGGGATAATAGCAGCTACCTTTGAAGGTGTTGTGAGGATTAAATTAGATAGTGTACAGTTCCTAGAGTAAGAGCTCAGTGAAATTAGCTTTTCTTAATTATTATTTTGTATGTTACATTTTGCTTTAATTTTGATTGCCTTGCTAGACGCTGACCTCCCCCAAGGCACTTCTCACTTCACAGAACCTAAACATCAGGCCTGATATACAAACGAGCAAAAATGAATGAATGGCTAAAGAGATATTTTCATATTTATATTGGGCATTCCCCGAGAAGGAGCTCAGTTCACCTCTCATGCTTTAATCAATTATATTTTTATTTATTTTTTCATTTTTTTCGCTCTTACCTACTCATTCGCTATTTCTTACTAGAACTCATTTCCTACTCGGGACAAGTAATAGTGCCAGGAATTAAAATAAATATATATATATATATATGTAAAGAGATGTTTAGAACTACCCAAAAGTAGAGAATGAGATAAACTTATCACCCACTTTTTGCAGTTTTTGACATTTTGCTAATCTTGTTTTAACTCTCTCTGCTTTTTTTTTTTTTAACTGGAGCATTTTAAAGTAAATGCCAGAATCATGTCATTTTAGATGTAAATACTTCGTATCTCGCTTAACTGAAAAGAAACTTAAAAATTACTGTGTCTGTCAATATTTATAATAACCCTTTAATCTCATCTATAACCAGTCATATTTAAATTTCCCAGATTGTTTCAAAAATTGCCCTTTAATTGTTGGTTTGTTAAAATCAGAACTTAAAGAAGATTCTCACGCAATGTTTGGTGATTAATCTCTTACGTCTCTATTTTCTAGTATGTTTCATTCTCCCCATCTCAATACCATGGACAAGTTTGAGAATTTGGGATCTTTTGTGGACGATCACACATTACAGATTTGGTTGATTACTTCTTCCTGGTGTTGTTTAAGTTGTTCTTTTATTCCCAATATTTCCTGTAAAGTGGGATTAAGTCTAGCATGTTACTACATTCAGGCTCAGTATTTTAGGCTAGATGACCTTGTAGGTGGGCATGATGGGTGTGTTCTTCCTTTTCTACCACATCCTGGGCATGTAATGTCAGGCTGTCCTAATTCCTATGATGTCAGCCTGGTCCCACCATGACAAAGTTCTCCATCAACTTTTTACCTGTTGGGTTTAACGTCCACTGATCACCTTGTCTAGACCATCTTCTCTTTAGCGGTTGCAAAATAGAGACTTTCTAATTCTTTCATTCCTTCCAGGCCCTCTTTTGTATGCCTTTCCTACCCTAATCTTTTTTTTTTTTTTTTCTTAAATAGCATCCAGCAACCTTCAAATGTGGACATGTATGGGGGTTCCCAACTGTTTGAAGTTGGGCTGGCTACATAAAAATCAATGGGAGTATTTATGAAAATACAGATCCCAGGGTTCCACTCTTGTGGTTTCTGACTTAAGAGGTCTGGAGAAGGATCAGGAAGTGTTCTTAGTTTTTAATCAGGTTGTTAAAATGCAGCCAGTCCAGGGAAGGGGAGCTTTTAAATCCATCACCACTTCACATTGTGAAGGATGAAGTTTGCCACCATGTAGCTATGTCCTTGTTTGATGGAACACCAGATGGGGGACAGGAAGGGTGATAGAAGCTGAAATAAACTAGGAATGTTCCAGGGTTATTTGACTCCCCCATGCTGCTCTTCACTTGGAATTTGTGGCTGTGCTTTCCTTTGCTGATCCAGGTCTTCCTTATTGCGTGAACCTCGGAAACTTCAAATTGCATTAATGTATGATTCCTTTGTGCCTCTCCCCAGCCGAGATCTAATTACTCTGCGCTGTTGGGACTTGAGCATGATGACAAAGGATTTTCTAGGATTATGCTTAACATGTGACATTCAATTACCACTCCTTAGGAGGGTAGGTGTTAGGCAGGCAGGGAGCTGGTAGGAAGGAATAGGATTTCCAGATAAGAATGACAAGAGGCTCAGTTTCTGGATGGATTCTAGAGTTGTGCTGCCTAAACTTTAGTGCAAGCTTGTTAAAAAGCCAATCCTGGGATCCCATACTTGACAAGAGGTTTTAGTAGATCTGGAGTAGAACCCAGCAGTTAGCATTTTTAATAAGCTCCCAGATGATTTTGGTGTGAGTCTCATGGACCTTGGAGACTCACTGTAATAGGCCCTCAAAAACCTTTGGAGATGGGAGGCTCAGAGGCATCTGGAAAGCAGAGAGTGGTGTGGCACTTGCACTGACCTGGAGATTAGAAGACCAATTTCTAACCTAGCTCTGTCAGTGACCCCTGAGGGATCCTGGTCAATCCCTTCTCCCCATCCCTTACTCACCCTTGTGTAAAATAAGAGCATTGGTTGGATCTGTGATCTAATTTTTTTAGGGCACTAGACTGATTTTTAAAATTATTATTATTTTTTTATTGATGGATAGTCAGTTAACAATGTTGTGTCAATTTCTGGTATACAGCATGGTGAGTCAGTTTTATATATATTCCTTTCCATATTTTTCCATTATAGGCTATTACAAGGTATTGAATATAGTTCCCTGTGCTATACAGTAGGACCTTGTTGTTTATCTATTTTATATATAATAATTAGTATCTTACAAGTCCTGAACCCCTAATTTATCCCTCCACACCCCCTTCCCCCCTGGTAACCATAAATTTGTTTTCTATGCTAGTGAGTCTGTTTCTGTTTTGTAAATAAGTTCATTTGTATCATTTTTTAATATTCCACATTTAATTGATATTATATGGTATTTATCTTTCTCCTTCTGGCTTACTTCACTGAGTATGATGATCTCTAGGTCCATCCATGTTGTTGCAAATAGCATTATTTTATTCTTTTTTTATGGCTGAGTAGTATTCCATTGCATATATATACCATAATTTCTTTATCCAGCTATCTGTTGATGGCACATTTACATTGCTTCCATGTGTTGGCTACTGTAAATAGAAAGCACTGGACTGTTTTTTACACTCTCAGTATTTCAGTGGATTAAGTGAGGCTGTTCTGGTAGAAACAGGGATGTGGAATTAGCTCATTCACCATAATCACTTGCTTCTGTCATCAGATTTTGGGACACTGCCTCCTGACATCCACATACAGCCCTAGGCCTTTGTAGAACTGGTGTGAAAACCACTGGACTGGTGATGGCTGAGGGGTCTTCCCACTCTAACATTCAGTGACTCTGTGTTTGATCCTTCTGTGCCTGAACATAGACCCAAATCCCAGGCAGCACTCTTCTTATGAACTTGATGAGAGAGTGAGAATGCTGTAAAGCAACTTAACCCCTGGGTAGAAATCTAAACTAAACACATGTCACCTGCTGATGGGCCGAGCTTTCTGAGTTCCTACTTTGAACAATGTGTGTGGTACTAGGCATCTTGGACTCAGGCAGACATAGACATAGCTCCTTTTTTCAAGGAATCTACCTTTTATTTGGGGAGGTTTTTTTTTTTAATTGAAGTGTATTAGATATGTAAAACTATGAAAATTTAAGATGTACAACACTTTGATTTGATACATTTATATAATGTAATATGATTGTCATTATAGTAATAATTAACACCTTTATCACATCACATAATTACCATTTGTTTTTAGTGATTGGAATAATTAGGATCTAGTCTTTTAGTAAGTTTGATGATTATAATACAATATTGTCTTTATTCGCTATACTGTGCATTAGATCTCTTGGATATTTTTACTACATATTGCAAGTTTCTACCTTAAGCATCTCCCCAGTTCCCCGGCCCTCTAGCTCCTGATAATCACTATTTTACTCTCTGTTTTTATGAGTTTGGCTTTTTAAAATTCCACATACAGGTGATATCATACAGTATTTGTCTTTCTCTGTCTGACTTGTCTCACTTAGCATTATGTCTGCAAGGTCCATCCATGTTGTCACAAATGGCAGGTGTCTTTTTTTCACATGGCTGAATAATATTGCATTGTATATATATATATTCACACACTGCATCTTTTTTATCCACTCATCCATTGACAAACACTTAGCTTGTTTCCATATCTTTGTTATTGTAATAATGCTGCAGTAGACATGGGAGAGCACAAGATGTCTTCTTTATACTGTTTTCATTTCCTTTGGGTATATATCCAGAAGTGAAATTGCTGGATCATACGGTAGATTTATTTTTAATTTTTTGAGGAAACTCTGTATTGTTTTCCTTAGTGGCTGCACCAATTTACATTCCCACCAACAGTGCACAAGAATTCCCTTTTCTCCACATCCTTGCCCAAACTTATCTTTTTGTCTTCTTGATAATAGCATTGGAACAGGTACGAGGTGATACCTTATTGTGGTTTTCATTTGCATTTCTCTGATGATTAGCAATGTTGAATATCTTTTCATGTACTTGTTGGCCATTTGGATGCCTTCTTTGGAGAAATGTGTATTTCCTTTGTCCATTTTTAAATTGGACTGACATATGAAAAATGAATGAATTGACAATATGTAGGAGTATGGAGTGCAAAACTGATGCTATAAAGTGAGAGAAAAGAGCTTTGAGGAATACACTGATAGCTTTGAGAATGATTGGGTTTATTTACCATTATTCACAAAAAGTAATATACATATACATATAGTTGTTTATTAGAAAACATACACATTAAGTCTATTATAGAAATCCAATTCACATTAGTTTAAGAAGGGAATCTGTTGGATTGCATGATTAGAAATTTCAGGATCACTCCAGCTTCAGGCATGACTGGATCCAGAAGCTCAATCATTAGGGCTCTTTCTCCATTTTTTTTTAGGGGGGGCTCAGTTTTCTGCACTGTCTTGCCTTCATTCTAAGGCAGAATTTCTCTATATAGTGGAGGCAGTATAATAAATCTCCCAACAATTCTTGGCTGATTATGGTCTTTTCAGCATGAAATTGCTGAGGAAGAGCAAGGCCCTCTCTCTGACAATGTTCAGATATTAAGTCTTAGAGGCTTAGAGGCTCAGACCATCTGCTGTGTGCAGAGGCTCAGAGAACTTGGCTTTGCTAGCCTGAGTCATGTGCCAGTCTCTGGGGTGAGTGATGGTGATGGTGATGGATGTAGGGACGGGAGCACTATGACTGTTCTACCAGGACAGTTTGAGCAGGATGAGTGCTCCCCAAAGGAGAGGTAGAATGTGAGTGTGCAAAATCAATAGCTGTCCACCAAAAATAGGGAATTAAGAAAGAGGAAAATCACTAGTAATCTAGCACAGAAGTTTGTGCATACACCACATGTTTATGCTACTTTAAGTTAAAAAATGTTAAAAAAAAGTCATACAATAACATATTAAAAATTTTTAAATGTATATTTCATTGGCATATGCCCAAATATATATGCTTTGAAAGCATAAAACTGAAATGTCCTATTTTTTTTTGTACAGAGCTTTTCCACTTGACAATCATGAATATTCTTCCTTGCCATTAAGTATCACCCTCCACTATCCTTACCGGGACTGTAATTTGGTACATGGTTGTAGAATTGTTGCCGAAACACTGCCTCTGTATCCCGCTTACTGAATTGAGACTTGAGGACAGAGTTTTGGATGAAGTAGAAAGGCAGGTTCATTTCTTTGCCAGGCAAAGAAGGTGACAGTGGGCTAATGCCTCTAAGACTGTGAGCCTTCTGGGGAGAGCAGGCAGGGAGTTTTATAGTAAAAATTCAAGAGTTTAAGGGGCAGAGCTAGTTTCCATAGAGATCACATATAGAGTAACAAATTTTTGCAAAGTTGTTCTTGGTTTTGCAAATGCAGCAGGTCCCCTTCCCTCTGCTGGGTATGACATTCACATCTGGCTTTGGGACTCTCTTAATACTCCTGTACCTAGAACAAAGGATGCTTAGGAAAGGGCTCCATGGAAAAGAGCTCTAGAGAAAAACTTGTGCAGTTTAAAGTCAAGTTTATAAATGCTTTTAGCCTTTTAAGCAGGCTGAGGCTTGGGGCCTCCTGTTTCAGGCTGAGGCCTGCAGCTCAAACAACAGGATACAAGGAAACCACAGGGGTAAAAAAAAGAACTGCAGACATGCACAGTTGGGGCATGTTATGAACAACAAGGTGCACAAAACACCCAACTGCCATTTCTGAGGTGTTGGGATCAAGAGGAGCGCACTGGGGTCAAGAGCAGGGCACTGAGCATGGTCCCTGCACGCAGCACCATGAAAGGGTTGGGTGGACCACCCAAGCCTTCCTCCTTTCCAGCCCAACCCTGGTTAGCAAGAGCATGAGAAAAACCTTTAAACCGTTATACTATTAAGCAGTTATAGACACCATTACAGATATCAGATGATCACCAGTGATGACAGTAGGGTCTCGCTTGGTTACAGAATGATCCAGCTGATACCTGAGTTCCTTTAGGAGAACTGGACAGCACTGTTTGAGTTGGCATTTGGGTCTGCTCTCCCAGCTGTCCCTGCTAGCTTGTGTTTAAGGTTAGAGGATGTCTGCCTGGCATCTCCCTTTTGGGTCCCTTCCAATAGGACTCAGCCACTCAGGTCCCAAGCGAGCTTGGGGAGTTGAGTGAGACCTTTAAGTAGGAGTGTATCGACTACTTCTGAAATAGGAATGCCAGAGCCCTGGCATTTATATATAGCCTTTGTCTCAGCAGCCTTATGCAGAGCTGGCATTTTGGGGGTCAAGGCAGAAAAATCAGGGACAATTAAAAGCTATAGGAATTTGTTGGTGGAAAGTAGTTCCTTCCAAAGCCAAGGTTGGCATTTGGGCTTGACAGTAACTTACGTGACTCCAGAGAAGCTGTGTGCACATTAGAGGTTCGTTGTCTTATCCACCTTGTAAAACTGCTGTGGATGAATGAGCTGCAAGTGAGATGGGGGAGGGGAGGGAAACACGGAATTGGCTGCAGTAACTATTCTGTGCTTTGGGGTCTGAGGAGCCCTGCTTGGACTTGGTGGTGGCCTTGGTGACCTTGGGAGACCTGTCAGGTCACTAGCCTGTGTCAGGCTGGTGGAGGACACAGTTTTGGTGAGACCTTCACATGGTGGCCATTCAAAAGGCTACCCCCTTTACTTCCAGGAGATTGACCTGTTAGCTGACTGACTCATCAAGCAGAAGGTGAGGAGCTTGGGGAGAAAATAAGCCGAGGTGTTGCTTCTCCTTCTCAGAGTGGGGCATTTTGAACTGAAAAATAAAAATAAAAATAAAAAATGACAGGTGAGCTGAGGGTCCTTCTCTTCAGAAAAATTGCACTTGGGTAGGAGAACATGGGGGTTGTCAGTACAGGCCTTGTGGCTTTGATGCTGGCTCTACTTCTTTGCTGGCTGTGTGGCTTTGAGCAAGTAGTTAATTAATCCCCAGTTTCCTCATGTCTAAAATGAGAGTAAAAATAACAGCTACCTTACAGGCTCACTGAGACTGTTAAATGAGGCAATGCACATGAAAATGTTTAGCATAGTGCCTGATGGGTAGTAAGTGCTCAGTAAACATTAGCTGATGCTCTTAATAGGTATTAGAGACAACCAGGACTGAGTTTGACTGAAGCAAAGAGATGTCACCATCTAGAACACAATATTTTATGTCATGTGCGTATAGTTATTCAGAGGCAGAGAATGAGCTTTGTGGCGTGTTGTAGTAGAAACTGCTCTGCTGGAACGTCTGAGCCCTAAACTCTAGTCTGGATCCTGCCTGAAATTCACTTTGAGACTTTGAGTTCCTTTGCTTCTCTGAGCCTCAGTCTTCTTATTGGTAAAATGGGCTTTTAGATGGCTAGTCTTTAGACTGTTCCCTGGGGCACTCAGGTCCCAGAGAGGTGCTGGCGACTGCTGGGGTTGGGGGGTGACTCTTTGTCCCCGACTCTATGACAACCAGAGCAGTAGTTTGGAATTTATCAGTTTGTTATGTTGGGGTTCTGTATGAGATTCCTTTGCTGCTTATAACTTGATCTGCTGGCTGCTTTCTAAGGGTTCTTGAAATTCTAGGACTTTATGGCATGGAATTAGAAATCTAGGGGGCAATTCTGTGTTCTTAAACAGTGTTGTTCTGATGGAAGCTCACAGGATGTCTTCATTTTAAAGATGAGCAAAGTGAGACTCAAAGGGCTCAAGCAACATGAGCCAAAGATCAGCTGCTGATGCTAAGACTTAGTATGTATTCTGGGTTCCCTGCCTTCCAGTCCTCCACTGTTTTCACTCCATTGCTCTGCCTTTCGGAACTCCAGAATGGGGCTGCCACAGGCTGGGTGAGTTCAGTGTTTCCGATAAGCCACTCATCTTAAAATATCACCATGTTGCTGTGCTCACGTCTCAGACACATTTGTCATGAAAGAAGGGCAGATAGACATCCAGTCTTCATTTGACCTTTAAATTACCTCCCTCTTATCAGCTGTGGCTGGTCAGCTGCTCTTTTGGAGAACAGGTGGGTGGACATGAGATTGATTAGTTTTCTCTGTGGGGAATGTGAGTTGGCCCTGCACAGGTCCTGTGAGCTCTGGGAGCCTCAGCCAGAAACCAGGGCATGGATTAATAAGTCAGGATGAGGGGTCCTCTGTGCCTGGATCCAGGACAAGAAGAGATTAGCTGCTGAGGACACAGAAAGAAGACCAGCCTTTGGGACCTTGGACAAATCCCTTGGTCTCTCCCTCCCCAGGATCTTAGGATGTTTTTGATAATCAAGTAAGAAGTGCCAACTAAAGAATACCACTCACCATCCGTCTCTACAAGGATTGAGGCATTAGCCAGTGCAGTCGCTGACCTTCAATATATATCCTGAAAAGAGTTCAGGGCGGAGATTAGTAATGATGCACTCTGTGCTCTAGGAAAAAACTGGCAGAGCAGCTCTTCAGATAGTTAGCTATATTCAAGAGAAAGTTTTATGAACCCAGTTTCTTGCATCTTCCCATACTTAGAAAAGAACTAAAATCATTAAGGTAACTGTTCCTCATGCTAGCAAATAACCTTCTACCAAATGTGTGCTCGATTGCACATACCCCTTCTCCAAAATCACATATGTGCTGACCTCCCCCCTTACCTCCTTGGAGCAGTTCCTCGGAGCTATTTGAGAGGCTGACTCCAGGGCTATAGTGCTCAGTAAGTCCCCAAATAAAACTGAAACGGCTCTCATGTTGTGCGTTTTTATATCAGTCAGCAGAAGTTAGATGACTAGATAGAAACTCATCTGCCCAGGATGCACCAATGCAGAAAGTTTTGACTCAGGAGCCATTTTGCTGTGGGGGAAAAGGTGTGAGCTTTGAATCTGGTAGACCTGGGTTTGAATCTCAGACCTGGTGCTTGTAGAAGAGAAAGTGTTGAGGTAGTTGTGAAACCTTGGATGCATCACTAAATTCCTCTGTGCCTCAGTTTTTTCATCTGGAAAAAGGAAATAATAATGCCAGATGGCAGGATTATCATAAGGAATGATCAAGCTGCCTGGTGCCTATCTTATAATAGGTGCTCAAAATAATAGTTTTTGCTATTGATAGGAAAATGTTTTATGAAATACACACCTAAGGGATTATGACGGGGTGATGATTATTTTATTGTTAACAAGATGTCTATTCGTATTGGACCAACTGATCACAATTAGTCCCCTCCCAAAGAAAAATGAATTTTGAGTGGGACAGAACACATGAGTTTCTTTGGCCATTTTGTCTGGTGAGTTCTGTTTGGTTGCATTTTGCTGTGAGCCAGCTAATTGTTGAACAGTGGAGCTGAGTCACACACTGGCTAAAGAAGGCCACTTTGAAAAAAGACTTAGAGAGGTCTTAGCTTTGGGGGAGCAAGCCCCTCAGGAGTCAATATGTGACCTGGCTGCTAATACAGATAATGGGCTCTTGGAGTACACTGACAGAAGTAGCAAGCCTACACTGAAGGAAGAAGCTTCCCCAGCCTACACTGAAGGAGGAGATGGCTGGGAAACACTTAAAAATTTGGATTTGGTTCTCTGAGAGTCTTATTGTCAAACTTGAGCACGTCCTGAAGAAGAAGGTGATTGAGACAGGAAGGGTCTGGAGACCTTGCCAAATTGGGAATAAGGAAAAGGATGGGGTATTTTTATCCTGGAGAAGACAAGTGTCAGTGTGATCAATTTAAATTCCTGAAGGGCTGCTGTGGGGAAGAGTGAGATGGTTGGTTCTGTGGGATACCAGGTTTGTGGGGTTGGGAGTTGGTGGGGGTAGCGTCAGTGCTTTTTGCATAGAATTTCAAGAAGGCGTATTCAGTTCAATTTAAAAAGATGCCTATAGCAAAGAGATATGGTCCATGGAATTGGACCACCTTCTGAGGTAGTGGGTACCCTGGTAACTGATATTCCAACAGAGACCAGCCAAAGTGATGCAGGATGCTGTGGAGGTTGTGAGAACAAGATTTGATTTCAGATCTGGGTTCAAATCCTGCCTCTGTCATTTACTAGCTGTGTGGGCAAGGAAGCAAACCTCTCCAGATGTAGTGTCCTTAGCAGTAAAATGGAGATGGTGCTTATTTTCCTGGATTGTGAGGGTTAAATGAGATAATGTATGGAAAGCCCTTACCAGTTGTGGTTCCTATTATTTTGGTTACTTATGGTGGATGTTGTGCTGACAGACTTTCCTTCCTATTCCTCATTCCTGGGTTCTGGGAGTAAACAAGCCACTGCTTTTTCTCTTTCATTGTTCTCCTTTGTTCTCTGCTTTGAACCAATTGCTGTTTTGCTGCATTTTGTTAATAACATAATTCTAGAGAGAGCTGGCCTGATGTGATTGTTTTTTAGTGCTTCTTCCTCATTAATTTAGCTTTTCTTCCCCAGCTGATGAGCATTTTTGCTTAGCAGAAGTTCATTACTTCTCCCCTTCCCCACTCATTCCGGCAACACAATTTAAACAACATTAATCTGGTATTTAGTGAGAAAATGAGGTTTTATAATGGGAAACACTCGGTTTGAGAGTTAATCTTCTTTTTTTGTTCTTAAACATTTTTAAAAGATGTTAATTAAATGACGAATCACCACCAGTGGTCTTGGAGGAAGGTTTGCGAAGGGATGACAGATGAGGGTTAGGGAATTTTAGAGCCAGAGGCACCCTCCTCCAGGCCCCTCGTCTTGTAAATGAGGGACTTGGACCTCAGGGAGGTTGAGTTATGGGCTCCAGGCCACCAAAGACTAAATGGCAGAACTGCTGTGGTGTGAATCTCTTCCCACTGTAGCAAGCTGCGTTTCCTCTGCAGTAGTGGCTGTTGGCTGGAATCCTGTTCTCCGTTGTATAGCCTGCACTTGGCAAGTGTCTTTTTTTTTAATTAAAAAAAATTTTTTTATTGAAGTGCGGTTGATTTACAATGTTAGTTTCAGTTGTACGGCAAAGTGATTCAGTTATACATATACATATATATGTATTTTATTTTCAGATTCTTTTCCATTATATGCTATTGCAAGAAATTGAATATAGTTTCCTGTGCTATAAAGTAGGTCCTTGTTTTTTGTCTATTTTATATATAGTAATGTGTGTCTGTTAATCCCCAACCCCTAACTTATCCCTTCCTACCGTTTCTCCTTTGGTAACCATAGTTTGTTTTCTGTGTCTGTTGAGTTTGTTTTTGGTCTGTAAATAGAATTTGTATCATTTTTTTTTAGATTCACATATAAGTGGTATCATATGATATTTGTATTTCTCTATCTGACTTCACTCAATATGATAATCTCTAGGTCCATCCATGTTGCTGCAAATGGCATTATTTCATTTTTTATGACTGAGTAGTATTTCGTTGTATACATATACCGCATCTTCTCTATCCAGTCATATGTTGATGGACATTTGGGTTGTTTCCATGTCTTGACTATTGTAAATGGTGTTGCTGTGAACATTGGAGTGCATGTGTCTTTTTGAATCAGAGTTTTCTCCGGATATATGCCCAGGAGTGGGATTGCTGGATCATATGGTAACTCTATTTTCAGTTTTTTTAGGAACCTCCATACTGTCCTCCAGTAGTGGATGCATCAGTTTACATTCCCACCAACAGTGTAGGAAGGTTCCTTTTTCTGACAAGTGTTTTAGCTTCACTGAAGCTCAGTTTTTCGATCTGTAAACTGCCCATGTGGTCAGTTCCTTCCTTGTAAGTATTAGGGGTAGGGTGATCTAAGTAAAGCCATTACTCAATTGCTGGTAACTAGAAGGCATGGAAAGAGTATCTGTTGAATGAAGGGAAAGTACGTTCAGGCTGTTGCTGTTGGTAGTTATTATTTACCTGAGTGCTTCCCATATGCCAGGGCTTTACTGAATCCTTGACCAGTGCTGGGAGGGAGGTATTATGTCTCTGCTGTTAGGAAAACTCTGCAACAGTTTCAGTGCTTTTTGCATAGAGTTTCAAGAAGGCATATTCAGTTCGATTTAAAAAGATGCCTGTAGCAAAGAGACATGTTCCATGAAATTGGACCACCTTCTGAGGTAGCAGGTACTCTGGCAACCAATATTCCAACAAAGACCAGCCAAAGTGATACAGGATGCTGTAGAGGTTGTTCCCCAACCTCATCAATTTCCTGCAGGAATTAACAGTGAAACCCTTAAGATGGAAAGTTCTTGGGGATCTGTTTCAGAGCAGCAGGGGCAGTTCCTGGGGAGATGCCTCTTACTCCACGATCAGGGGTGGAGACACCTCACAGTACTGGGTGGGGCTTGGCAGCTGTGAGAAGCACAGGGAGTCAGGGTGACTCACTGCAGGTCCAGGAGGAGGAATTTGACTCATCAGACCTCACCCCAGTGGGTCTCAACTGGGGAACAGTTTTGCCCTTCTAGTGACATTTGGCAATGATCCAAGACATTTTTGGTTGTCACAGTTGGAAAAAGGGGGTGGTATGAGTGGGCTCCTGGCATCTAGTAGGGCGAGATGAGGACCGCTGCTAAGTATCGTAAAGTGTGAAGGATAGCCACCCCCCACCCCACCCCACAACCAAAAATCATCCGACCCAAAATGCCAGTAGTGCTGAGGCTGAGATGCTCTGCCTTCTACGCATCCTGTGATTTGATCTTCACAACAAGCAGGGAAGCTGGAGGGAGGGAGCTAATATTTAGTAAGGGTAATGGCACCTCTTTTGTGCCAGGCATTGAATTAGGCCTGAGTTGGGAAAATAGATGTTAATCTGTGTGCCACCTTGATCAGTTTGTAGGGGCTACTTGAATCAGTTTAGGGACGAGGATTCTGAGGCTCAGGAAGGAAGGTTGCAATCAGTTCGCTCCTAGGTCTGCCGCTTTTCAGCTGTGCAGCATTGGACAATGACTTCACCTTTCTGTGCTTTAGTTTTCATATTTATAAAATGCTAATGATAATAGTGGCTACCTCATGGGGTTGCCAGAGGATTAAATTAATTACTATTCCTAATATACAACGGTGCCTGGCACACTGTTATTTATCATCCTCATCACCTTCACTGTCAGGGACATAACGGTCTTGCCATGTATTTACCATCTTTGCTCTGTTCAAATTAGATACAATGGCTTATCTAAGTAGGCAAGACGTGTATAATTGGTCCCATTTTCAGGATGAGGAAATGGTGTTTTAAGCTGGCTAGAGGGTCCAGAAAAATCCTGAGCATTAAAGTGTAGAGGACAGCCTTTACAGAGACTGTCATCCTAATTCATGAAGTGTTTTGCAACTAGCTTTATCCCTTGCCCAGCGCAGAAATGTCTCTACACGTCCTCAGGGGCTGATCCTCACTGCACGTTTGTATTGTTCAGGTTGGTCTGAGCTATGTTCTTGTCATTAGACAATAAAGGGCACTTTGGTGCTTACTGATCTGAGCTGCCCATGGGGCTTCCAGAATAAGAGTGAAGTGGCATCACGGAGACCAGAGGTTTGCATGTGGTTAGCCCAGATATAGCATTATTTTGTTCAACTTTTCCAATTTTTCCAATTTGTACTTGTGGTCAACATTTAAAAATCAAAGATAGCTAATGAAAATGTACAGTTCCAGTGTCTTTGACAATGAGAATATCTGGTTATACTTGGCCCACCGTACTATATGGCAAAAATTGGCTGGGGTGGCCACTCTCCTCCCTTCACGTGCCAGACTTGCTAGTTCTCCCCACTCTGCACTGTGCCTCAGGGTGGCATCCACGCTGAGACTGATGGCAGCTGCCGCCTGCTCATGCATACTTGCCTGCTTCACTTATTTCCATTGCCTGCCGAGCCTATAGGCACTAGAGTTTGCAGCCGTTTGCACAGAGCTGGTTATGGTTATACTCCTTACATGCACAGCGCCGTCACATACGTTGACCTAGGCTGCCTATGGGGAAGTTGGAGAAGGGATCACTGTGCCCGTTTTCCAGATGGGGAAGTAGAGGCCCAAAGTTAAGCAACCTGTCCGGGATCACATAGCAACTTGAAGGCTGAGGTGGGAGTACTTTTATGGCTGCTCAAGCTTTGCATTCAGTTTACTTTATTCCTTGCCCAATCAACTATGAGAATATAGAGACGTTTAATTTTTTCTCAGGGTCCTCTGCCCTCCACAGCTGTTACAAGAGAAGGCTACTTTTAGATCAGTAGTTTCCAAACTTCCTGGATTTCTAACATTTCCAAAAAATTGAGGTACCCAAACACAGGGTTGTCAACTTTGATGTAAACTTTGATTTTGCTGGTAAAAATATTAAAAACAAAACCCCAAACCAGTTACCACTTATGACCTCCACTATTTTATAAAAAGAGGGATAGGTAATAACTATACAAGAAGGAAGAACATCGCCTCAGAATAAAGGGAGCCTCTTTCAGGAAAGGTGTCTATGCATACACACAAGTGTTACTAAACTTTTCCTTAGTTTTTCATTTCACCATCGTAGATGCAGGAACTAGTTTGGGGGGAATCACTGGATTAGGAAATCTTTAAGGTTATTGCTAGCTTACTCATTCTAGATCTTCTTTTTTCTAATGCTTTAGTGAGAGCTGGTTCGCCAGTCCAGGCCCCAGATACACATCAGACTGCCTGTTGGTGTCTTGGGTAGTCATCTGGGCACATGCCCTTCTGGTTTCTGTTCTGCTTCTGTTTCCAGAGCATCTAGCCTTCATGAGCACAGAGAAATCACCTGGTCCCTATGAAAAGGTTATTCAAGAACTGGAAGTTAATTTCTGGTCACGAATGGCTCATCCATCAAGTAAAACCTTGCTAAATGTTCTCCCTGTGGGTGACACAGAAGTTGGGCACACGGGGACTGCCTGATCTCAGAAAGCACCGATTGTGAGAAAATAGTTTTGGAAAATTGGGAAAAAATAAGCTGTACTGGAGAGGTTGGGAGATGAGTGGCTGAGTTCCAGTTTTGCTACCAATTTACTATGCAGCCTTGGATAATCCACCTCCCCAGTCTGTGCCTGCGTTTCCTTCTCCAGAAGGCAGAGTTGGATGAGATTGGATGATTTAAGTTTTCTTGTAGTTAGGACATGCCACGATTCAATCTCATTTAATTCATCAAATCAAAATATAAATGGGGAAGACCTTCAATGGTTATCTAGTAGAAGTACCCTTCTGTCTTCAACTAAATGCAAATAAAACCTCTCAGCCACAGCTTCAAGGAAGCTCCAGATGCCCCTTCTGTCCCTCAGAGCGGTGCTTTGTTCTGAGAGAGGCAGGGCAGCGGAGTGGTGGAATTACCCAGGGCGCCTTTCTTGGGTTAAGAAAGGGCTTCATTGTTTCGTGAAGAGCCCAACTTTCCTGTCCCTGGGCTACAAGGCTCTTACAGGGAAGAGTCATCCTTTTCTGCTATTTGTTAAGACTCTAGTTAATCTTTTTATTCTCAGCTAGGAGCAAATTACGACAGCCTCTATGGGTTTACTTCTCTGCTGAAATTTTTTCTTTGGAATTTAGGGGATGAAAGGTAGATGGGGTGGGTGGATGGGACTCTCAGGTCCTTAGACTGTCAGGGTTGGAGGGACACACAGGATCCAGTTTGGATCCTCATCTGAAGTGTGAGTTGCTCCAGGTACCTTCCTATCAAATACTTATCTAGCCCTTGCTTGACTACCTAAGGGAAGCACTCTGTATTTTGCTGTAACACTGAATGATGCCCGTTCGACTAAGCTGAAATCTCCTTTCTGTGATTTTTTTTTTTAATCAATTGTTTCTGGCTCTGTCCTCTGTAGCTAGTCAGAAGAAACCCGTTTCCTTCCTAATTTTCAGGTTGGCCTGGTAGCTTTTCTCTTAGCTGAACTTTCTTTCCCTTTACCCTCAGCCATTTCTCTTATGATATAATTTCTCATCACTCCTTGGGCCTCACCCTAATTTACTTGTTCAATTAGTTTCAACAAGTGAGTAATCTTTATTATGCAACAAATGAATAATGTTTACTAGATGCCTGCTGTGTGCCAGGTGTTGTGCTGGGTGCTGGTGATGGAGTGATGATTGGAACCTGCTTCCTGGCTTTTGAGGTCTGAAGAGAACAACACAATGAATGAGGAATTCTGAAGTTAGAGTGGGTGGGTCTGAACTCCGGCTACACCACTTACCATCTCGTGCCATTGGTCAAATTGTTCAGTGTTTCTGGTCCACAGTTTTCCTGTTTGTTTAATGAGGGGAAATAATAATAACTACTTTATTAGTAGTTAATAGTTATTAATAGTTAATATATAAAAAGTGCTTATCATCTATTTTGGTTTTCCCTCTGTTTCTTTTTTAGTATTGAAGGAAATAAACAGTTCTTTCAGTTTGAAAAAAAAAGAAAAGTGCTTAGAGTCAAGCTTGGCAAATTGTAAACTCTTGAGAAAATATTAGCTATTGTTACTATGATGGGGCAGAAGACACCAGGATGCATAGACTGTGGAGTCATGGAAAACTTCACTAAGGAAGTAGCTTTTAAGCTGAGGCTTCCAGGATGAGCAAGAGCTGGACAGGTGAAGAGGGAGAGGAGAGCAGTCCAAATAGAGTAAACAGCAGGTGCAAAGGTCCTGAGGAGAAGATCTTGGCATATGGCAGGAGCTGAAAGCAAGCCAGCATGGATGGTGCTTAGTGAGAAAGAGAGAGAAAGAGAGAGAGAGGGGGCAGTGGGAGGTATGGGGCTAGAGTGATGACTGGGGCTGTGTGATGCAGGACTTCATAGGTCATTTAAGGACTTAGGTCTTTCTTTTAAGACCAGTGGCCAGCCACTAAAGGGCTTTAAGTGGTGAAGAAGCTTGACAAAGATTGGTCTTTTTAAGATCACTCTGGATGCTGGATGGGATCAGAATACATGGAATTCTTCAGAATCATCAGCTCTTTTAATTTGTACCTCCTTATTAGCACAACTAAGGATCATAATTACTCTTATGGTGATTTTACAAAACCAGTGGCTCATATCCAAGGTTTCATTCCAGAATGCCTTGCCTTCAATTACTGGTCTTCAAATTGCCTGAAGAGTTACAGGATAACAGCTTAAAGTATTATCCTGTATAAAAGACTGCAAATCCTTTAGGTTGGAAATCTTTAGATTATGGGAGCACAAACTCCAATAGTGTGGGTTCAGGCATAGTAATTGTAACCTGTGGTGGGGGCATAGCTTTGGGCAGGAGATCTTAAAATCTTCCTGCAATCCTGAGGCAGTCTGAGCCCTCTGCTCTCCAGGCATGGAAACATTGGACTGTGCGCCATTTGGGGATGCCCATGGAGCAGAGGGAGCCCTTTAAACCAAGCCTTGGGAGGAGAGAGAATTCTTTTATGTGGCACCATGTCCTCACTACTTTCCTGTCAGTGGATCTCAAATAACAGCGCAAGAGTTGGGTGGATTGTAAGTGACCCGTTGACATCAGAATGACAGATCAAATAATTTATTTTCTTCTAAATCCGGATTATGCTGCTATAACTCCCAGAGACTATTTTTAGCGCCCGTCAGTCTTGTTCTACTTGTGAGCATTTGTGGAGGTGTGCACACACATACGCATACCCACTGCTTAAAGAAACACACACATACTCACATGGAAGCAGGTATGCACATGTGTAAGAACAACCTTGATAAGAGTAGCACATCCAGGTTCCCAACTCAATGATGTCTCAGCTTTACCTATGGACTCACACATTGCTGAAAACACATCCCACAAGGGGCTGCCTTTAGATCTGGAGAGGTCATCTGGCCATCCCCTGCTTCTTCTTGGGTCCTGGTTAACTGCCTGATAGGTGGTTAGGATCTTCTTGCTCCAAGTGATGTTGGTAGATTAGCAGCGTTGGCTGCCGTCACCTGGGGGCTATTAGAAATGCAGAATCTCAAGCCCCACCCCAGGCCTCCTCAGTCAGAATCTGTCTTTAACAAGATCCCCAGGTGATCTGTGTATATGTTGGAGTTGGTGAAGTCCTGGGCTGAAATATTTGCCTTCTTCAGCAAACACAGCAGCGGCGGCAACCGGAGGAGCTCTCCTTTTATGCTTTACGGGAATGGCTTCCACAGAGGCTTTTGCTGGAGGAAAGGGCTCCCGTGCCTGGGTGAGTGTGAAACAGCTGCACCACACCGTGCGGGCTCTCAGACTTGGAGGATCTGTCTCCTCTCAGAGCCACCCCTGTGGCTGCATTTTCCCATCTGGGACCTTCTCATACACTTTTCCTATTTCTTGGAACTTTCTCTCCCACCTCCCCTCACTTTTCTTGGCTGAATCCAATACAAGAGCAGATCTCTCAGCTTTAACTTAGCCCTCTCACAGGCTCCCTGTTCACAGTGAATGTCTCTTTCCTAACGCTGAGCACATTCGGAATTATGTGCTCCATATCTACCTTCTCCAGGAGATGGCAAACTCCATCAGGTCTGTCTTGTTACCTGTGTAGGCACATATTAAATAGGCACTGGAAGAATGAATGATGTGTACCCCAGTGTTCACAGCAGCGTTATTTACAGTTGCAGAGATATGGAAGCAGCCTAAGTGTCTGTCAACAGATAAATGGATACAGAAGATGTGGTACACACACACACACACACACACACAAAATGGAATTCTACTCAGTCATAAAAAAATGAAATTTTGCCATTTGCAGTAACATGGATGGATTTGGAAGGCATTATGCTAAGTGAAGTAAGTCAGACAGAAAGATGGATATTGTATGATTTCACTTACATGTGGAATCTAAAAAATACTACACTAGTGAATATTACAAAAAGGAATCAGACTCACAGAGAAAACAAAATAGTGATTACCAGTCGGGGGAGGGAAGGGGTGGGGCAATATACGGGTTGGGGAGTGGGAGGTTTAAACTACTGGTGTAAGATTAGGCCATGAGGATATGTAGTACAACCTAGGGAATATAGCCATTATTTTGTGAGAAAAAAAGAATGAATGATGTAGGTAGCTTATTCAAAGAATATGAGTATAAATGACTCTCCTTTTAGGATGAGAGCACGGAGACCTGAGAAGTAAACTGCTAGTTAAGTAAGCACAGCTGTGCTATGGAAGAGCTAAATTTTACATCCAGGCTGTCTCCCAACTCCTTGCTGCCTTCCCTAAGCATCCTCTCCTTTCTCATCCTCACATCGGTCTGAGTTCCCCCTACCAGCACCTTTTCCCCTAAAACAGTGGCTCTCAACCTTGGCTACACATTGGAATCTCTAGGAGGGCTTTAAAAACACTGATGCCCAGGTCCCACCCAGACACCCCGTTGTAATTGGTCTACAGGGTGTAGTCTGGGCCTTGGGATTTTTAAACCTTCCCGCTGCGTCTGTTGTACAGCCAGGATTGAGCCCAGCAGTAAAGTGCTGGTAACGGCATTTGCCTCCCCGACTTTTCACTGTTTGACTAGGTTTTTGCTGACTCATGGATCGTAGACTCAGCTACCTACAGGAATCAGATAAGTGAAAACAGTTGAGTTGGTAGGTTTTTTTTAAACAACACAGTGAAGGTGTGATAATAAAGGCACTTTGCAGGATGTTAGGAAGTGGTGGGGACAGTGGTAAACTGAAAGCCCTTGCCCACCCAAGGAGGAACCATTCTACTCCACTTAGTTACAGCCATCTGGGCCCAGAATGATCAAATCTTCTTATTCTCAAAAGAATATGAAAGTCAGTATTTAGTGTGAAAAATCTCCGGGTTTTTAAATGTTGACAGTTCCCTTTAAAATATTATGACACCATCTGGATTAAAGATGTTTAGGATTCAGATGTACCTTGTGGGTCACTAGTTCGTGTTCTCTGTCTTAATTTTTTTACTCTTGCAAATTACTCAGAATCCTAGCCCTTAGGGTCTATTTATCTGACCACAAATGGCCTTGTGTTGTTCATTTACATTAAATACCTTGTGATTTTTAAATTGATAAATGTATTCATTATACAAAAAGTAAAAAGTGCACATAAAGGACAAATAAAAATTACCTGTATTCGTTTTACCCAGAAGTACATACCCAGGTTGTATATACATTTAGTCTTTATTTCTCTATCACATACAGATCTTTTTATATGGAGTGTAGTAAAAATAGAGATTCCTGGGTTGTGCTCTTAGGCTGATTCAGCAGCCTGGATAAAGACTGGAATCCGAATGTATAACATGTTTGGAGATGGTTACGATGTATGGCTGAAATTGTGATACTCTTTTCTTGAAAAAATAGGCTTTAAAAAAAGCTTTTCATATGACATTTAGTATTTTGTGTAGTTAATGCTTGTGTAATATTTTATCATTTGACTATTTCACAAGTTATTCTTTATCATTGGATATTTACACTGCAAACAATGTTTTATATAGTGAATAATAGTAAAATGAACATCTCTCTAAATTGTCTGGTACACCCATTTCATTAGAATAAATTCCTACAAGTAGAATCATTGGGTCAAAAAATATGTGTATATTTAGGCTTTTGATACAAATGGCCAAATTGTCTTCTACAAAGACTTGAAAAAAATTAAACAATTTATGTGTTTGTCTTCTGTAGAGGGCAGAATGTTAAATTCTCTCCACCTGTTAAAACTGGGAATTATCATTTAAAAGATCAATTCAGTAGAAGCAAATGTACCTTATTTTTATTTGAATTTGCTTGTTGCATGCTAGAGAAGCTGAACTATTTTTTTTTCATTTTCTTGTCATTTATATCTCTTTAATTGTCTTTCCTGTTTATATTAAGGGCATTTTTTTTCTGTCATGTATGTGAAACCATCTTTTCCAATTTCTGCATTTTATTTTTAGTATTTAAAAATGTTTTTCATTCTGAAATTCTGATTCAGTATATAGTCAAATATGTTTTTTCTTTATGTAGATGTTTTTCCTCTATGTAGATATTTTTCTTTATATGCATGAGGATTTATAAAAACCTCACATACTTTTTCTTCTACTTAAGATCTACACTTTAAATTTTATTCTTAATAACACTGCAAATTATTTTTGGCAATAATGCAAGATGTAGTTCAAATTGTTATTTCAGTTTCTTCCTTCACAATTAAAATAGTAGTTTTTTTTTGTCTTCTTGAGTGAATTTTGTTGACTTATCTCTTCCTAGAAAATAATCTATTTCAATGAGATTTCAAAACTTAGTGTTCTTTGTAGTGAAAAAGAAAATCTCGTTAATATTTTGCATTAGCTTTAGCTTTTTTCTCAGATTTTTCTAGAAATATTTATTAAAATTGAATGGTCCCTTGGATAATATATTCAAGTTAATCAATTAAATTTTAATGTTGAGTTAATTATTTTTGCTTACCTTAGTTTATTTTTCTAATATCTTGTCTTCAATGTGTAATCCATTTATTTCCATTTTTCTTGTTGAATATTGATGCATGTGAAGTTATAAATTTTAATACATATACAGCTTTGACTACATCTCATATATTTCAATATGTAGAAGTCTCAAATTTTATTTTTGAAATAATTTGTAATAATGATTTTCATTTTTACTTTCACTCAACAGTATTTGGAGAGAGTATGTGAGAATACTCATTTAGTATTTAGCAAAGTGTTAATAATTTCAAAGAAGTTGATATTTTAAAAGCTTGAAACTCTAATTTCTAATTTTATTTGCATTGTAATCTAAAATGTGATCTATACGTTGATTTTTGCCGCTTGCTGAGTATTCGTAGTGGCTTAATAAATGGTTGATTATTATTACCCTAAGTGCTAGAAGGAAGCTGCGTTTCCTTATTGTAGGGAATCCCAGTTTGTTAAATCAACATAATTAATTCATATTCATGTCCGTATCTTAATTTTTGTTCACTGTTCCAGTCAAAGATTTAGGTGTATTTAATTATGTTAGTACTAATTTTTCTCCTTAATATCTATGTAATGTATCTCCAAAAATTTTCTTGGTGCATAAAAATATAATATTTTTTATTATGCATTCTATTCTTTATATTTGTTTTACTTTCTTTAAGGTTTCTTTTTTGAACTTTGAGCTCAACTTTTCCAGTAACAATATTGTGATCCCAGTTTTTTTAAGTTGCCTCTCATGTCTTTTCTCCATTTAAGTTCTAAAACTTTTTTGGTGGGTATGCTATTAGGTTTTAGAGATGCTTTTCAGTAGAATGGAATTTAGCTGTGTGTATGGGAGAAGGGTTTACTCACTTTGAGAGTTTTTGTCATTTAAAAGAGTTAAACTCATTTGTATTTATTTTAATGTCTATTATAATGTCTTATTTTATGTTGTATTTCCTTGTTTTATTTTCTGTTTTATAGAGTATATGCTGTTTTTTTTTCCTGGTGTTTTTGAATAGTTAAATATTTTTTGTGATTAAATGTTTTTGAGAGCAACATTTAATCTATATTTATCTAATTTTGTCAAGAGCAAAACTGCATTTACTTTAAAACACTGACGACACATTCAGTAAAACTTCTGATTTCCTACATGCACATCTCACTCTTTATTAATGTAATCTTGGGATTTAGATTATTCATGCTTAATTAGTGATTTTTATGTTCTATTTCAATAATAATTTTTCACATTATTTTATCTAGAGTTGTAATTACTGATATTCATCTCTTGTTACCTGATTTCAGTGTTCAATGCCAATCTTTTTATATCATCAATTCTCTATTTTTGAGGTCTTTTTTTTTTCTCATTTCTTTGCTCTTTGGGCTATACCTTTAAATAGTTTTTCAAAAGACGTGAACATGGACAGCATGTTTTCCTGAGCCCTTGCCTACCTAGGACAAGGTAGCTGAAGATGACTCTTGGGTTATAACTCATTTCAGAGCAGAAATATGAGAACTGCCTAATTTTGGTTTCTTCATAGAAATCCCATTTTTCTTTCAAAGAAAGAAAATAATCGCTGCATACATGTATCATTATTCCCTTTATTCATATAATTTCTAAAAAGATCATGCTATTTTTTTATGTGAGGGTGGCTTTTAATTGAATTATCAGGAAACCAGTGGAATATATGAATCTTTTCCATCTGAACACATTTAATTTTTATGTTATCTTTGGTTATTGCCTTTATTTCTTTTTTTTTTCTTAATGCCATTTTGAGAAATGCTGTCTATATATTAGCTTTTTATTTTCTTTCTTCCAATTTTCTCATTTTTATCTTTTCCCTTTCTCTTTGCAGCCTGGGAAAGCATCTCATGTTACTGTTGTGATTTTTCTGCTTTATCAGTTTTCCTTATTTACTACCTCCCTTGTGTAGTTTGATTCTGTGATTATATTTTTAGTTTTTGTTAAAATTTTCGAAAAATCTCATCCACTTTTATTTCATTCTATCCTTTTATCTCATTGAGTCATATCATATTTGTTACCTTTTCATATTGGCTATCTGTCCCCATGGCTTTCTGCTTATTTCACAGATGCTAGATCTTTGTGCTCTTTGTTGAGAACACAAAACAGTTTCCTGAAATTTTCTTCTGCATCTTGCAGCAGATTATTTCTTGGGTCTTTTTGATAGCCTTCCTTTTCCTTTGCCCCCCCCCCCCCCCGCAAAGTCTGTAACTTTTTTCACAGTGGTTATCCTTCTAAGTATCTCAGAACCTTCAGTTGGTCATTGTTGAAGGATATAGCCTTCCCCAGCTCTCATCCAAGTGTATTTGTGTGGTGATGGGTCAGCTTTACAACCAGAGGGCAGTGTGATGTGAATAGCTTACCATATGATTTCTAGCTGTTTAAACATTCATCTGTGACAGTGGTTCTCAACTGAGCATAATTGTGTCCTTCAAGGGGCATTTGATAACGTCTGGAGACATTTTTGGTTACAAATTGGGGAGGAGAGAGTGTACTACTCGTATCTAGTGAACAGGGGTCAGGGATGCTGCTTGAACACCCTACAATGTACAAGATACTCCCAACAAAAAGTTATGTGGCCTAGTGTTCATAATGCTGAAACTGAGAAACTCTGATCTGTGACACCCTATTCTGCTAAGGTGGCATTTCATCCTGGTCCTTCTACCTTTCTTGCTGATGCTCTGAATCAATGGAACACATGTAAAATCCAATTTTCAGCATATATTGCTTCCAGAGATCCTTTTTTTCTTTTCTGGGTTGAATTACTTTATAAGAATGGCATCTTCCAGGATGCAGTTTGCCATTCCCAGCTTTCCCTGCTTCATGCCCACAGAGTTGCTGTCTCTCAAACAATGTAGAATTAGGGTGCTAGGAGTAGCAGTGTGAGAATGGGTGGATCAGGGAAGTTTTGTTCATTTATTTAACTATTCAGCAGATATTTAATGAGCATGCACCATGTACCAAGCACTGCTACAGCCTTCTCCGAAGGCACCATCCTTGTAATAGGGAGATGGCTGTTTGGTGATTTGCTTGAGTCTCTGAGTAGGGCGAACAGTGGGGAAATACTTTTTAGGGTTTCAGGAGGTTAAAACCTGGCAAGGCTTTGCACAGTGTTTCTCTAACAACATCAGCTGTCTCAAAATTAGTAAACATTCTTGCCAGATTCTGTTTTTATTATTATGAATTTTAATGTGTTTTTTCCCTCTGTCTTCTGGATACTTTAGTAGGAAGTCGACAAAGACTGTGTCAGGGGTTAATAAGCGATGCATTTTAGAGTTCTGTTTGATTTTTAATAAGTACATATTATCATATTATATCTCCCCTACCAAACTCTTGGCTCCTTGAAAGAATGACTACATTATATTTTGTCTTTGTCAACCTCATGGAATCCTATGTAATGATGTTTGGCAATGACTAGTTCAATGATCAGATTTTATCTGCATTCATAACATAGGGACAAGAGAGAATTTACTGCATACCTCTTTGGAATTTAGTGTGACTGAAGGATGGGTTAGTGCTTGGGCTCTAGAGATGGGGTTTGTAGAGAGTCTGGGTAGTGTCTCATGTAGATCGAATGTGGCCGTTTTGACAGTCATCTCTGCAAAATATTTTAAGCTGCTTTCCCCAGCATCGTCTGCAGAAAAGCCTGAATGAGGCCCAGCCGCAGCAGCAGTTATAGCTACTTCCTTTTTGCATTTTATTGGATAGAAATATTTTAACTCCAGGATCATCTGTCCAATAAGAAGTAGGAAAGGCAAGCATCATAAATATGGGGATAGATTATCTATGATAACCACAGAGTAACCTTTTTCTTTCGCTCTTAGCTGTGTCTGAAACTTCCTCCCTTTCCAAGTGAGCCTTGCAGCAGTGGTATCAGTGGCATGAACATCTGGAGCCCCTCAGGGAAGGACGGCATGGAGACATTATATAATTCCATGGGCTAGACGATCTTCAGGGCATGTCTGCAAAGCACTTGGGCACAGAAGCTGAGGAGAGACAGTAGAGAGGGGAAAGGGCAGATAAACATCTCTCACCCAGGGGAAGACAAGAGTGTACATCTGGGTATTCCAAACACCATTTTCCTGGGCATTTCCCAGTAAGAGGACCTGTTTTAAGGTGTAGGGTCACTTCCCTGTGCCATAGTTTCCATTTATAAGTACCTGATCTAGTAGATAGGACCTTGGACTTGGATTTAGAAATCCTGGTTCTAGTTCTGACTGCCACTCGTCAGCTGTGTGACTTAGGGTAACTCCTTTCCCTCTCTGGGCCTCAACTGCTTCGTGTGTAAGTAAGAAGATTGGATATAGAACCCACAAAATGCTGCTTCTGTGACATGGAGAGGCATTTGCCAACATTGCATAGGAATAAATTCTTGGCCAGCAGCTTTGGCGGGGCTGTTGAGAGCTTAGTCACACTTGTAAGTCGATGCAAGCAGAGGGTCACACCAGCTGCAGAATCCATGTACTACAGCAAAGCTATTCTTCTTATTTTCCTTCTCTCTCTTTTCATCCTCCTTCTTTCCTTCTACCTCCACCACATTGGGCACGTTACTGGTTCCACCCACTGCCCTGCAAGTCCTTGAAAATCCTAAGCCTGCCTCAGTCCCAACCCTGTCACTTGAGTTTTAAGGACCAAAGTCATCCTCACATGATGGGGTTTCAGGGGTAGTCACCATTATAGAGATAATACTATATGGATGACACTGTTACATATTTGGACATTATAGTCATGACCATCATTTACTGAGTACTTACATGTGTCAGGATTGGTACTAAGGGCTTTACTTAAATAATCACACTAATTATAGCTAATACTTACTAAGGCTTATTATGTGTTAGTGCCAGATACGCCTGTAGATACTTTACATATACATTTAATCACCAAATCCTTGTAACTATCAATTGCAGTAGATAATAGCATTTTACAGATGATAAAACTGAAGCACAGAGAGATTAAGTGACTTTTCCAATGTCACACAGGTAGTAAAGAGTAGAGCTGGACTTGAACCTACATAATCTGATGACAGAGTCCATGCTTTTAACCACTACATTATATAGATTCCATTTTATAAAAGTTCTTTCAACTTTGTGAAATATTTACAATTTAACTACCCTGGTGTTACAGACGGACAAGCTGAGCCTTAGAGTATGTAACTTGCTTTAGGTCACACAGCTGGAGCTAGGGTTTAAACTCAGGTATGACTGACTTTAAGCCCATGTTTCTAATCACTGAATCTTGTCAACAAATTCTCTGATGAAGCAGCCCCATGAGATAGCTCTCTCTGATCTTATCCTGCCCATCCCTCAGATGAGAGAGTGAAGGCTCAGAGAAGTGAAATGTCTCACTTGAACTCACACAGGACTCCATACTTCAGTCTCTAGCTCCCTGCTCATTCATCCATACCTTATCCTCTGGCCCCAAAGAATGACCACCTTCCATTCCACACTGAGAGATGAAGCTGATCATGGAAATATTTATAGCAGAGAAAATATAGTGACTGACATTCTTGCTTTACTGTAAAGGACGGATAGGAGATGGCTTTTCTGAAAGCAGTCTTTGACAAAGGGGGAGGAAGACCACATAGAGACATCAAGTCCCTGAGTGGGAGGAGGATAAGTGATGGATTGCTGAGAATCTGCACAGAGCGGAGGCTGAGGCCACTGATGTCAAACCTGCAGCTGCACGATTTTAACTGGGAACTGGTTCCATTTAATGCACACCTTTTCTGCATTGAATCAATCGTCTCTCTGTAAATTTGGGTTTCCTGCAGCACAGATACATTTCCAACCCAGCCTCATTGCCAAGAATCCAGTTTCCATCCAGGGGGAGGGGGTTGGATCTCCCTCCATCCATCTCACCAGGAGCTATTGAGCAGCCCCGTCTCCATGCCGAGTCAGAGCGCACATGCGTGCTGGAGAGGATGCGTGGGTTGGATTGAGTGGCTGGGGGGGATGCTGCAGATGGAGGTTGCTGGGCTGCATTTGGGGTCGAGCGGAGAGCTGAATCCCCTCGTCCCCATCTGCTTCCCCCAGCCTTGTCTGGCAGCTCAGTAGCCCTTAGTTCAGACAGAAGAGAGTGCTTGGCACTTCTGCTCCTAGCAATGCGCGGTCTGGGAGAAGGCGAGAGAGAACCGTCGCATTGCAGAGGCGGCTAAGGCAGCCTCTGGGCTGTCATGCTGGGGTGGAGCAAGGCAGAACGGAGAAGATGGGTGACCTTTCAGGAGCTGGCCAACTGGTCAGCAAGTGTGCTCTTTCAACCCATTTTCTTTTATGGGGTAGGGGGCAGGTGGGATGGACAGAGCATTATTCCCATAGGTCTGGGAAGATTCAGAATGAGGCAGAGGTCAGGAATCAGGCAAGAGCTGAGGATGTCAGCGATGGGAGACCTCCATGACTTGGGCTATTAGGGCATTTTCCGGTCACCATAGAGACCATGAGGTATTTTGGACTGAAGGGTGGGGGTGGGGAGGGGGCAAGATTCTTTTTGTTTGGTGGCTGGGAAAATACGTGCCTAAGAACTAAATTTGGGGTTAAGAGAATGAAGTCTGCCTTCTTCCTGCTGCACTCGTTTGCTCTGTGACCTATGTGAATCATGTCACATCCTAGGCCCATATTAGCTACTCTGCTTCCCTTGTGGGATTGACTCAAGGATCAAGCAAAGCGCACCACAGATTTGACATAACATTGTGAACGTGGCAAATCCCACACCTCGTTCTCTGTGGAGACCTGTACAGTGACTCATCGAGAGGGCTGGGATCAGAGAAAGGTCATGCCGCCCCATCTTGGGATTCATCTGTGCCCTTCGTAAGGCACTGCATGGCCGGGGCTGGGGGATGGCTTTTATGCAGGTAATGACAGAGCCAGAATGGATTGGCTGGGTCACAATTTGTGGTGGGCAATGAGCAGAATCCTAGCCTCCAGTTCTTGAGTATGGGGCTGTACCTGGTAGATAATATGGTGGTTACCCCAACAGGTAAAGACTTCGGTTCTTGTCCTACCCGAAAGACAAGTTTATAATCAGGACATGGTGCATTGTGCAGTGAAAGATTTTAAAAGATTTATTTTAAAAAAGGAAAGTACACCTCCAAGAATGGGAGACTGGCTGATTCATGGGAGGAAGGGTGGCGATTTTTGTCTCCCCTTTCTCTTATACCCTCACTTAGAGGTGGTTTCTTGGTTGATTGACGGCTCTTGTCCCTGGAATGCTTAATCATGCTTGGCCCCTTTGTGCATGTCCTTACCCATGGTGTACACAGGAAAATGCATGGTGAGGGGCGGGCTAAATGTAATGTTAATTATAATACAATGAACATTGGGTTGTATCCAGTTAAGTCCTTTCTGCTGCTGCTGCTGCTGCTGAAAAAGGTGGCTGTTGGGTTTTAACCAGTTTTTTGCTGGCACTCATTTAGAAGTAAAGTCCCTTTATGCTGGAGGCAGGTACAGCGCCATCCTCGGGATCATCCTCCCTCTCCCCCATCTGCCCGGTGCCCCCACTTATCTGACTACGTAGCACTGCCATCCTAAGCTCTTGAATAATGGTGAGGTTTTCTCCACCAGGGCCAACATTTCCTTGCTGCCCCTGGTGCAGTCAGTTCTTACTCCTGGACAGCAGTCTGAGCACTTGATTAAGTCTCAGTGATGTGAGGCTGACCTGCAGCAGACAAACGTGACTGCCCAGAAAATGGGTGTTAGATCCAGGGAAGAGTGGATTTGAAGGTCAGCTAGCCCAGCTTTCCCATTTCATGGTCACACTGGCTTCTGTGTGTTCATCACTTACCATGTGCACATGCTGCTTACGTTCTTTCTACGCATTATCTCATGTGATTCTGTGAAGTCCGGACCTTTATTCTGTCCTCCAGGGGAGGGGCTTGAGTCATAAAGAAGTTAAGTAAGGTCAGAGGTCACACAGCTAGAAGTAGAAGAGGCAGGATTTGAGCCCAGGTCGGGGAAGCTAATGGCTGAGGGTATCCAACTAGGGGCAGAGTTTGCCCAGTAGCACAGCATTTCAGAGCTAGCAAGAAATGTAGGGTTCTTCAGTGTTAATCTCCTCCTTGTATAGGTGAAGATACTGGGATGTGGAGAGGATAAGGCTATCCTGAGGTTCCCCAGTGAGTCACTGGCAGTACAAGGATATGAACTCATGTCTCTTAACTATCCATCAATGCCCTTTTACTTAGGCTCCTCAAGTCTAGGTATGTCCAGACTTAGTGACTTCCTTATTCATTCATCTTTCTATGAAACTAGAGAGCAAAAGAGAACTGACAGATTCTCTCCTCTAAGGTCATATATGAGATTGCTTATGAGGGTGACTTTTATTTTTATTAATTAATTAATTAATTAATTAATTATTGAAGTATCAGTTACAATGTGTCAGTTTCCGGTATACAGCACAATGTCCCAGTCATACATATACATACATATATTTGTTTTCATTGAAGGTTATTACAAGATATTGAACGTAATTTCCTGTGCTGTACAGCAGAAACTTATAAAAATTTATTGTTATATATATTGGCTAACATTTGTAAATATGAGGGTGACTTTTAAAAACAGGTGAGTCTTTAAGCCAATAATTATGTGAGCAGAAACCTATAGCCCACTCTCTCAGTGTGGAATTGCATCAGAGATACATCTTGCAAACCCAGAATCATGGTAAGCCAAAACAAAACAAAACAGCCAAAATAACAATGCATACATGAGAAAACAACAAGTTAGTCAAGGCAGTCCTGCCTACTATTCCCTCCTATAATGGAGTACTCCAGAGTAAACACGAAAAGGGAGACGTGAGAGACGCGAGTTCAGCTGGCCTTGATTTCCATGGTTTCTCTTAGTGTAAACATTTTGCCACACTAAGTGTTATGTCAGTGATTAAAGATTTGAATTTTTGTGCACAGTGTGGTTGCTGTCTCTGCATATTGCCATCCAGTGTTGATATAAAAGATTACATTGACTATATTATACTTAAAGAGAGATTTATGGGGTTTTCAAAGATAATTTTGATTAAGCATTATTTTTACTCTTTTCTCTGACATTAGACTTTAAAAATTAACTCCATCTGTGAATATCCTGGAAAGGATGCTCAAATGCCTTCTAAGCCAGACTACCCTGGTGGTTGATAGTCCGTTGTTATTCCTTTGTTTAAAGGCAACAAAAACACGTATGAAGAAAAACCTCAATACACAATTTATACTTTAGCATGGATTGATTTTTAAAAGCATTCAAAGCCTGAGGGCATGAGATATCGTACAGATACATTTTTGATTATGGAGGATAAGTGAAGAAAAGAATGAAAAGTATGGAAGACTAGATTAGGGATATCAAGCTAAAAGACAAGATGGGAGGATGGAAAACCCATACCCCCACCTTATAGTTTACTATAGGGCAGACCTGCCAATGTCCCCTCCCCCAAGTATTTGTTTTTCCTTCTGTCCCAGAAGTTAGCACCCGATATTTGAGTCCAACTTCTTTCTGCCATTCCTTCTGCTTTGGGAACTGAATTATTCCTTGTTGTAGGCAATGATTCTTAACTTTATCTACTCCCTTGGGTATGTAATGAAAACTGGAATCTCTTCTGGGACATACATGCATGTTTCTGAAGTTTACCTAGAAATCCAAGGGCCCTAAGGTTAGAAGTCTCTAGTTTATCTCACGGTATGTGTAATAAATGTAGGGTTAGGGGATTGGGTCCTTGCCCTGGTTTTTACTAATTACGCACTATGTGTATTTGGGGAAAGTCTCTTTGAACATGAATTTTTCTATTTTTAGAATCAGGGGCTGATGCAAGATGCTGTGGTCAGTGCTGTTCAAACCCTAATCCTCAGAGAAGCCCTGTGAAAAAGAATGGGGATAAGGGGTTGGGCTATGGGTAGGGTTCTTTGCTCTCCATCTTGAATCTGAGCAATTTCTGGCTATTGGAGTGCTGTCTGGTTAATGCTAGAAATCTGAAGGACTCAGTGTTACCTGGCTGGTTCTCTTAGTCCTTTATAGAGTGGGAGAGAGAAGTCAGGCTTCCTTTTGGGGTAAGTGACTCTCACCGCCCCTGGACATGCTTGAATATTCATGTGCTTTCTTCTGCCCATTGCATTGTTCAGTCGTCCCAGCTGGCTTGTCTCCTGGGGCTGAGCCCTCGGCTCCTTTAGGAGAAGGTCAAGCTCTGTTGCTGCTGGGTGGAACAGCTTGGTTTTGTTTAATTGCTCTAGAAGAATGGTGCCCCAGTTGAAGAGGCAGGAGGCGGGGAGAGACTGGGGGATGGATGCTCTGGCTCAGCTGTGGCCCTTTTGAGAGGTGAAAGGAAGATTTATGATGCCATTTGTCAACTGAAAGATGGATGGAGGTACCCAGACTCCGTGAACTCCATGTTTGAAGTAGGAGGTTATGGTAATAAATGGGGCCCCTGGAGATGTAGCTGTTGGTGGTAGGGATCATCTCTCTTAACAGAGATGATTCCCAAGCCCCCTCCTTTCTCTCCTCTAATGGGCATTCTTTATTGCCCTGCTGAATCTGTCACTCTGTTTTGAATACAGCCAATTACTGATTGATTATCTGTGTTCATAAAGGGGAGTGCTATCGTGCTGAGAAGAAATCTTTCTTGTTACTGTCCTGGAAAAATGGAACAATGGAAAATGCAAAAACAGTTTATTTTCGGGTTCAGAATCCTCATGCTTTGTTTGAACTATTGGGAACATGTGCATACAATTGCCCCTTGTTTTATGACCTTTGATCTCCCCTCTTTAGTACTACCCAGCCAAGAGCTGGAGGATAAGGAGGAGTTGGAAATGCTCTCCTTTAAAGAATGCCTCTAGCATGTTAGATGGGATGTTATCCCTGGGAAAAGGTTTATGGAAATAGGAACCCCAAGATCAAATACTCTTGAGAGGCACTGCAGGCACATCATGGCCTTTACAGTTAAAACACACACTGGCATGAGGAAAGTTTGGGAAAGTCCTGTAGTAGAGAATACAGTTTTAAAGTTTCCCATCCGTTTGATTACAGATTCCTGGTTTTTTTTGGTTTTTTTTTTTGCATAATGCTTACCCCCTGCAGATTTAGTGTTACTCAAAACTTACTTTAGGAAGCCTTGACATTGTTAAGCAGAATTGGCAATAACTAATGTCCAAACCAACCAAGTCCTCCAAGTGAAGTGTGGATTAAATGATTTCCAAGCTGGCATTGCTGTCGACTTGATGTACAACTTTTGCAGACTTGCCATATCTTATTTTTAAAATAATCCCAATAAGTGAAATTTATCCTGTTTAGAATGGGCCCTTATTGGACTGTGGCTACAAGTGGATGTGTTGTAGTAAAACCTTTGTTTAAAACCTGAGGTATAATGAAGTTTAATCAGCTCCACATATTTAAAGTGTATAATCTGATATATTTTGCTGTATGTACACATCTATAAAACCATCACCTTATTTAAAATAATGAACACATATATCACCCAGAAAGTTTCCTTATGCCCCCTTTAATCTTGTCCTTCTGTTCTGCCTATTCTTGTGCTGCCTCGCCCTTCCTTCACCCCCAAGTACCTGCAGTTTGCTTTCTGTCACTGTGGATTACTTTGCATTTTCTAGAGTTTTATACAAATAGAATTATGAAGTAATGTACTTTTTTTTTTTTTTTGCCCTGGCTTCTTTCAGTATAATTATTTTGAGATTCATCCATGTTGGTGTGTGCATCAATAATTCATTCTTATGCTGAGTAGTAGTAATCCATTGCATGGAATTTGTCAGTTCACCTTTTGTTGGACATTTGTATTGTTTCTAGTTATTAGCTGTCGCATATTAAACTGCCATGAATATTTGTGCACAAGTCTTTGTATGGACATATGTTTGTATTTCCAAGACATGTCTCTCTTGGTCATGATGTATTATCCTTTTTATATGTTATTGGATTAGATTTGCTAACATTTTGTTTAGAATTTTTGCACCTATGTTCACGAGAGAGATTGGCAGTTTCCCTTCCTGGTATGTCTCTGGTTTTGGTATTAGAGTAATGCTGGCCTTATAAGATAAAATGAAAGTATTCCCCCCTCTTTAGTTTTCTGAAAGTGTGTAGAACTGGTATTGTTTTTTAAAAATGTTTGGTAGGATTTACCATTGATGCCATTTGAGCCTGGAAGTTTCTTTGTGGGAATATTTTAACTATAAATTTACTATATTTAAGAGATACATGGTAATTTAGTTTTTTAATTTCTTTTTGAATAAGCATTGGTAGTTTGTATCTTTCAAGGAATTTGCTTATTTCATTCAAATGATCAAATATATTGGCATAAAGCTGTTATAACATTCCCTATTTTCTTTTTAATATCTGTAGAATGAATCTACGATGATATCACTGCTCTCATTTCCAATTTTGGTAATTTGTGAGTTCTCTCTTGTTGATCAGTCATGCTAGGAGTTTATCAGTTTTATAAATCTTTGTAAAGAACCAGCTTGTGGTTTTATTGATTTTTCTCTATTGTTTTTCTGTCTTCTATTTCATTGATTTCTGCTGTGGTCTTTATTATCTCTTTTCTGTTGGAAATTGAGATAATAAAGTTTCTCCTTTACTAGTATAGAGATTTAATGCTATACATTTCCCTCTCAGTTTTGCTTTAGTGGCATTGTATAAATTTGGATTTGTTGTGTTTTCAACCATATTCAGTTCAAATATGTCATGGCATCTTTATATGTAATAGCTAATTTCCATTTTGATTTCATATTTGACATGGGTTGTTTAGAAGCATTTTGATTAGTTTCTAGATATTTTGGTATTTTTCAGATGTATTTCTGTTACTGATTTCTAATTAATCAGAGAATACTCCTTATATGACTTAAATTCTTTAAAATTTATTGTGACTTTTTTTTAATGGCCCAGCATGCTATATGTTGAAAAATATTCTGTGTGTACTTGAATAGAACATAGTTTTGCTGTTTTGGGGTAGAACGTTCTGTAAATGTCAATTAAGTCGAGTTGTTTGATAGTTTTGTTTAAGTCTTCTTCTATATCCTTACTGGTTTTCAGCCTACTTGTTCTTTCAGTTATTGGATAATTTTAATAAGAATTCTGAAATCTCTGACTATAGTTGTGTGTTTATCTATTTCTCCTTGCTGTTCTAGCAGTTTTTGCTTCATGCGTTTTGAAGCTCTGTTATTTAGTGCATAAACATTTAGAACTGTTGTGTTTTCTTAATGGCTCTATACCTTTATCATTTTAAAGTGATTTTCTTTATCCCCGGTAATATTCTTTGCTCTAGGATATATTTGATCTGATTTTAATAGTTTCTCCAAGTTTTTTTTGATTAATATTAGCATGATATATCTTTATCCATACTTTTAATTCATTTGCATCTTTATATTTAACAATGTTTCTTATAGGCAATGTATAGTCAGGTCTTGCTTTTTTATCCAGTCTGACAATTGCTGCTGTTTAATTGGGGAGTTAGACTGTTTACATTTGATATGATTATTGTTATGGTCAAGTTTAAATCTACTTTTTTATTATTTCTGTTTTTATTTGTCCCTTTGTTATTCTCCCTTCTCTCTTTTTTCTTCTTTTGGATTAATTATGTTTTGTGACATCTTTATTGGTTTGTAAGGCATAACTCTTTGTTTTATTATTTTGAGGTTTCTTTGGGGATAATAGTATACATTTTTAATTTATCACAGTCTACCTTTAAGTGAGACGATGTTACTTCCCATATGGTATACAAACCTTACAATAGTATACTTCCATTTCTCTCCTTCCAGAATTTGTGCTAATATTGTCACATATTTTATTTTCTCTTGTTTTAAGCTCCATGATTATTTTTGTTTGGAAAGTCAGTTGTCGTTTAAAGAGATTTAAATAATACAAAAAAAAAATCTCCTATGCTTACCCACATTATCACCATTTCCAGTGCTTTTATTCTTTTGTGTAGCTCCATACTTCTATTTACTGTTACTTTCCTTCTCTCTGAAGGACTTCCTTTAACATATCTTGTAAGACAAGCCTTCTTGCGGTAAATTTTTTCAGGTTTTGTATGTCTGGAAGTCTTTATTTCATCTTCATTTTTAGAAGATATTTTTGCTGGGCATAAAATTCTAGATTGACAGTTTTCCCATTATTTTAAACTTGTTGATCCACTATGGCCTTGGTTGCATTGCTTTTGATGAGAAATCTGCTGTCATCCCTATTTCTGAGTCTGTGTATGTAATGTTTCTTTTTTTCCTTTGGCTGCTTTTAAGATTTTTCTTTTTATCATTGTTTTGAGCAGTTTGATTCTGATCTGCCTATGTGTAGTTTTCTTAATTGTTCTTTTAATACTTGGGGTTTGTTTAGCTTAGATCTATGGGTGTTATGAGTTAAATTGTGTACCTCCAAAGTTCATATGTTGAAGTTCTAACCTCCAGTACCTCAGAATTTGACCTTTATTGGGAGTAAGGTTGTTGAAGATGTAATTAGCTAAGATGATGTTATTAGGGTGGACCCTAATATAATATGACTAGTGTCCTTATAAACGGGAAATTTGGACACGGACACAGACTAGGGGAAACGACATATGAAGATGAAGGCAGAGATTGGGGTAATGCTTATATGAGTCAAATACCAAGTATTTGTAAGTAAACACCAGGGGAGAGGTATGGAACAGATTATTTCCCAGAGTCCTCTGAAGGAATTCACTCTGCTAACACCTTGATTTCAGATGCTGGCCTTCAGAACTGTAAGGTAATACATTTCTATTGTCTAAGCCACCCAGTTTATGGTACTTTGTTTTGGCAGCCTTTGTAAATTAATATGGTGGGTTTATAGTTTTCATAAAATACAGATACATTTTGCCCATTTTTTCAAAATTATTTTGTCTCCTCCACCCGCGCCCCCCCCCCGCCCCCTTCAAGAACCTGCGATACGTGGAGGTTAGGCCACCTCAGGTTCGGTTTTGTTTTTGAATCTTTCTTCTCTGTTTCATTCTGGGTAGTTGCTACTGACATACAAAATTACCAGTATTTTCTTCTACAATGCCTAATCTGCCTTTATTGTATTCAGTGTATTTTTCATCTCAGACTATAATTATAGTTTTCATTTCTAGAAGTTTGATTTTAGTCTTTATTTTATTTTAATGATTTATAGGCAGTTTACAATGTTGTGTCAATTTCTGGGGTACAGCATAGTGTTTCAGTCAGACGTACACATACATATATTTGTTTTCATATTCTTTTTCATCTTAGTCTTTAAAATTTTTCTTTCATATCACTAATATTTTTAGTTTTTCCTCTAGCTTTGTCACAAATGGAATATAGTTACAATGTTTCAGCATGCTAGTCTGTTAATTCTAACAGCTATGTCAGTATTGGGTTGCTTTTGATTAGTTAATTTTCTACTTATTATGGGTCATGTTTTCCTGCTCATTTGCATGCCTGGTAGTTTTTGATTGCCTGACAGGTGCTGTGAATTTTACTTCGTTAGGTGCTGAATACTTTTTGTAGTCCCATAAATATTCTTGAGCTTTGTTTTGGAAGATAGATAGTTAAGTAACTTAGAAACAGTTGGATTCTTTCAGGTCTTACTTTTAAGATTTGTTTAATGAAACCAGAGTAACTTTTATTCTAGGGCTTTTTATTCCCACTACTGAGGCAAGACTCTTTTGAATGATCTACTCAGTGCGAAAGATAGTCACCTGAATAAATTGTGGAAGGAACTTTGGTGAATAGTGAAATCATCTCAGATATAACCTAGTTTAATATTGTTATTTTAGAGAATCAACCAGGGCCCAGAGAAAGTTAAGTGTTTCTCATGGACAAACAGTAAGTTTATGCTAGTAGCGTGGTCTCCTAATTCCTGTTTCATGACATAGCCAGTTATCATGCCCATCATAGCCTTTGCCAGTCTGTTTTGCTTTTTATTTTTGTCTTTTTCATTTTATCATTCATCATGCATGCTTGCTGAGAAAAGGAACCTAGTCTGTCTTGGTTACTACTATATTCCCAGAACCTAAAATATAACGCCCTCCTCTGACCCAACACAATGACACGTCTCAAGCCTTAAAGGTAAAATCCAGAGAATTAAGTTCTCACATGATAAATTATGAAATTCATATGTGAAAAGGTTTAGATGTGGACAAAAATTTTAGGGAGAGGATAATAAGACTTAGACTTTAGGTCATAGTAATACAACTCAATTAAAGCAAACTAATACTCAATCAGGTTGTCTTGTGAGTATACATGCAAACAGTCTCATTATCTCAAGTATGTTTGAATGAAAGGAGTGGAGATTTGTGAGTACTTGTTGGGAAAAAAAAAATCTAGCCCCTGAAGTCATGAATCAAAAGAAGGTAGTTGGCTATAGAGAAGGTCCAGTTAAGGACAGGTGGTGAACATAAATAGAGGATAAGACTAAGTAACTGGAAATTATGGTTACAAATTATAATAGAAATGTTACACACCTTGACAATGTGAAATAAGGAAACTACAAAAAACTTGAATGTGGAAGGGGAGAATAAAGTGTAAGAATGTGAATTTTTATTATAGAGACTCAGATGACACTATCCAAAATTAAAACATGATTGTTAAAAAAAAAAAAGGGTCATAGCTTGAAAATGATCTTTCAGACTTTTCCTATTAAGAGAGATATTTCAAGAGATCTATTCTTTGGAGTTAAAAAAAAAAAACCTGTTTTCTATAGTTTAATAGTTCCTCCTAATTGCTTAATTTATTTCTGTTTAATTTGAGTATAATTATAGTTATTATACTTCATTTTAAAGGTAGCCCTGTATTACAATAATTTTTATTAAGTTATGTGCATATTATATGCATACACACACACAGTCATATACATATCAAAATATCTAGGATTATGGTCACCTAATGTTATGATAATTTATTGAAATAGTGGAGTTTAGCTGGCTATTTTTTCTCTAATTTGTACTTACTATATACCATGAGTTTTTTGTCATAATAATTATTTTTTGGTAAAAGTAATAATAAAATTATTTTTTAAAACCACAGCCCAGAGAAAATCAGTATTTCTTTCCATTCCCTTTTATATTCATATTCATATTTTTACACATTTGAACCTTATCACATTTATGTTTACCTTCATTTGTTGTGCCCTTATTTTTCCAGGTATTATTCTATTGTATTCATATTCTGATGTCAGAACTATTTTCAAAATTCTAATAATCCTTTTATATACCATAATTTAATCATTTCATTGGGGATATTTATATTGCTTATAAAGTTTTGCTGTTATAAATACTATAATAAGCATACATATTTGCCTGTATCTTGAATTATTGTTATTTTTTGAGTATTTAGAGAGATGTACTTGGTGGGGTGGCGTAGTTACAGTAAAGGTTAAAGTAAAGGTAGATACACACTCCATAGACAGAGTGCAGGCTCTTGCAGAAGGCAAGAAAGAGAAAGTGACCATGAGGTGTGGTGTTACTAGTTTTTATATGCTAACAAGTGAGAGGATTATTCCAACACTTTGGGGAAGGGGTGGGGATTCCCAGGGATTGGGCTATCACCCTCTCTTTGACCTTTCATGCTTAGCTTCAGAACTGTCAAGGCTTTTGTGGGTGTGTCATTCACCATGCTAGTACATTACAGCGTGTATTATGTAACTCAAGGTCCACCGCAGGTGGAATCTCCTGCCATCTTGGGCCTCAGGGTCTATTGGGAGTACTTTTCTGCCACCTTGGTGCTGATTGTTGTGTCATTCTTTTAATGACTGTGTCCTGCCTGCTTCCCTCCTGTCTCATTCCCCCTCAGAGATTTTACTCCCACAGTCTTATGGGGGTGCAGAGGGGTGGTGATCCATCTTCTATAGCTACTTCAGGGCTGAGTAGGGGTGTTGGCACTGCCTACCAGGGAGTAAAAATCTCTGAATCTAATCTAGGGGCCCCAGGGGCAGGACAGCTTTTTGTTTCCTAGGTCTGAGGGCAATATGGGCTGGAATCCTCGCACATCCATCATCTTGATGTTCAACTGTTGTAACTGCTGTGACTTTTCTGTGAACCTTCTTAAAGATGAAGTTACCTTTGCAACAACATTAGAGTACAAAAGACAAATAACTGTCTATGAACAACAAAAGACTTAAAGGCCGTGGTTAAACACCTGATTTCAATGTAATCGATAAAAAGACTTGTTTACAGTAACTAGGATTATGACTGATTATATTTAACCTAACTTACCAAATTCTGTTTGGAAACTAAGTTTTAGTCTTCCTCTCCTAAGCAGGCAAAGATAGGTAAACTTAGACTTGCCCAGCAATTAATGTTTCAGTATTTTATAGATGACACAGATAGTGAGTTTTCTTTAACTTAGTTTCAAGTTTTAAGTATCAAAATTTGGAGAGACTATTTTAGACACTTCCAAAACATGACTATTCCCAGAGAGTTTACCTAAAAGCTCTTATCTCATTTACATTTACTTTCCTTGAAAGTTTTTTTCACATTGAGTTACTTTCCTTGCTGACAAATTTGCAGCAGATCTTATTTGATCTCTAATAAGCCTAGGTGCAACAGAAGTGTTATGCTTCACATTGATGACTCTAAAGACATGTCTATATTAATTAAGCCAATGAACTTCAACACCACATTTGGATTTAATACTGAGTATTTTCCAGATCACTCTGAAATTCACTCTGGCAAGTTTTTTTTTATATTTCTGAGTATTCATATAAGCACTTAAATTCCTTTAAGCCAGTTAAATAGAGCTATTTTACAAATTAATTTTGGCAATGCTACTCATCTTCGACACACAAAAATACAAAATACAGAGACTGCATAGTTTCCATTCCAAAATTTTAGCCATGAATCGAGTATAATAATGTAAAAACCCACCAGTTACAAGAGGATGGATTCAAATTGGGTTTCTGGCAGATGGAACAAATCAAGGTCACTTGTCTAGATGGCTAAACCTTTTTACTAATATTTATGGAAAAGAGACAAGATTTCTGTTGTCCTTAACAAGTCAAGTTCCAAATTACTTACCCCCTTTCTTGAAATTTACATCTCAAAGGCATAGAAAAGGCAAGTTCCTCCCAGAAAGACTTTGTTTCCTTAAGGCCAGAAAAAGATTTTTTCCTAGATACTTTCAAGTCTCTTAAGATAAGTAAGGGGGGTTTTGGAGTGGTAAAAGGATTGGTGGGCTTTGCATTATTTCTGGAGCCACACCTCTGGTCTTGTAAAGACTAGATTTGTAAAATAAGGACAGTTTTGTTTTTCCCTCATTCAGCTTAGGGGAGAAGTTTTACCCCCAAAATTCCTATCAGGCTCCGAATATCAGCTGTGTTCCATTTAGTCAGACTGGTGGCCTCCCATTTTGGAAATGTATTTACAAACACTTTTGAGGATCCTTTCTGGGTTTGAGAAGTTCTCTAATTATGGCCTTCAGTTCAGCCTTTGATGTCAAAAGGCTCGCCTAGAGACCTAGGTGGTCTCATTTCTAATGGTAGCCTGACAGTAGTACCTCTGCCAGGGACCTCACTGTTCAAGACAGCAGGGTTCCCTTGAGAAACAATATGAGGTGGAATGGAGACCTCCTCTGGCTTAGTCCTGAGGCAGGCTCCCATGGCCAAGAGCAGTGATTTTTACCTGGCCAGGTGTCCTTTTTGTGAGGGTCCCCAAATTGGACTGTTGTTTGGAATTTAGTGAGAAAGTCCCTTCCCAGCAAGGGGATGGAACACCCAGGCATGAGCCAAAACTGATGGGTAAAGGAAAAATTTTCTAGCAGGCAGCTAAGCAGGGTATAAATCACTTGGTTTAGGGCTTTCCATTGATCCCCATTATTACACAGGATTGGGAGGATAAGGATCCAGGGAAATCAGTTAGCAAAGAGTACGCAGCTCCCGTATTCTAATAGGAAAATAACTTTCCTACCTGCCATGTCAAGGGTTACCCAAGGCTCCTCCAATGAGGTGACCAGGTGTCCTTTGGGAGTCAGGGAGTGTCAGCCAGCCAGTGCCCTGTCAGTCTTCAGTCCTCTCAACTGGGAGCCCCAACCCCCCTTCAGGACTGGAGGCAGTCCCGCTTCCAATGGCCTTCTCGTTTGCATGTTGGGTAGGATCCTGCTGGGCTTTTCCCATATAGGAGGCATTTGTCCTTCCAGTGGCCCTCCTGGCCGCACTTAAAGCAGGTCCCTTCTCAGCGAGATAGTGGCTCTGATCCAGGCATCCTGAATCTTGTCCTTGCCATGGGTCTTCAAAAGGGTGGGTAACCCTGAGGTGGTGCAGGGGTTAGGGCTGCTGCTAAGAATTATGCATTTCCCTGTTGTCCCTGAATCCTTCTTGTCTCTTTAACCTTATCTCTGTTAAATACTACAAATGCCAGATTCATGAGCTGATTCATGGGGGTTTTGGGTCCCATAGCTACCTAGATGGGCATTATGAATAGATGGTCTGGGAAACTGTCCCCTCTCAGAGTTGGGGGAGGTAGGAGTTCCTGGTTGTGGGCCTCAGGGAGATGGTTGAATTATTTTTTACCACAAATTTCTAGAAGAGAATTTATTAGGTCAAAATATATGAAGATATTTAAAGCTCTGGAAATATAGTGCTGAATTGTTTATAATGGCTATATATAGGAAAGGTTTAGAAATACAGATCAGAACCTTTTGGGGAGAGATGAATTAGATGAATAATACCATGGGAATGGAAAAGAATAGGACTTACAGGGGAATCAGTTCTGTATGACTAATTGTGTTTTGGGGGAAATAAAATTTTTTTTAGCACAATGGAGTCATGTATTCATGAAGGACAAGCAAAATATTTTGCCAGTTACAAAGGCAAGTCAAATGATAACTTCTAAGGTTGCTTATTCTTAACCTGAGTGAAGTCCATCAGTCATTCAGTCAGTCAATCAACAAATGTGTATTCATTTCAGTTCCCTCAGAACTTTGTAGACCTTGCTGAAGTATCTTCTGACGTGGAATGATGCATTATTGGGCCTGGATTCTCCATTCATGTCTTTATTGACTGAATTTAACTTTACATTAATTTTTTCTCAAGGAGAACATGGGGGTTTTGTACTCCCTGAGTTCTATGTTAAAAAAAATTGCCTTTATACTTGAGAGATGAGTAGGTAGGATATATTATTCTTTGGTCATATTTTCTTTCTCTTAGAACTATGTACATATCCTTGTGTTAACTTCTGGTTGTGGATGTTGCTGGGAAGAACTGTTAGATGAGCTTGATTATTTTTCCTTATAGAAGAAAAATGTAGAAAGTATATTATATATATTATGTAATATTATCTGTTATAAAATACATATTTTATATAATATTTTGCCTGTATGCGTATATACATATGCATAGCACCTGGGTTTTGATACTTTGGCATCAATTTTTGTTTTACTATAGTGTGCTTTTTCAGTATACTGGTTTAGTTCTTCATTTCAGTAATAATTTCTATTTTATTGTTTATTTTATTTTAATTGAAGTATAGTCAGTTTACAATGTGTCAGTTTCTGGTGTATAGCAGACTGGTGTTCAGTCATACATATAAATACATATATTTGTTTTCACATTCTTTTTCATTATAGGTTACTACAAGATACTGAATATAGTTCTCTGTGCTATACAGTATAAACTTATTATTTATCTATTTCATATGTAGTAGTTAGTATCTGCAAATCTTGAACTCCCAGTTTATCACTTCCCACCCCCTTTCCCCACTGGTAACCATAAGTTTGTTCTCTGTGTCTGTGAATCTGTTTCTGTTTTGTGAATAAGTTCATTTGTCTTTTTTTTTTAGATTCCACATATAAGTGATATCATGGTATTTTTCTTTCTCTTTCTGGCTTACTTCACTTAGAATGATGATCTCCAGGTTTATCCATGTTGCTGCAAAATAGTATTATTTTATTCTTTCTTATGGCTGAGTAGTATTCAACTGTATAAATATACCACAGCTTCTTTATCCAGTCGTCTGTTGATGGATATTTAGGTTGTCTCCATGTTGTATTGTCTTTTAATGGTTGACTATCTTTTCAGGGATACCAGTTATCTTTTTAAGTTAGATCACCTTTGTTCTCCATATTGATTGTCTTGTAATTGTTTTGATTTTGTTCTTTCTTTCATTGTAATTGTATTAAACCTTTGTTCCTTGTCAATAATTTATGTTACAACTATGTCTTTCTGGTTTCTTTTGTTTCTAATTTACTTAACAGTTTTATGATAATGGTACCTTGGCTCTTAATTTGTTTCCAAAGCCATATAATCAGCCATTTAATCTCTTTCTGTTATTTTATCATTTGGCATCTGAGTTCTTTTTTTATTAAGTCTTACTAAAATTTAAGTAGTATGAAGCACTTATGGAGACTTTCCTGTTTCACGGAGCATGTTTTCTTCCACATACGATTCTTCAACTGTCTTTTGTATACAACTTTCCATTCTTTTAATATTTTACTATAGTATGTTTGTATACTTGCCATACTTCTTTATTTTTAAAATTTTGCCTACACTTAGTGTGAGAAGTTCTAGTTAGTCTTCTGGTTGCTTTATATAACATGAATGAATTTTCTGTGACTCCTTATAATCTATTTGTCTTTTTTGAGTAGTGGTGAGCTCAGTATTTTTAAATCGAATTGGCTTGGGTGTGACAGAAGATTGGAAGCTGGTGCTAAGGGAGTTGTTCATGCTTAGATTTTATGTTACAAATCAATAAAAACAGCATATGTAAAGATGGGGGTACAAAATAATTTCCATAACGCAGGGCAATGAAGATATTTGCCTGATATGTATAATGTGATCATATGACTGCTATTGATCAGCAAAATTGAAATTGGACCCTGATCTCTTTTCTGAGATTTTGTTAGTCTCATTTGTAGTAATGTTTCTTAATTTCATGGTGGGGTGGGAATGGCACACTATTCTCCTGAAACTAAAATTGTTCCCCAGTTTCCTCATGGAGACTTGAATCTTTTCTTCTGAGAAAGGAAGTTAACACAGTTTTCACCCCTACTTTCTGTCAATCATTTACATCAGTTTCCTCAACATTCTTTAAATCAGGAAGAGGGATAGTCTTCCATAGGATGACAGGGAGATGGGAGTATAGTACCTTTTTTCTCTTTCTACCATCTCAAAAGCCTAGATGCTACTTACGCTTTTGCATTTTTATTAATTTTTACTATTTGGGAGCACTATTAAGTATTAGGGGAGATAGTGTCTATGAATAATTATTCTGCCATATCCACCTAGACTCCTTGGCTGTTATGTTTGTAAGTAATTTAAATATTAAAAAGCACTTGTATGTGTGCAGTTGTTTCAGGATAAGCTTATATTACTTTAAACAAATTGATTTTTAAATTAAAGTATATAATTCACATATAACATTATATTAGTTTCAGGTGTATAATATCATAATTCAATATTTGTGTGTATTGTGAAATTATTACAATTATAGTGAACATCTGTCACCAAACATAGTTACAGTTGTTTTTTTGATGAGGACTTTTAAGAGCCACTCTCTTAACAACTTTCAGAATACAACACAGTATTATTAACTATTGTCACTGTGTTGTACATTACACCCCTCTGATTTATTTATTTTATAACTGGAAGTTTGTACATTTTGACCTTATTTACCCATTTTACCCACCCCCCAACCCCTTGTCTCTGGCAGCCACCAGACTATTCTCTGTATCTATTATCTTGGTTTATTTTTCTTTTTTATATACCACAAATAAGTAAGATCATATAGTATTTGTGTTTTTCTGTCTGACTTAATTCACTTAACATAGTGCCTTAAAGCTCCATCCATGTTATTGCAAATATAAGACTTGCTTCTTTTTTATGGCTGAATAATATTCCATTATCTATATCCATTACACATACACCCCCCATTTTCTTTATCCGTTCATCCATCGATGAACACTTAGATTGTTTCCATATCTTGGCTGTTGTAGATAAAGCTGCAATGAACGTGGGGCTGCAGGTAACTTTTTCAGCTAGTGTTTTTGTTTTCTTTGGATAAATTGATTTTTCTTTTTCTTTTTTTTTTTTGGTGGCAACTCTATACTGTTTTCTAATTAGTAGCTGCACTAATTTATATTCCCACCAACAGTACATGAGAGTTCTGTTTTCTCCACATCCTTACCAATACTTGTTATTTCTTGTCTTTTTGATAATCACCATTGTAACAGGTGTGAGGGGACATCTCATTGTGGTTTTGATTTGCATTTCCTTAATGATTAGTGGTGTTGGACGTCTTTTTATGTATCTGTTGGCCATCTGTGTATCTTCTTTGGAAAAGTTTTTCTGATCTTCTGCCCATTTTAAAATTGGATTATTTATTTATTTTTTGCTATTGAATTGTATGAGTTCTTTATCTGTTTTGGATAGTAACCCCTTAACAGATATGTCATTTATGAATACTTTTTTTTCCATTCAATAGCTTGCCTTTTCATTTTTGTTGATGATTTCCTTCGCCGTTACATTACTTTTATAAATAAAAAGTCATCTCACAAATTTTATATTTTATCTCTTATTCAAGGACTACTTTAATTACTTCTTTCAAGAAAATTTCTCTGATATCCCTAGTCCAAATAACTTCTCTTTTCACTGAATTTTCATGGCATCTTTCTATTCACTTACAATATATTTTATTAACTGCTATCACAGCTTGAACACATCTTTAGGTGCTGGAAATATAATATATAAAACACAGTTTTCTTCTCATGATACTAACATTTCATTGACTTGTGTTAGGGAGGAAACTTGACCCATCATCTATTTTAACTATTTGGTTCTAAACATTTTAGCTTATTGAGGTGAGAGTATTTTATTTGCTGATGTATCCCCCACACAATCTCATACAATGTAGAGCACACAGTGGGAGCTGGTAAATATCTGTTGAATTAACAAATTCAAAACGAATGTCTTACTAGCTGGTATGTGGAAAGACAGTGCTTCAGAGAAAGACTCAGGTAAGATTTCAGGCCTATTTGGCTGAGAAGATGCTTACATAGGCAGTTTTAATAGACTCTCAGTGGTACAGGCATGTAAAAATAACAACATGAAGCTCAGGTGGGTGGTCAAGGCTTAGAAATGATGGGCACAGAGACTGTCAGTCATTATTGGAGCAGAAGGAGCCTGAAAGGGTCCCTGGAGTAGGAAGTTTAGGCCAAGTTTCAGTGTTCTGCTCTCTCTCCAGGCTGTAAACTTTTGTACACATTACCCAGCACAGAATATGCAAAATCATTTGTAACTAACTCTCAGGGGGAAAGACAGGAGCACCCAGAGACTTAGAAAGAGCTGAATTCTTAAAATTAATTTCATTCTGGAAAGGCTGAGCTGGGACATTTTCCTGTTTTATTATAAGACTGCCATGTGGCTAGCTTTTGGCAAAATAAGGCTGACGTTTTTTCAAAATAGGATCTTCACAGGCATATCACGTAAAGCATTAAGTAATGAAATATCATTCTTTGTAATTATGCGACCAAGAGCAAAAAGGAACGAGACATGAGAACTAACGAAACTAGGAAGCTAGCATAATAAAACTGTTTCCTTATATTTTGCTTTTTAGATATCTAGAATCTAGGCTCATGTAAAGGACTCTCTATGAGGTCCTTTTATACAGTTAGTGTTCAGTAAATGCTATTATTTTTTATTGTAAAAGAAGCAGAGTATATTATCCTTGGGGACTTGACAATATAGAAAACAAGAGAAAGTCTTAGGGAGGAAGAAAAAGACTTGAGCAAGACCTTGAAATAAATGGGGAAAACTGACTCAATCCTCTGGAATGAATGCAGTTTTGAATAAGCTAATATATTTTGAAGACTATTTGATATAGAGTTGAAAGGGGCATCTAGTCCAGTGTTTTGACAAATGTGATGATTTTAGTTGGTCTGAGGTCAAATGTCATTTTAATGATTGTGTATATACTTTGGAGTGTATTGGGGGGAAAATCAACTCCACATTCATTTATATGAAAAAGTAGCCTAATCACAAATATTAAGTAAATAATACTGGAAAAATTTAAAAGTGGAGGTTATGGCTTTCAGAATAAAAGTGGAGGTTATGGCTTCCATCAGCCTAATGATCTATAGAATGTCTCCAAAGGATATTAAATTAATTAGCCAAAGACTATTGTGTATATTCCTGAACATCTGTGGGCGCTTTCTTTAGGGTGTTTGGATGGAGCTTCTATGATGAAATTGTAGCAGGAAAAGCACTGTTATTGTCATAGAGATGACAAATGGTGAGAGGCTCCAGATTGACAACAAGGACTCATCATTCAGGAGTCCAGTAGATTCTCTGGGATTATAAATACATGCTGACTTGAGGAAGGAGGGCTGTGCTGTACATATACTCTGTTTAGAGAAGGCTTAAGTTGGGTAGAATGAAAGATTGTTTTTCCTGTAGTGATCTTTCAGAATCAAATCTCAGCCAAAAAATCCCAGAAGAGAAAATGAAACCTCTCTTTAGCAGGATAATTGAACAGGAGAGGAGCAGACCAAAAATATTTGGCCATCATACAGAGTTACCAAGAAAGTGAGGGATTCCTCCCAAATTAAAGTTCATATTGGATGACAAAGATCACACACACACACACACAAAGCGGGTCTTGAATGAAGTGTAAGAAGAGTAACCTAGACCAAAATCATGTTCACCATAGGAGGATAGTAAGCAGGGAATGAGGTGGAGTGGATGGATGGGGCTACCTCCTCACAACATAGATCACTTCAGTATTAGACAACTCCCGTCCTTGTTAACTCTGAGTTGTGTTTTTTTTTCTCTTTAGGTTAAGCACTCCTAATTCTCATAATTATTTCTGACTTGACACTGTCTTAGTTGCTTTTTCTTTGGATGATATCTAGTGATGCAGAAAGATAATGACAGAAGAAAACTTAGACATCATCTGATTTGAGGTTTATCAGACTAATAGTGCTAGAACTCCTTTCCTTATCTTCCTTCTCTGTTTTCTTCTTCTTTTTTTTTTTTTTTTTTAAAGAAATTCTTTGTAGGCCTGCAATCATAAGAGATAAGAAAGAAGCTTTCCTGGCTGAAGAGCATGATGAGGAAAGCACAGAGCCTTATAGGTCAATCTATTCTATAGCAGTTTTTTTTTTCCTTTTTTTCTTCTCCCCTCCCCCCCCTCCTTCTTCTTCCCCTCCTCATCCCCCTCCCCAAATTCTGCTGTTCTTCTAAACACAGTCTGAAAAACATTCGTTTCCATTATACATTGCTGGTTGTTTCTGATTGGTACATAAGCTACCCAATTTCTAGTGGCTTCAAACAATGATTTATTATTATCTATCATGTTTTTGTATGTTAACTAGGCTAAGCTGCGTGTTTCTTTTTTGAGGTCTCTCATGGTTGCTTTCAAATGGCATATAGAGTCATTGGGAGACTTCTTCAGTTTAATATCTCTGGCTTGAGCTGGGATGGTTGGAGGAGCTAAGGGTTGGTTGGGTATCTCTCTTTTACTCTAGCCTCTCCATTTGACTAGGTTGTTCTTCCTCACAGTATGGTGGTCTCACAGGGTGGCTGGATCGCTCCAGAGGGAGCATTCTAAGAGCACCAGACAGAAGCCTCAAGGCTTCTAATGACCTGCCTTTGTAAATTACACAGTATCAGTTTCACCATTTCTATTTGTCAAAGAAATAATGGACAAGTCCAAATACAAGGGGGTGAAAATTCCACCTCTCAAAGGGGAAAAAACTTGTGTATAGGGAGGCAAGATATTAATGGTAGCCACTTTGAGACTTGCTACCACAGGTAATGTTAAGCCCAGAGAAGGCAAAGACTTAACCTAAGACCACAGAGCCAATAATGGCAAAGCCAAAATTAGAGCCAAAATCGTAAAAGATGAAATCCATTTTCTGAGACAGTCTTAGTTCCAAGTCCTCTTATCCAATACTGAAAATCAAAAATCTTTCCTGTTCATTGTAGACTTGGGAAGCTTTATATTTAAAGATGCCACTGTAATTGGCATGTATTTGATTTAAAAAGTTACAAGTTACAAAAACAAGTAAAGAAAAGAAACCATTTATAATTGCATTAGAGAACATTGAGGGCTTAGAAACAAATTTAGCAAAATATGTGCAAGGCTTATAAAGAGAAAATGTGAAGCTTACTAAAGACATATTAAATAATACCTAGAGTAATGAGATATTTAGGAGAAGATATACCACATTCATGGATAGAAATTCTTAATATTATAGAGTCAATTCTCCTAAACTTGTTCTATAGATTCAATGGATTTCCAGTGAAAATTACAATAGTTTTTTTCCCTCACAGAAGATGATAACATAATTCTAAAATTTACATGAAATAGTAAAGGCTGACAATAGCCAGGACACTTGTGTAGAAGAGGAGCAGAAAGATATGTAAAATTATGTTCACAGCAGCAGTGTTCATAATTGCAAAAACCTGGAAATGGCCCAAGTGCCAGTGTATGAACAAATGGTGTTATATTCACAGAGCTGAATCTTATACAGTCATCAAAGCAATGAATTACAGGGACATGTAAGAGTATGGCTGAATCTTAGCAACTTAATATAAAGGATTTGAAAAGCAGGTACTCACATGTTCATACAACTTGATAATTATTTTATAAAATTAACTGTGATAAAATAGAATTCAGATGGATATAAGAAACTGTAAAAAGAAAAACAAGCTACTTATGAATACAAGATTTAGGATGATTATCTCGGGTAAGGAAAGAGAAACAGGATGAGACGAGGCTCATGTGGTTAGATGTAAGTTATTAGAGGTGTATCTTTTGCTTTGAGTGGTGGGTTAAAGATGCTAAATAAATTAAAATATATTGAAATAACATAATATAGGTCCTTTGGTAATTTTTTATTGAATTACTTGGGTTTTTTGCTATTTAGTCATGTGAGTTCCTTGTATGTTTTATATATTAACCCCTTATTGGATATGTGGTTTGCAAATATTTTCAATTATTCCTGGATAAACACTTTTCCAAAGAAGACATACAAGTGACCAATAGGTATATGAGAAGGTACTCAAATCACTAACCATTAGGAAAATGCAAAATCAAAACCACAGTGAGCTATCACCTCACACCTACTGGAATGGCTATTATATAAAAGATGAGTGACAACAGATGTTGGTTGTTGTGAGAAAAAGGGACCCTTGTACACTGTTGGTGGGAATATAAATTGGTGCAGCTACTATGAGAAACAGTATGGAACTTCTTCAAAAAATTAAAAATACAACTACCATATGATTCAGCAATTCCATTTCTGAGTATGTGTCCAAAGGAGACAGAATCAGTATATCAAAGCGATATCTGCACTCCCGTATTCAGTGCAGCATTGTTCATAATAGCCAAGATATGGAAACAACCTAAGTGTCTGTTGATAGATAAATGGATAAAGAAAACATGGTATATATATCTGAATGGAATATTATCTGGCTATAAAAAGGAAGGAAATCCTGCCATTTGCAATAATGTGGATGAAACTGGAAGACATTATGCTAAAATGAAGTAAGCCAGACAGAGAAAGATAAATACTGCATGGTATCAGTTATATGTGGAATCTGGGAGAAAAAAAGCCAATTTCATAAAAATGGAGAGTAGGATGGTGGTTGCCAGGGGCTGGGGGGAGGAGGGAAAAGGAAAGATGTTGATCAAAGGGTACAAATTTTCAGTTATAGCAGAATAAATTTTGAAAATCTAATGTATAGCATGGTGACTATAGTTGATAACGCAGTATTCTGCACTTGAAATTTACTGAATCACACACACAGAGTTAACTATATACAAGGTGATAGGTATGTTAATGATCTTGATTGAGGTAATCATTTAATAATACAGTGAATATATAAAATCAACTTGTTTTTATTTAAACTATATATACAGTTACATTTATCAATTATTCTTTAGTAAAGCTTGAAAAATATTACCAAATACACAAAAGCAGGCCATGCTGGGGCCAGTGATGAGACCAAGAATTATGATTACTCTCATTCTATGCACTATTCTATGTCCAACAAACCAATCAACCAACCAACCCACCTACCCAGCCTTGCTAAGTATTGTTAAGTATAGATAATCTTCCCCTCAGTTGAAGAAGGTAAGCTGGCCTTTGGAAAGTTATGAGGTTGGGTCAGTTTGTCTTTGCTGCCTGTCCATTGGCAGAGTTGTGCCTCTTTTTAGCTGTCTCACGGGGTGTAGAATGATTGACATTTGGAGTTGGAATGGTCCTAATCTTCCAGTTACACTCCTTATTCTTAAGAGGAGGAAACCGAGAATGAGAGGTCATGGGGCAGTAAAATGCAATCAAGCCAGGACAAGAATATAAATCATATTACTCCTTGCTAACTTTGTCGTTTTTATTAATCAAGTTTTAAATCATTGATGCACTATCAACAGGTGTGTACAGTGAACTGAGTGCCGGAAAAGGGCAGATCATTCGCTCACCCATCAAATACTTATTGAGCATTGCTATGTGCCAGGTACTACAAGAGGGCCAGGGACCCATCAGTAAGGGAAATGGGATCCCTGCCCTCAAAGAGTCTGCAGACTGACCAAGTTCATGCAGTTTATTCTATGTACTTACCTCTAGTAGATTATGACTTTAATTGCTAGTATACTTTCTTGGGATTAAATTACAGTTTATCTTTTAAGTTTTAACTGGAGTCACTCTCTCTCTCTCTCTCTCTCTCTCTCTCACACACACACACACACACACACACACACACACACACAAAGACTGATTAAGCACTTGTCTGAAAGTTTCAATATAAGCACTCTCAAACTTCCTAGGATCCATATTTATTCTCCCCTCTCTTAACAGTGTAAAGAAGGTGATAAGATTTAGGAGAACAATGGTTCTATGGAGATTGAGCAACTGTTAACTTTCTTCATGATACTCATTAACATGTGATAGCTATCTCCTAAAAGACAGAAGGCAGAATTATACCGAACCTGCACTACAGTGTTTCTAGTTTCTCTATTTCTAGGTTCCATCAGATTGGAAGGAGAGAAGTAAGTCAGGTTTACAGTGGCTAGAAGGAACCTGAGAAATAATTTTCTCATTTTGTAACTGAGGAAGGCTGCAGAGGGAGGAAATATCTCGGGGGGTAGTCTGGGTAGAGCTCTCATTAATTATGAGGAGGATGATGTACTGACCTGCTTTGAGAGTTTTATGTATCAGCTCGGCTAGGCTAAGTACTCAGCTATTTAGTGAACTACTGATCTAGGTGTTGCTCTGAGGGCATTTTATAGATGTGGTTAACATCTATGACTAGTTGACTTTAAGGAAAGGAGATTACCTTTGGCAATGTGAGTGGGCTTCATCCAATTAATTGAAGGCCTTCAGAGCAAAGACATTTCTGGGAGAGGAAGAAACTGTCTCAAGACTGCCGCTCAACTCCTGACTGAGTTTCCAGCCTGCTGGCCTGCCCTACAGATGGAGGACTTGCCAGTCTCAACAATTTTATGAGCCGATTCCTTAAAATAAATCTTTTTATACACACACACACACACACACACACACACACACACATGCACACGCTCTTGATTCTGAGAAGCCTGTCTGAGACTCTTGCCTAGCAAAATGAAAGAGTACTGGGAAACTGGAGTTGTTGTCTTGGCTTTGCCATTAACCAGTTAGATGAACTCGGTCAGTCTATAGACTCCTTGAGGGCAGGGACTGCATTTCCCTTACTGATAGTTCCCTGGCATTTACGTAGTGTCTGGCACACAGCGAGGCTCTGTAAGTATTCCGTGGGTGAATGAATCATCTGCTTTTTTTCTGAGGCTCAGTTTTTATTTCTATAAAATGAGAAGGTTGGTCTAACTAAATTCTCTGAGGCTCTTCCCAAAATGTAGAGTGGCAATTAGAAGACTGGGTCTGGATTTAGGCGTCATGGGTTGGGATCTTAGTCTTACCACTTAATGACCATGGGTAAGTTACTTTAACTAGTCTGGGTCTCAAGTTCCTCATCTGCAAAATGAGAGGGTTTTTTTGTTTGTTTTTATTTTTCACTTGAAGTATAGTCTGTTACAGTGTGTCAATTTCTGGTGTACAGAATAATGTTTCATATATTCTTTTCTGTATTCTTTTTCATTATAGGTTACCAAAAGATAATTGAATATAGTTTCCTGTGCTATACTGAACAATTTTATTTTTTACCAATTTTTAAAATCTATTTTATATATAGTAGTTATTATTTGCAAATCTCAAACTCCCAGTGTATCCTTTCCCACCCTTTCCCCCCTGGTAACCATAAGTCTGTTTATTATGTCTGTTTTATAGATAAGTTCATTAGTGTCTTTTTTTTTAAGATTCCACAGGAGTGATATATGGTATTTTTCTTTCTCTTTCTAGCTTATTTCACTTAGAATGATGATCTCCAGATCCATCCATGTTGCTGCAAATAACATTATTTTATTCTTTTTCATAGCTGAGTAGTATTCCATTATATGAATATACCACAACTTCTTTATCCAGTCATCTGGTGATGGACATTTAGATTGTTTCCATGTTTTGACTATTTTATTTAGTAACAATGCCTTTTCATTAGACGTGTAGTGAGGATTAAATGAGGTAATGCTTAGTACTGAGTGCTGTACCTGGCTCAGAAAACATATCACTAGGTATCAGCTACTGTCAACAACACCACCACCACCACCATCATCGTCATTGTCATCATCATCATCTCTGTGATTCACTATCTTTTAAACATCTTTCTCTAGGTCTGGGAGTCTCTGGAGAATGTTCTGACTTGGGAACAGGGATAGAAGAGGTATATATACGACTACCAAAAGTTAGAAATTGAATCAGAGGGCCAATATGAAGGCTGAGACGCACACAGTAGCCCAAAGAAGTTGCTACTTAGTGTCTCAGAAATTCAGAGATAAATTCTGGTAGTGTTGGGTTTTTTGTAAACCTTCTCCTGTAGAGGGAATTCAACTCACTGTGTGGTTGGCCCTGAGCCTGCAGGTACATGAATGCTTGGATGAACAGGAGTCAGAGTCATCTTGGTGGTTTGTAGCAGAGATCATGTGGTTGAATCGAATTTACAGAGCACATACAAGTAGACCTCACCATCTTGGGGCAAGTCTCACCATAACCTCTTGCTGTTTCTGCAGGAGGTAGAGAATCTGGGTGTAGAGCAGCACCGTTTCCTGCCTCAAATTACATAACAAGTTTGATGGAACAGTCAGAACCTGACTTTGCAGAGTCTGATTGCTTGTATAGTAGTGCTGCTGGAGCCAGGAGATGCAAGGCTGGGCCTTCTCTGTCTTTTTGGATAAGCCCTAGGTAGGCATTGTGACATGTAGGATACAGGAGCTGGAGGTTCTCTGCCTCTCCCACTGACTCATCCCTTCCCATCTCTGGGCCTCATGTTTCCTACCTGTTTAGTGAGGATGTGGGAGTAAACAGTCTGTAAATTTCCTCTTAGCTCCGAAAGTCTAAGCTCTTGGGTGGCACATGTGCCCTAACACTCTTAAGTGCTTTCTATATGTTGTTTTACTCCACTCCCACAACAGATTTTACAGGTATATATTTTATTCCCATTGCACAGGTGAAAAACTGAGGTTAAAAAAGTTAAATGAATTGCCTAAGGTCGCTTGGCTGATTACTGTCAGGGCTGGGTTTCAAACCCAGAATTGTATAATGTCCAAATCCATGTTTATAGATATAGTCTTCCCTAAAAATTTGTCTAACAAATGTGTAAAGAACTCTGGATCTGGGTTGCCTGAGCTATTAAGGGGTGAAGCACTATTAATTGAGTTTATTCTCCCTGGAACCCATCCTGCTCTGTCCCAGTATACTCAACCCTTCTTTTCTGGGCAAGACAGATAGTTGCTCAGGGCATGTACAAGCCTTTCAACACAGCAGAGATGTCAATGCCTCCTTCTGTTTTCCTGGCTGGTCTGGGTCTCAGCCAAATGTGCTGCCCAGGACGTTTGGCAAACTAACCTCAGGTTCAGTTAGGTGTGTAAAGAGTAAGTAAATAGCTCAATGAGCAACATAACAAAGTCAAACGTATGGACTTAGCCCTCATATGTATTGTACCCTGAGCAATGGGGTTTGGCATTAAATGGAGTTAGGGACATACTGGGTCACAGATGGGAACTGGAACTCAGGCTTGGTTTCTTATTGGTGAAGTGAGTCAGGTTGGGCAAAAGGGTCCCAGGATTTCCCATGAGGAGACATGGAGCGTGATTCCAAGGAGAGAACCATAAATCTGTCTAGATTTGATGCTAAGCCAGAAACCAAAGTAGGAAACAGTCATCTAAATTTCCCCCAAAGTCCGCTGCTGTCTTGGCCAGCTGCATACTCTGTATCACATTGTGCTGTTTTATTTTCTTCACACCACCTAACATCATTTGACATTATTTTGTCCATTTATTTATTTATTGTCTTGTTTCTCTGCCCAGAATGTAAACATTTGAGATCAAGAATCTTATCTTTTTTGTTCACTGTTGGATCATCAGCTTCTAGAATAGTTGGTTCAATATATATTTGTCAAATGAATGAACAAATGAAAAAATCCTTTCTCTAGGGGACATCAGAAGGGCACCAGGCAACTGGTAGATACGTAGATTAGTTTTATTCTTTCTCTTGGCCATTGACCAAACACCTTTCAATATCATGAGATGATAGTGGAAAGGGAAAGTTGGATTAAAAATGATTATGGTCCCTCTCTGATCTAAGCTTCAATACGCTATGATTTATCTTCTAAAAGCTCCCTTCTAGTGATAGTCAATGATTTCATATGCTTTAAGTTATGAATTTATGGAGTTTGTAGAGAGTAGCCAGGAGAAAGAGGGTTACATTTGGTTGATCAGTAATTTTAAAATGAGCATGGATGGTTTTATTCAGCCTACCCTTTCATCCACCTGTAATAACTGGGACACATAATAACCAATCTTGAGTTTAGGGTTACAAAATCTGGGCTCTAGCCTTGCTTCTGTCACTAGCTCTCTGGGTGAGCTTGGGGAGCTTACTACACCTCTCTGTCATCCTATAAGTTTATGTTGAGCACTTGCTAGATGATGTGTTTCAATCTAGATGATGGGGATACGTCTATGAGGGGAAACCCAGTCTTTACCCTCATTGAGTTTACTTGGCCAGAGTTGTTGGGGGTGGTATAGACAATAGAAATGTAAGGAAATAAGAACATTTAAGATAGTGATAAGTGCCATGAATAAAATTATAGATAGATGATAGATAAATGGAAGGAAGGAAAGGAGGGAAGGGAGGTAGGGAAGAAAAGGAAGGAAAGTAAACCAAGATAAAGGACAGTGTGGACTGAGTAGGGAGTCGGTGAGGGAATGCCTTTTCATGGGAGCAATATAAAAGCTCCAGAAATTGAGTAACAAGTGGAAGTCAGCTGGAAAATCTAGAAGATCTTCCCAGACAAGTCCAAACCTTTGAAGGAAGAACGAGTTCCACTTATCTTAGGAACAAAATGAAATCCACTGTGGCTGGTGTGTAGTGAGTAGGGGAGAGAGACTGGGTTGGATCACCTAAGGCTGTAGACAAGGAGTTTCCGTTGTTTTTTTATGCCGTGGGAAGTCATCCATCTTTTATCTGACTGATTCCTCCTTTTCTTTTACATCTCTTAACTTTGGAGTATCCTAGGGTCCAGTCTGTGAACCCTTCTCTCCTCTTTCTATACAGGCTTGCTCTCTAGGAGATCTCATCTAGCTTCTTGACTTTAAGAACCATCCATGTTATCTTTCTACCCCTGGTTTTATACCTGTGGAGCAGACCTCTCCTCTGCACTACAGACTTGTATATGCAATTGCCTACTCACTGCCTCCACTTCCATGTCTTAAAGTAAACTCAAACTTAAAAACATGCAAATCCGAATTCCTGATCTTCTGTCCCACAAGTGTGCTTCACTCATAGTTTCCTCTGACTCTGGGAAAAATGAATTCACCTATCCAGTTCCTTGGGCCAAATAGCTGGGGTCATCTTTGATGCCCCAGCCCCCAGATATCTACTCTGTTAGCAAACTCTGGTGGTTCTGCCTTCAAATTCTATCTAGGATCTGATTGCTCATCATTATATACATTGCTACCCCTTAGTTCAAGCCCATTAGTTCATCTCTTGAACTAACTTTTTACCTGATCTTCCTGCTTTAACTTTCTTTACTGTATTCTCATCATAGCAACCAGAGTGTACCTTTAAAAATGTAAATTAGGTCATGTAAATTAGGTCAGTACTCTCTAAGTTCTTCCCATCTCACCTAGGGGAAGGGCCAAAGTCCTCATGATGGCCACGTGGTCCTGCATTACCTGGTCTCCTACTCCCTTCCTAAACTCACTTCCCATTGCTCTCTTCCTGCTTATTCTGCTTCAGCCCCACTGGCTTCTCTCAGTTGTTTCTGGAACATACCAGGCCTGCTCCTGCTTCTGGACCTTTGCCCTAGCTGTTCCCTCAGTCTGGAATGCTTTCTCCAGATGTCCACATGGCTTATTCTCTCACTTGCCCAGTTCTTTGCTCAGATACTACCTTCTCCGTGAGGCTCCCCGTATGAAAACTGCACCCCTAACACTTGCCATTATTTGTTTATTGTCTGCCTCCCTAAGCAGGATGTAAGCTCCCAAGAGCCGGCATGTTTGTTCAGTTTGTTCCCTATTACTATATTCCTAACAACTCAAATAGGACACCATTAAGTGCTGACTGTGAGATGAGTGAGAGGGGAGTGATGTGATGTTTTTTACAAAGACTAGCTGTTGCATGACAAGTGGACTGTGGGGGAGAGTGGAAGGAAGTAACATCCCTTAGTGGCTATTGTGGTAGTGAAGGAGCAAGATGACGGTAGATTATTCTAAGATGCTTCAAGGCGAACTGCTAAGAGATGGACAGACTTGGGATATATTTCGGAAGAGCTGATAGGACTTGCTGAAAAATTGAATGCAGGTTGATGATGAGGAACCAAGTGTGACTCTTAGATTTTTTTAACCTAAATAATTGGAGAGATGAGGGAAGATTGAAGGGAGGGCAGGCCTTTATTCATTATTTATTTATTTGAGGGTGGATGAAGAGTTCTTTTGGAGGCATCTTCAAGGTTTGTATGTTTGTTTGTTTATTTGTTTATTTGGATTAAACCCCTATATGAGTCTAGAGCTCATGGGTGAGATCCAGGCTGGAGGTACAGATTTGGGAGCATTAGCATGTTTAAAATGAAGGACATTGGATAAATGTCATCCCCTACTCTGGAAAAGTTTGTGTTCTTGGGGAGGGGGCAGTGGAGGGGTAGGGAGAAAGTACACCCAAGTGAAAAATAAAGTAAGTGACAGAGAAATGGAACTGTCAGTCAGTCTACCAGGGACTTACCTATGGAGCATCTACGATGTGCCATGTGCTTTTCCCGGTATTCCTGGGGTAAATGAGATGAGTATGATCCCTGCCTTCAGGGAGCTTATGGGCTGTAAATTCGCCTCCTTACTTGGAGTTTAAGAGCTATCAGATATAGATATAAGGGACAAGAAGATTCTATCATTTATTTTGATGGAATGAATGGATTTTCTTTACACCCTCCTCTGTTAGAGAATCCTGATAATTAAATTTGGAGCATGTCCAAAATTTATCTCAGCATAAATGCATGTGGATATGCAATGCTTGTAGCCAGGGTGAAGGTTGCACTTAAGTAATGGGAAGAGATCCCTGGGCTATCTGGGTCTTTCTTTGGTCAAGGCCATGTTACAGAGTAATTGTCCTTTATTTCTCATTCTCTGTGGATAAAGAAGGAACAAACATTTTTTTGGGCCCTTGTGTGTGTTATGTACTTAATATCATTTGCCTACATTATTTATGCTCTCTGTAATATATGAAGTAGGTGGTATTATCCCCATTCTGCAGCCCAGAAAACTGAGGCAAAAAGGCTTAGTAAATCTTCCAATATCAAAGAGATCCAGTACCCACCCTGTAAGTCTAACAGGAAACATTGTGTTCTTTCAACTCAAAAGCCCAATGGGACACAAAATTAACTTTGTATTTGTTTCATATTATAGCAAATATTTAAAGTCAGTTTACTTTTCCTTCACAAACTGCTGTTCCTTGGGCTAAAATCTTCTGTTCTTTCAACCAGTCTATGTATGACATGTTAATTTTTAAAGTACTTGACACACTGCCTGGCACTTAGTAAGTGCTTAACAATGACTAGTTAATAAGATTAGGCCATTTGGCAGCTAAGGAAACAGAGTCTCAGAAAAGGAAAGGGACTCGCCCAGTACTCCCTACTTAGTCATCTGCTCTACTTCCAAGTTCTAGGCACATTTTGTTTTTATCAGTATTTATTTCTTAAATGCAGTCCAACTAGAATAAAGCCATTCGTCTCTCCTCCCTTATTCAGACCTCTATGCTTCTTTTAATATGGTCCTGATTGTCTTAGCATTCAGAGCATTCTGTTTGTACCCAAGGCTTATGTCTCCTCATTTGGTTTAGTCCAGCAGTTTATTTATTCATTCACTTTCTGAAACTGGAGCTGGCTGGCAGAATTTAATCAGAAGATTGTGTAACTATGGCAAGAGGCTGCCCAAATCCAAAACTATAATGAGAGACTGGGTGACAGGAGAATTGAGTTAAAAGCAGCTCACTTGGCAAAGAGGGAAACTCCAACTCCCCTACCCTTCTAGTTCTCATTATGCATCTATGAGAAGAAGAACCAAAACCAGAGGTGAAAATGTGGAGGGAGATTAGCCCTGAGTGACCCCAGGGAACTTCTAAAGTGAGGGGGTTAATTAGACATGTGGAGTGTGTCTTGAGCGGTAGAGTCTCTGAAAGAAAAGAGATGGGTATCACAGGCAGATTACAGAAAGGTGGAATTAAGGGTGGGTTATGTTCAAGACTCTAAGAAGAACCCCAGTTCCTCTCTGCATATTCCCACCTACTCTGGTGCCTGAAATTTATCCACTTGGCATTCATAACTGTGGCTTAACAATGACAGCAATATAGATGCAACACTTAGAGGTAAAAAGTCATTTCATATTCCTATCTTATTTGAATCTCATAGAAATCTGAGAGGTGCAGGACAAGGAGAGATGATCTAGTGTAGAAGATAAGAACAAAAGTTTGAAGTCAAGAGGACCAACTTGTTATGGGGAACGTGCTATGGTATTAAATCTTTCCGAGTTTTGCTTTTCTCATGTATGTCAGATATAATAGTACATACAGCTTGGGGATTTGGTGAGGATTTAACAATACAAGTAGTGGTGCCTGGCATATGTTAAGTATGCAGTTCGTGTTTGCTGTTATTATTATCCCCATTTGACAGATGAGAAAACTGACAATTTACTTCAGAAAGCCACTTGCCTGGGGCTGCCGGAGCTGGACGGGATCCCATGTCTCCTGACTTTCGGCCAGCTCTGCCTGCTCCAGCCTTAATTCGTCTCCCTTCCCAGCAAGGACAGTACCGTCCAGGAGAGGATGCTGTCAGGTTAGAAGGGGAAAGCCTTTCTGTTTTTTTCCCTAAACTGTTTTACTTCAGGGTCATTAAAATACAGCTATAGTTTGTAGGATTGTTTGCAGTCTCTAAGTATCATTTAATTGCTAAGCATTGCTTGAGGTTCCAGGGCAAAGGTGTTTGAATTTCTATGTTTGTTTTAAACAAGATCAACAGACAAACAAGGAGGAACATGAGGTTTGATGAAGAGGTTGGGTTGGCTCAGTGCTGAGGTCCTTCAAGCACTGACAGTCTATGCGTCTTACTGCATTTCTGTCACTTCTCACTGCAAACCTGGTGGGGAATCCATAAGTGCCCACAGTCACACCTTTTAACTTTGTGTCCCCAAACTGCCCAAGGAAGAAAGCAGATCTTGGGGCCAGGTAGTGAGCTGGCATTTGCACAGTGCTCTCTTCTCAGTAGGGTCCTTTAAGAGGATGGAAACAACCTGGCGTGGTTTGACCAAGATTACAGAATGAAAGTTGCTGAGGTAAGGCTAGAACTCAGGAGTCTGGATTCTCAGGGTGCGTGCTATCCACTGCAGCACACAGCTGCCCCAAGAGCCCCCAGAAATGCTGAGTGTGTGTGTGTGTTTGTGTGTGTGTGTGTAAGGGGTACAGCTCTAGGACCAGGAGGAGAATGTCACATTGTGTACTCTGTCCTGCTCTTCTCTCTGGCACACGCGTGCTCCAGGGAATGCGGTATTTGGTAGATGTTGACGGCAGCCCTGGGACAGGATCGATGTTCCTGAGAGGTGAGTTGCTGTCTGAGGCTCACACAGACAGAGAGGTGGGGCATCTCCGTCACATCACCTAGGAATGTGTCCCCAAGAGTGTGGTCCCTGGACTGATAGCAGTGGCAACACCCTGGAGCTTAGGAGAAATTGGCATCTTGGGCCCTAACCTGGACCTACTGACCGAGAATCTGCATTTTAACAAGATGCCGAGGTGATTCGTCAGTGTATTAAAGTCTGAGAAGCACAGACTAGGAGATGGTAGGAACTCACAAGCTGGCCATATATATGGGCTGTTGTTTGCCCACTTCTGCTCTAGATGGGAGAAAACAATGTATTTGTTCCATGTGCAGCTTTGATTGAACTTCTTAGAGCACAGTGTTGAGAAGTCTTTATGGACTTGTTGTAATCATTAGTGATATTGCCATAGGTGTGGGGTGGGGAATTGGGTCCTGTGGGCTAGGTACTAGCCGTCACTGAACCAGTGACTTCAGAAGGCTCCTTCATCTCTGATCTCTGATGATCTCTAGCTTTGATGTTGGCAAACCACTCTTGGACCAGAGGCTGGGCGACGTCTCCTGGAGGCATGGAAGTCACACTGGTTCTGCTAGCTACTAGCTCCTTGACCTTGGGGCGGTTACTTACACACCTGGATTCTCAAATTCCACATTTGCCCTCGCCTAACTCTAGATTCACTGGGAAGCTCAAATGAGACAGAGAGTACGAATGGGCTTGTGAACAGAAATATGCCATAGAAATAAAGGTATTTTTAGGTTGATAATGAGAATAATGAAGATAATTTAAAAGGCTCAGAGAATATCAAGGACATTTCCAGACACAGGGTTAATGGCCAGGTCAGTCAGAATTGAAGTTTCTGATTCCCAAGTGTACTGACTGTCTCTTGGAATCAGTCCTAGGTTCTATTTCTAAACCTTTGAACAAAGAAATCATAGAATGAACATATTCAGATTTAGTTGTGGTGATGGTGATGTAACTGCTAATATTTTTTGGGTATGTGTTTTATACCAGGCACTCTGATAAGTCTGCTACACGGATTGTCTTTTTTAGTTCATATATCAACTCTTTGAGGTGGGTGTTTGCATACCCCAGCTCTACCTGAAGAACTGAAGGCTGAGTGTGTTACTTTTCTTTTCATGAGTGTTTAGCTTGTCATAGGGGGTGATGCTTTAAGTCAAAGGGATACATTTATATAATGGTGGAAGTTCAGGCCCAATGACAGACCAGTTGGGGATGGGAAGAGAGGTATGTTTTGGGTAGAGATTGGGATATTCCAGTGCTCCTGAAATTGCACCACAGACATGGTAACTGGCCCTGCCAAGATGTCTTGGCAAGAGCTAAGCTTGTCAGCTTATAGCAATGCATGCTTTCCTGGCCCATCAGCCTGAAGCCGCTGTAGCTGGCAGTCTTGGGGCAGGGGCATGCCCAGCCAAGTTGGAAAGCAAGACTTCAAGATGAGATGACTGGCAAAGGTAGGGCCACGGAGCTGGGCAGGACCAGGCTGCTCTGCTCTGTGTTCACAGTGTAAAGCACATCTCCAAATTAAATCTCCCTGACTTCTCACTTGGGGAGAGGTGAGAGAGAGCATATCAACAGAACAGAGGTGAGAGAACACATACCTTTTTTCCATCCTTGGTAGTTGGAGGCCCAAGTAATCCTGGAAAGCATGCATCAGTTCTGAGTTTAAATCTAATAAGTAGGGCCCATAAATGGATTTCTCCCAGCATTAAGCAAAGTAGCACAGCGGTTAAGTGTCTGGGTCCTGAATCGTTGACCCAAGTTCAAGTCCTCTGCCATCCTTTGCTACTTGTATGATGATGGGCATGTTTATTACTCGCTGTATCTTCATTTTCTCATCTCTAATATAGAGATAACAATAGAACCTGCCTCATAAATGTGTCAGGAAGATTCAGTAAGATAATGCATTTAAATTCATCATGGCACCTGACACAGCAAATGTTCAGAACAGTATAGCTTAAAAATAATGCTCTTGTTAGTATCATTATCGTTGCTGTGATGGGTGGAGTATCCCAGGGGGTCCAATAAGTAGCAGTCCTTTTCCCTGCTTGTTCTGCATCAGTTACGAAATAAGATACAGGAGTAAATCAAATGGGAGGCCAAAACACCACCTTTATCGTTGGAAAGCTGACACTGGAGGATGTCGTCTTGCAGACAGACTTACAGAGCCTAACACATGCTGGCCAGCGCTCGCCCACATCTAGGGAACCTACCCCTGTATGCACCACTGCTAAGAGGGTGCAGATGAGCTCCCTGCAGGTTGCCTGGCTCCCAATAAGGAAGAGAGAAAAGTTAAGAGCTTCCTATACCTTCTCCTTAAATTTTTTTTTCAGATAAACCACCCCTCCTGCTGGAGGTGGGGACTGGGATGAGGAAAAAGAAGTGTGAGGAAAGGGATTTTTCAATAATGAAGGCTGCTCCAAAGGGAAGGAATGTCAGGAGTGGATAAGAAGGATGTCCCCAGTATTCATCATGGAACAGAAACTGTGGTGCCCTGAGTATGTTTGACCCTTGGGGAAGATCACTGAACACCGCCCCTGCCATTAGGTAACAGTTATTTTTAGTAGTAACTATGTAATGATCAGAAATAATGATTGTTTTCTTGATTCAATCTTTAGTTTTAAGACAACTGACACAAAAAAGAGAAGAGTCTTATTTTTAATGGTATTACTCAAACTTGATAGAGTATTTCACATCTAAACTTAAACTTTTCATTTACCAGACAAAAATTACATTTTGTTCTTTTCAGTGTTTCACTGTTTTGAATTTTAAATCCAGATAGAAACTACAGGTGGTCACATAGAATGACAAAACAGAATTATCTCAAGTTTTTTTTTTCCTTCTTTAAAAAAATTTTTTCCTTTCTTTCTTTCTTTCTTTCTTTCTTTCTTTCTTTCTTTCTTTCTTTCTTTCTTTCTTTCTTTCTTTCTTCATTCATTCATTCATTCATTCATTCATTCATTTAACTTGAAGTACAGTCAGTTACAATGTGTCAATCTCTTATTTACTCCATATCTCTTGCTTAAACACAGGAATATGTAGTACAACAGGGAGGTGGAGACAGCAACTCTGACTGAAGGGGGCTCAAATGATTTCAAACTGTCAGACACTTACTCTTAAAATTAGGGGGTGAAGCTGAGCCCACATATTTCAAACTTACATGCTACCAAAAATCAACAATAACCCCAGCAATTGTTTAGAACTTAGAGCAAAGATTTTTTTTTTTTTTTGCAGGGGAGAGGGATGTGTATTTTATCACTGGCATTGTTTAGAATTAGAAGCACATGGCAATGACAAAAATAGATTGAGTTCTGGTCACTTTTAAAAATTATTATTTTTCAGACTCACAGATAGAGAAAACAAGCTTGTGGTTACCAAAGGGGAGGGGAATGGGGAAGGGACAGATTAGGGGTGTGGGATTAACAGGTACATCCTATGGTATATAAAATACATAAGCAACAAGGATAGTCTGTATACCACAGGGAATTATACTCATTATCTTGTGATAAACTCTAATGGAATATAATCTGCAAAAATGCTGAATCACTATGCTATACACCTGAAACTAACACAGTATTGTAAATCAAGTATATGTCAATAAAAAATACTGTTTTACATTCTCTACAGACAGTGCACATCCTTACTGTCCATACCTGGGACCAGTTTCTCCCACTGTCTGTCCTTTGTTACACCACTGAGTAAAAACGACTCTGGATTGGGATTGGGAGTTAGAGTTTCTGGGTGTACTTTTGTCTCTGCCTGCACCTGGTAATCCTCAGTTCCTAACTGGGAAATTCTCACTTCCTCTTTGGGCCTCAGCTTTCCTAACTGATAAAGGGGGCTGAACTAGGTCATCTCTCAAAGTTCTTTTCTGCTCCGAACTTTGACTTGAGAAGTCATCTTTCACTGGGTAGAGGGAGACGGGAGAACACATATGGAATCTGAATTTGTTTCTGTTCAGGGAGCTGCGCTGATTTATGAGGACGAGTCAGTGAAGGGAGATCATCTTGCTTTGATTTATGTCACAGGCATGGATGCTCTGGCTTCCACAGTTCTCGTGGAGCTGAGGATGAAGCAGAGGGAGTTTCAGGGTTGGCTATGAGAAGGAGGAAGAGGAGGAAGCTATGACCTGGTGGGTGTCTGCAAATATTTATTCAGGATTTATTATATGCCAGGCATAGGGTTGTCATAACACAATTATGATGAAGCCACTACTATTTATCCCTGCTTTACAGATGGAGAAATTAAAATTGTGCTCAAGGTCATAGAGTTGGTAAACAGCAGTCATGGGATTTGCACCCAGGTTGTCTGGCTCCAGACTCCATCTTTTAACCACCAGAGGGGAGGTTAAGGGTGTGAATTGCTGTCTCTCTTAGGCTTTGTGTCTCTGCTTGGGGCTGGCCGTGTCTCTTCCAGGTACTGGAGTCACAGACTCCAAATGTTAAATAAACCCCCAAATAGTTATTTAATTATATTTGTCATTATCTTACTTATATTTGATGCCAGGGTATGGAGATGGTTTTCCTAAATATTATGGGTGCTCCAAAAAGAACTATGAGCTCGTTTCTAATCATAACTTTTTCCTAAAATCTTATATTTCATTTTTATTATATCTCACTTTGTTTAAAAAATGTGCCATATTTTACAGTACATCGTCAAAAATGTCACATTGTTCTTTATCCGAAACAAATGAAATCTACCTTGTAACCAGGTCTCTTTTTCTGAAATAGCTATATATCTGAGCAGAGAACAATAGAAGGTAATACATCTTCTGCTGTGATTGCCTTAACATTCATCATCTTTCCTCAGTTTTTTTTTTTATTAAAAACTAAAGGTGAGAAAATCCATTTTGTTTGTATTTCAGTCAAAGTTTGTTGAAGATTGCAACTGGCCAGGGGTTCCCTGCATCTACCTGTGATTAGTTATAATGCCTGGATATGTCATGGAGCTTTTAATTTTCTCCTTGGCTGTTTCACTTGTGGCACAGAAACCTCCTAATTCAGCTTCACAGTACACCAGGGTCTTCCCACTTCACAGAGTAGAACAGATGAGGTAATATTTCTCATGCAGCACAACTAGAAAAGAATTGCTGACTGTAAGCTTGGGAATCTTCTCACAAGTGCTCTTTATTCTTCTGAAACCTGGACAGACCTGAGTTAGAATCCCAGTAGCTCCACTTTTATCCATCCATTCATCCAACAAATACTTACTGAACATCTTCTGTAAGCCTGGCATCCTACTAGATGCTGAGAATGTGTAAAACAGATCAGAGCTTAGCTTTCATGGAGCGCATATTTCAGTTGGGTTGACTGCTATAAACAAGTCAGTAAATAAACGAGATAACTTGAAACTGTGACAGGGACAGTGAAATAAAATGCCAGAGTTGTGGGAATAAGACTAACATTGTGGTGGCAGTGGTAAAGGTCACAGCTTTTTTGAGGAAATGATATTTGAGTCTCAAAGAAAAAGAAGAAACCAGCCAGGTAAAGGCTGGAGTAAGAGCGTTAGAGCACATTCAAAGGCTCTGAGGTTGGAAATGGCTTGGTATGTTTGAAAAACTGGAGGAAAATCAAGGTACATGGAGTCTAAAGAACAGAGGTGGTGGTGGGGAGAGTGGTGGGTTGTGGGAGTGGAGAGGAAGCAAGTCAGATCATCTGGGGTCTTTAGGGCAAACAAGGGAATTTGGATTTTATTCTATGTAGAGTTCGGAAACCAAGGAAGGTTTAAGGGAGTGATTATTGCATTTTAGGAAGTTCACTTTTTGAACTTCCTAAGGGTAAGCAGAATTGAAAGAAGTGAGGCTGTCACACTGGTCTAGGCGAGAATTGATGGTGGTCTGGCCTAAAATGGTCCAATGAAAGTGGAGAGATGGAATGTTTCAAGATAAATTAAGGGGTAGGGGCAAGGGAAAGGAATTAAGGCTGTCTCCCTGATACCTGGTATGGGCAATTTATAGTTACATGGTTTGAGGAAAGATTCTCATCTTCTCTGGGCCTGAGGATTGGCTGGGGCATGGTGTGAGACCCTAGGCAGAGACTGAAGGCCTAGGTGAGATAAGCCCTGGGGGCAGTGAGGGAGAGACCGAGAATGGTTTATCTGTGGAGTGGATTGAGTCTCTCCCTTCACCAATCATCATAAAATGTCACTACCTGAAGAAACCTCAAAATACCAATAGCATGAGTTACTCAAGGAAAATGACTGACATATGTTGCTTCTGCTTATACCTGCAATACCTAGCTAATAGAAACTCATAAAGACTTGGTTTTGGATTAAAATATGTATTATTCAGCTTTTGGGGGTTACATATGAAAGACATAGAGTTGAAACTCATCAAAACTAAAAGGAAAATTATTGGGCAACATAATGAAAAGACAGGGGGGTAGAGCAGAACTTTAGGGCTGGTGAGATCTAGGTATTTGCATATTGTTATGAGTCATCTGATTTTCTCTGAGTATAGAATCTGCCTTCTTTTGTGTTGGTGTTTTTCTCAGGCAAATTTTCCTGAAGGAGTAGAAAAGATGTCAGCCCCTACCTCCAGGCTTATATCTTAGCAGCTCCAGTAGGAAGGACACATCTGTTTCCCAATAGTTGTAACACAGTCTGGGCGTATGTTCTTTTTGACCTGGCTTGGATTTCGTGTTCATCCCTGAAAGAGTCACAGTGGCCAGAGGGTGGAGTATGTGGATGGGCCAAGGTCTGGCTTGTGGGTGGGATCACCCTGATACGAACTCTATAGACAGAAAGTGGATGATTCCCAAAGGAAAACTGCACTGCTAATGCTGGAAGATGTCATGTATGCTGGGGAGGCAAAAACAACAGACCAGTAAGAGCCCCCATGAAATACATGTAAGCATCTCACCTGCCAAACCCTCATATCTCCATCCACCCACAAGCCAGACCTCTGGCCCCTTGGTTTGCCTGGACATGGCCAGAACTGGGAAGACTTACAACCCTCAGAGGACAGAGGTAGTGCTCTTCATGTTACTTGTGGTTTCAAACTTGCAGGAGAGATAGGGGGAGCCTGTGGTGATCAAGCCAAGTACAGGAACCTTTGGAATCAAGAGCTGGGCAGCTGAGCGGTTTTTGGAGTGTGGGAGAAGGTCTTGGTGAGTGGCACTGAGGGAATTTTTCTCAGCTCTTCTCCAAAGCCAGCATTTCTTAAATCTTCCAAATACTCGTCAGGTTCCTTAGAAAGCATTTTACCACAGTATCATAGACTGTCAGAGCTGGAAGGCAACTAAAAAATCTTTCAGTCAAAACTGGTCTTTGTTCAGATAGTAAAACTGAGGCTGGGAGCACTGAATCTAGAGAAATACTGTAAATTTAGACTTTGTGGTTTTATTCTTGGGAATAGTATGTTGGGTTTCTTATTGCTTCCCTTGGTGAATTGGCTTCACACATGAGCTGTTTTTTCTCTTTTTTCCTATAAAGAGAGGCTACTTAGTAGTTTCCTACGGGAAATAATTTTGGCCCAGATTTCACTGGGTTTTCTAATCTTTGAGTTTAAAAGTCCCTTTGAGAACTGAGGGTTCTTTGGAAGATGATGGGTGGATGACATAAGTCACCTGTGAGTCACTTTGAACCCAAGAACATAAGATCATGGACAGTCCTCTTAGTTCAGTGACAAATTCCATCCATGCTTTACTCCATGGGTCCCCAGAGCTCATTTGCGTCTGAACCTGTGAAAGTGTCTTCTTAGAGAGCATCCTGCACATGGGGCTCAGGATGGAGCATCTGTTCCTGGATGAGAACTTGCTGGGCTGGATAAGGAGCCTGAATAAGTATCCTGATTAAAATCTTGAATGCTAGACTCAAATAGCCTTGCATGCAAACCCAGGCTCTAACATTTATGCATTGTGTGAGCTTGATCAAATTCCAAAACTTTGCAGAGCCTCAGTTTCTTTATATTTAAAGTGAGTACATTCATTCAAGCCTACCTCATTAGGTTGTTGAGAGGATGAAATGAAACTAACACATAAAAGCACTCAGCACACTGCCAGGGAGATTCTAAGCACTCACTGTGTATGTGAGCTGGGGTGGTTGTTGTGGCTATTGCCATTAATATTATTCCAGGTAACATTCGATGAGAGCTTGAATACTGAGTAACTCACTCAAGATAAGTGGCAATTCAGAGTCAAGTACAGGTAGTGTGCGTTTGTTGACAGATTAACTCCACTTGGTCCAACTCCCACTCTGTCCTCTCTTTGGAATCCCCCAAATGTAGACATTCTGTGGTTTCTGCCAGAACACCTCTTTTTTTTTTTTACCATATAGTCTTGGTGACTTGTACATGATCTGGATTTAATGACTGATTCTGATACCCTCCTCTACTTCCATTTAATAGATTGCTCCTTTAATCAATACCAGGAATTATAATTCATCTCATTCTCTGCACTTAAGTCCAAAAACCAATCAACCAACCCAACCTTGCTAAGTATTGTTCAGCCTAGATAATCTTCCCCTCAGTTGAAGAGGGAAGCTGGCCTTTGGAAAGTTATGAGATTGGGTCGATTTATCTTTTCTTCCTGTCCATTGGCAGAGCTTGTGCCTCTTTTTAGCTGTCTCACGGGGTGTAGAATGATTGACATTTGGAGTTGGAATGGTCCTAATCTTCCAATTACACTTCTTGTTCTTAAGAAGAGGAAACCGAGAATGAGAGGTCATGGGGCAGTAAAATGCAATCAAGCCAGGACAAGAATATAAATCATATTACTCCTTGTCTAACTTTGTCGTTTTTATTAATCAAGTTTTAAATCATTGATGCACCATCAATAGATGTGTACAGTGAACTTAGTGCCAGAAAAGGGCAGATCATTCACTCACCCATCAAATACTTACTGAGCATTGCTATGTGCCAGGTACTACATGAGGGCCAGGGACCCATTAGTAAGAGAAATGGGATCCCTGCCCTCAAAGAGTCTGCAGACTGACCAAGTTCGTGCAGTGCACCCTGTTTATTCTATGTACTTTATCTCTAGTAGATTATGACTTGCTAGTATACTTTCTTGGGATTAAATTACAGTTTATCTTTTAAGTTTTAACTGGAGTCACACACACACACACGCAAAGACTGATTAAGCACTTGTTTGAAAGTTTCAATATAAGCACTCTCAAACTTCCTAGGATCCGTATTTATTCTCCCCTCTCCTAACAGTGTAAAGAAGGTGATAAGATTTAGGAGCACAGCAGTTCTGTGGAGATTAAGCAACTGTTACCTTTCTTCATGATATTCATTAACACATGATAGCTATCTCCTAAAAGACAGAAGGCGGAAGTATACCAAACCTGTGCTACAGTGTTTCTCGTTTCTCTATTTCTAGATTCCGTCAGATTGGAAGGAGAGAAGTAAGTCAGGTTTCAATTGAATAGATTCCTCCTTTGATCAGTACCTCTCTCAACAAAGGCTCAGTGAAGTAATCCTGGTAAACACAGCCCACAGTGGTTGGCACGTGGTAACTAATCGCTAAATGTTAGCTACCAGTATTATTCTTCTGACCACTCCTGGAGTTAACTGTCAAGCACCTGGCACAGAGATAGCAATGAGAATGAGAATGATGTTAGGGGATATCTGGGGCCACCAAGACACACTTCTTGTCTTTTTGAAAAGGCTATGCCTCATTCACATTCAACATCCTTTTTTTTTTTTTCCTGGCAGAAGTAATTTATTAGATCGACTTCTTCTCATCCCTCATTTTAAGGTCAATTTATGTCAATTAAAATTTTTTTTCTCATAGATCCCATTAATTACCTACTTTTCCCAGTCATTTCCTCTTTACTAATCTGGTTTGGTGCTTTAAATAGATCTTAGAGGCCAAAAGTCATCCATTAGAGAGGGAAGATTTCCCACATATAAGTTTGATTTCATCATCATTGTCAATTTTCAGGTCACTTTCTCAAACATCTTAGCATTTAATCTTCAGAATAGCCCAGGTGTAAGCATACTGCTGTCCCTGTTTTATAAGGATGGTTTCAGGGAGGAGTTAAGTAACTTGGCCAGTGCCAAAGAGAAGTAAGTGTTTAATCTTCTTGGGTCAAAATTTGTTCTGCTGAATCATAAGGGCCCTCATAGGGTTTGGTGTATGTTGTCACTTACAATGGGTCAGCATGGGGCAACTTCCATTTTTCATATTGGCCTGGGGACTAATGTGGGAAAGAAACAGCATCGCAGAGACACTGACATTCACCAGAGGCTGAGCATGTGGGCTGGACCATTAGCTCTAGGAGTTTAATTGGCATCTTTTACCATTACCCTCAGGAGTCTTTCCACTGACTAAATTCATTGCCTTGTATTCATTGAGTTTAGCGCTAGTTGTACCTCTGTGTCACAACTGTGATGGATAAAGTGAGAACAAATCATAAGGAGTATTTTTGAAATCAGATATATCTAGACTTGAAACCAACCGTGTACCAGCTACATGACCTTGGGCAAAGGAAATATTTTCTAAGCCTCAATTTCTGCATCTGCAAAGTGGAAACAAGGATGCTTGGGCGTATCTCCTATGTTATAGGGAAGAGTATGTTAAATTGTCTGATTTATGTGAAGTGTAAAGGCAGTAGTAAGTCTGAATGAGTGCAGCTGACCATCATCACTGCCTTTAGTATTTTGGAAAGGAGAGCCCTTGAAGCAGAAGAACTGAACAGGGAATGTTGAGCTGTCTGAGCCCAATCCTAAGCCCTTACTTCTCACTTCTTGTGTGATCTTGTCCTCGATCTCAGATTCAATTATTCATTTTATACTAATAATGTCTAAATGTATATTGTGAGCCCAAGATAGGCAGATACAACTACCTAATTAATATTTCTTCCTAGTTGCTTCAAATGCACTGCAAATTCAGTATGTCTAAAACAGAACTCATAATCTACTCCCAACTCTGATCTTTAGGTTTTCCTTCCCTATTGAGTGACACCCCCCCCCCCCCCCCCCGGCAGGTTTTGCAAGCCAGAAGCCTGAGGCTGTCCTTGAAACACCCTCCCCAATCCATGCATCAGAAAGTCCTGGCTATTCTGCTTTGTGCGTAAACATCGAGTCTGTTTATTTCTTGCCATTCCCAGCACCATTCTGGTCAAATATACCATCGTCTCTTGCCTGAACTGCTACAAAGCCTCTCAGTTGGTTGCCCTGCATCTGCATTAAACTCTTTCAGGCCAACCAGAGTGATTTTTTTGGGCTGCAATGATCCTGTGTCCTCCCCCATCCCTTCCCACTCTGGACACTTTTTTTTTGGTTTCCTGTTGATTTTAGAGTAAAACATTTTCAAAGACATGGCTTCTGAGGTCTGTCATGATCTGCCTCCAGCTGTCTCTTGGGTTCATTTCCATCACATTACCCCTTGTGTTTTCTCTGCTCAGATTTATCGATGGCCTGGTCATGCTTCCCACTTACTGTGTTTCTAGTACGGATGCTTTGCTCATGGTTGTATTCCTGGAGTATTTTTCTATCCTATTTTCACCTGTACTATAGCTGTTCCTAATTTGGTTCTCAGGTTGAGAACTTTTCTAACCCCTATAACTAGTTCACATCCCGTTTTACAGGCTTCCCTGTTATCCTTAATCTCTCTTTCATAGCCTTTAGCAGAGTTGAAGTTTTACATTTGACTGCGTGACTTTTGTTTCATCTTTGTCTGCCCAGACTAGACTAGTCTTCGTCTGTTTGGCTCATCACCATTTTCCAGCCCCCAGCATGGTGCCAGGCACTGGTAGTCAACGACTATTTGTCCTGTGAGTGAGAATCTTCAAGGAGGTTATGTGTTTCTGAACCATGAGTTCAAAACTATTCTTCTGGTTCTTGGACTTCTAAGCCGCAGTTTATATATCATCAGCTAATATACCCAGTGCTTCACTGCTGCTAAGTGTGGAAGTTGGTATTTGAAACCAGGTCTTCTGTATAAAAAGCAAGCATCTTAAGAGTCTGACATGAGGTCTTCCTGCTCCCTCTTGAATTCTGTTCATGAGAAGAAGGCATAGGGTGGGCAGAGGTCTTGCCCTGCGAACAGTTAGGCTGCAAAGTCATTGATCTAGAACTGTAGGTTTAGAGATGTGGATGATTGATTGGGAAATGACTCAGAGCCTTCTGAAAACCTTAGGAAACATATTCTTTTTACTCCTGGCTGGTCATGTATAGAACTTAGAAACAAATAGAATGATAACGGAATTTATTTTCTACCCTTATTTGATGTCAACCAAGTTTCAGTGAATTACTGTTCTGTAAAGGGAGGAAGTAGAGTTATAGAGCCAGGGGAAAGTCAGATCTCCTGTTCTTTCTGCTGACCCAGATTTACTTGTCTAATTGCTTACTAACTTTTGATGAGCACTGTTCTAGGTAGAACCTACGTCCATATGTTTCTTTGATTTTTATCTCTTCTGCATTCTTCTCTTTCTCCTCCTACTGCATTCTTACTGCCACCCTCACAAGATCCTTGTAACCTTTAGCACCGACCTGATTTGAATGTTGATAATATTTGGGTTCGAGCATCAGGTTCTCCCTTAGCTGATCTATTTCTTACTTTAATCTGATTAGTCTTCCTTATGCAGATGTAGAAGCCTTATGTATGTAGAAGCCTACAGTGGATGCCTGTGACCTGTGACACCCACATAAAGCTCTTCTTGTTCCTTAAGGGACTGTATTGTTCCTCTGTCTTCGCTCCGATTCCTTCTATCATGTACCATTAGAATGTTTCTTCCCCATTACCTATCAATTCCTTAATTCATATATTAAAAAAAATACTCACTTAGTCTCTACTACCTTCTAGGCACTGTATCACACAGTGGGCTGAAGCAGTAGTAAGGTTGTCATTGCACCTTCCTTCACAGACCTATGTTCCATAAGAAAAGACAGATGTTTAAATAACTCCATTCACCATCCCTTGTCTAATCAAAAGGGTAACAAGTGCTACAAAGAAGGGAGTTGTGCTAGAGGTGTCAGAAGGGACCCTCACTTAGTGAGGAGAATCAGGGAAGGCTTCTTTGAGGGGAAATGGTGCTGTTTAATCTGAGATCATTCCCTATATTCATTTCCATTTTATACCTGGTTCTGTTTTTCTTCCCCGTAGGAAAAATATCCTTTTCCCTCCTCTTTCTACCAGAACTTCTCCATTCCTTTAGAGCAACTTTTAGGTGAATTGGCTGAAAACTGTGGTAGTTAAGAGCTCAGATATTCCAGGCATACAGAGCTGGAGTCAAATCCCAGAACCCTGATCTTTATACAGATTATTTACTTTGCTCTGTGTAGTATTTGTTCCACTGTCAGATGAGGATTGCAACACATTCCTCTCAAGATTATTCTGGGTGTGAAGTACTTAGCACAATGCTGGCAATTATTAAATGCTCAGTTAATAATGGCCAAGGTTATTATTATGGTTAACTCCTGGGTTGGTTGCCAGTACCTCCTTCCTCCTCTTTTTTCTCTCAGTCGTTCCACACACATAAGCCAGGTGTTGCGCCAGGTATTAGTACTATGTCAGTAATTAAGGCAGCCTTGCCCTCAACCCTGAAAGGTCCCCTTTGATCTTGCTCTACACCTGTCCTCAGGACTAAGCCCACTCTCAGGTTTGGGTGTGAGAGCAGCCTGGCCCCCAAAGTGCTGTGACTCAGCACCCATTCCCCCACTAGAGACTTGGTTCTGGAAACTGACACTGCCTGTGTCTCAGTCCCCTCCAGGGCTACCTGCCTCTGCCTGGGTTTCTCCCAGGCCTGACAGCAGCCTTTTGCTTCCTGGCACCTCCCCACTTCCCCCATTCCCAACACATGGCTGGGATCATAGAAGGTGCTGAGAAAAGGCTGGTTCTCTGCTTGTGCTGAGCACCAAGACTGACAGGTTCTCAGCCACCATTCCCGACTCAAAGGATTCCTCTGATGCGTGGGGTTTTTGCCAGGCAACTCATGTTGACCTCATAGTTCTCACTCCCCAGGCCTGGAAGCACCATGGGGATGCCAGGAGTGCTGGCTTCTTGATTTTGCAAAACGTGCAAACTATTCTGCTGTGCCCAGCTCAGGCCCACCTCTCATGTCCTGTGACCTCCTGATCATTCACTGATGAGAGCTAACTCCAAGCAGAACAGATGGACCTGAGTCTTCCATTGTGGGGACAGCTCCCGGATAGCTTGACTTGGATACTCGCAGGATAGGGAGTGATGGATTCTGCCTGAGAACCAACTTGGGGTAGGGCAGCTCTTAGTGAACAGCAGAGCCCTAGCTTTTTATTATTATTATTATTATTATTATTATTATTAAAGTACAGGTGATTTACAGTGTTTTAGTTTCTGGTGTATAGCATAGTGATTCAGTTATATATATATGTATGTTCCTTTTCATACTCTTTTTCATTATAGGTTATTACAAGGTATTGAATATAGTTCCCCATGCTATACAGTAGGACCTTGTTTATCTATTTTATGTATAGTATTTAGTATCTGCAAATCCCAAACTCCCAATTTATCCCTCCACATCCCCCTTTCCTCCTGGTAACCATTAAGTTTGTTTTCTATGTCTGTGACTGTGTCTCTTTTTTGTAAATAAGTTCATTTGTGTCCTTTTTTAAAAAAATTCCGCATACAAGTGATATCATATGGTATTTTTCTTTCTCTTTCTGGCTTACTTCACTTAGTATGATGATCCTCCAGCTTCATCCATGTTGCTGCAAAGGGCATTATTTTATTCTTTTTATGGCTGAGTAGTATTCCATTGTATAAATGTACCACAGCTTCTTTATCCAGTCATCTGTTGATGGACATTTAGGTTGTTTCCATGTCTTGCCTGTTGTATATAGTGCTGCTATGAACATTGGGGTATATGAATCTTTTCGAATTAGAGTCCCCTCCAGATATATGCCCAGGAGTGGGATTACTGGATCATAAAATAGTCTTAAGACTATTTTTAGTTTTTTGAGGAATCCCCATACTCTTTTCCATAATGGCTGCACCAAACTACATTCCCACAGACAGTTTAAGAGTGTTCCCTTTTCTCCACACCCTCTCCAGCAGTTATCATTTGTGGACTTTTTAATGACGAGCAGAGCTCTTTCTTTTTAATGAACTCTTCATTGGCGTCTCAAAATATACAAGAAATAAAAGGACCTTATTCTGAGTGAGGGAGGGCAGACTGAGATGCCTGGAATACATCTCCCTTCCCAAACTTAGGCCTGGATTTGAGGTCCATCTTTGATGTATGCTAACTTAAGAATTGGGAAAAACACTCCCTGATCTCTTGACTTCAGATTCCTCATCTGTGACATGGGGATTCATTTGCTCATTCAGCCAATCTCTTAATACCGGCACTGTGCTCTTGATGTGCAAAACAGACATGGTCCCTCCCCTCACAGGGCTTAGTTGTTGGAAGGACAGAGAGACATAGTCACAAACATTAAAATGGAACCTGTGACAAAGGCAGTGAAGGGGACTTTTGCTACTGGGGAGAGGTGTGGGGTGGCAGGGGATAGTTCTGGGGTGTGAGGCAAAGCAGGCCTGTAGGCCAAGGAATAGAGCCTGTGGATACTTACCCTTCTCACCTTACAGGTATTATGTAGCTAAATGAGATGATTTGGTAACTGTTTGGCTTCACATCCATATAGAAACTATTTCTCAGCTCAAATGTCACCTCCTCTGACAGCTGTTCCATATCCTACAGTGTCTAATGGAATCTCATGCTCTTGGCTCTCATAAAGTCCCTCACTCTTCCTTTATAGCCTTAATTGCAATCATTAATTAATTATTTACTAAGCATCTGCTTCGTTTCCTAGGCCAGAAGGACTGGCATCATGTCTGTCTTCATCTGTGTAACCCCAGCCCTAAATATCTGAGTGGATAAATATCTATTGAATAAATCAATAAAATGATTAGAGCTGCTGCTGAGATCTAGTATGTGAAAATCATAGTATTCTGCAGATTTGTGAAACGTCTCAGTTGGAGTTTTGGAGCCCGTTGGATCAATCTCATCTTATGGATGGGAAAACAAGGCCCAAAAGGGAAGGTGACTTAGCCAAGACATACACTGAGTCACTAGTTGTGTCCAGGGGATGGTTCTCTTGGTTTGGTTGTTTTTTTTTTTTTTCCCCCACAGTGATGGCTATTTTAGCTGAAGCAAGATGAGCTCTCAGAAGCAGTGTCTCTTAAGGTATAAGTTTTTGCCTCTGTATTAGGACTCAGGGCAAACCAAGGAGCTACCTTGAATAGCTCTTTCCACTGGCCTGCTCTTAATGCCTGGAATGCAGCCATTAGGGATTCATCCCGCTTTGTTCAGTTTTGCCCTCTACAAGTGCCTGTTTGAGAAGTCATGTGTGATTGGGAGATGTGGCCAAAACCTCATTTGGCAAAACATGTATCTAAGTGATTTGCTACTGGGAATGCAGAATTAATGTTCATGTGAATGTTTTGAGGATGCAAACTGTGTGGAGAGAGCAGCAGACAGAAGCGACAACTGATGGGCAGGGAGGAGGCCCTGGAAGCGTGAACCCAGTGGGACACAGAGGGGGCGCCCAACAATACGTAGAACCAAAGGGAGGTGTTTGTAGAAATGTGGCCTTGGCCTGAACATGGCTGGCTTCAAGTTGAAGGAACTGTGCTGTGTGGAGGGAAAGGAGGACCCTGATGGATCAGAGGCCATTTAGTCATTTCACATTTACATTCTCCAAGCTGTTATTGACTGTTCCTTGGAGCCCAGGCCCTGTGCTAACTGCTGGGAGTATGGGGGATCCAAGGGAGATGGTCCCTCCTCTTGGTGCTTGTGGAGTAGAGGGAGAAAAAGAAGGTAAGCAAATGCTTGTTCTAATGAATGAATAGAGACTGAGCTAATTATGTGAAGGAATGGAATCTGTGAGAGCAAGTAATAGGGGAAACGTACCCAGACTGGGGTAGGAGTAGGAGTGTGTGTGTGTGTGTGTATGTTTAGGGGGTGGTGGTCAGAGCAAGCTTGCCTGAAGAAATTAATATGAGCTAAAACGTGAAAGAGGAGTTGAAGCTAACGAAATGGATGAGGCATAAGGAAAAGGGAGAGAGTTCCAGACAGAGGGAATGACATGTTAAAAAGCCACGAGGCATTGGAGAGCAGATAGCAGGCACCGGAGGAAGGTAAGTATGATGGCTGGAGAGGGAGTGAGGGGGCTATTCCTTTGGAAGGAGGCTGGAGGTGTCAGGAGCAAGGGAAGAGGCGGGAGAGAGGATCTGGCTGTGCCTAGATGCCCAGAGCTACTCACAGAGTGGTCTCCTCTCCAGGACTCTACCCACACTGTTCATTACACATCTGCGATAAGACATGAACAGAATGGGGAGTGAGCTTTCATTGCAACCTGATTTTATGTCTGTTGACTCTTGTTTTTTTGTGTGTGTATATATATGTGTGTGTGTGTATATATATTTTACTTAAGTATAGTCAGTTTACAATGTTGTGTCAATTTCTGGTGTACAGCACAATACTTCAGTCATACATGAACATACATATATTTGTTTTCATATTCTTTTTCACCATAGGTTACTACAAGATAGTGAATGTAGTTCCCCATGCTATATTGTATGAATTTGTTGTTTATCTATTTTATATATATTAGTTAATATCTGCAAATGTCAAACTCCCAACTTATTCCTTCCCACCCCTTCCCCAAAACAGAAACAGACCCACAGACATAGAATCTTATGTTTAAAATGCTTTTTATTCATTTCTCAAGACATTAATTTTTATACTATTCAAGTTTTTTCAGTGGAATGGTGTAGTGGAGGAATCCTCATCATTCACAGCAGGATTTTGGTCTTTATGCAAAAGGCACTGAATGATTTTGACTAGGAGTGTGACCAAATCAGAATTAAGTTTTGCTGAGACCCCTCTGGCTGCTGCGGAAGCTCGGAGTGGAGTGGGTACAGAGGAGGAGGCTGGGAGGCAGTGAGGACACTGACCCTGGGGCTCAGGAGGTTGTTGCTCAGGCCAGGGAGGTGGCCACAAGGATGGATTTGAGATTGGGAAGGGCTTAAAGCCAAGGCAAATTTGTTGGCAGCAGTTTTTGTCAAGGCAGACAAAGGGGAACAGGAAGGAGGGCTTTGTCTGGAGAGAGTCTGGTAGTTTGGTCAGGAAGTGTCATTGCAGGGAGTACAGAGGGACCTAAGTTCCCCAGAAAGTCCCCGTTCTGACCTGGGAGCTGAGAGAGCTTACCTGGGCGGGGGTGGGTATGTGTGCTGTCCCCTCGATCCCACTCATAAGTGCTGTGTACTGGGCCAGAGCTGGGTATCAGGAAGACCCGTGACAGTGCTCCCGAGCTCCTCACACCCCAGCAGCTTCATTTCCTAAGGAGTTTAGAGGTTTCTTGGTGTGTGGTTAATGGAGCACTCAGCAGACTGGGCTGCCAAGGTCGAGGAAGACTGTGTTCCAAAGATTGGGTTGTTCTGGTTGAAGGAGGCGCTTGACTCCAGCCTTGCCTGCAAAGCACCATCACTGAGACCCTTCTTTCTGGATCCCAGGTGCTGTCTAGCCATGTTCTAACCAGGATGTCCGGAACCATTGGGCAGAGTAGAGGCAGAAAATGTGTGTATACCTGAGACAGCATCATGGGTTTGATCTGGGCCCCTTAAAGGCTCCAGGACACTGGCTTCTCTGAACCCTTCTCAGGGAACCATCAGCCCTTCTATGGCTTCCGCTCTACTCAGGGTTTTGTTTTTTTTTTTTTTTTTTTTTTTTTACTACCATGACGCTGAAACTTCTATAAATCAAGTTCACTTCTGGTTACAATCTGGGAAACCAGTTCAGGTCTTTGACAATTTGATCTCAGATCAGATCCAGTGAAGGCAAAGCTAAGAGGTTGATGGACTCACAGGCTGTCTCCAGAGCAGGGGAGTGGTGGTGCTCTCTGGGAGGATTCAGAGGCAGTGGTTTGGGGAAAGGTGCGGTTTTTTTCCCCACATTCCTGCCATTCATAATGCTTCTACTGTCGCATGGGAATATGGATTTAGAATTACAGAATCATACATTATCCAAGCAGAAAGATATCATAATGATTATCTAGCTAAGGGATGCCATAACCAAGGCCACTACTCCCTTCTCTCTGTAGGAAGGATGTCATGACTTAATCCCTGTATCCTACACGGCCTCAGAATCCTCCTCAACACCCTCCTAGCGGATAATGCCAATAAATTGGAATTAGCGTGCAATTTGAGGAGATTTCGTAAGGCCGCTGTATCAGAGTACCACAAACCAGGTGGTACAACAGGATTTTCCTTTTCACAGTTCTGGAGACTGGAAGTTCAAAATCAATCAGCAGGGCCATGTTTTCACTGTTAGCTCTAGGGGAGAATCCTTCCTTGCCTCTTTTAGCCTCTGTTGGTTTATGGCCTTCCTTGGTGTTCCTTGGTTTGCAGATGAATTTTCCAATCCAGAAGAAGTCTCTCTCAGCGGGGAGGGTATAGCTCAAGTGGTAGAGTGCATGCTTAGCATAGACAAGGTCCTGGGTTCAATCCCCAATACCTCCTCTAAAAATAAATAAGTAAACCTAACTACCTCCCCCAACAAAAAATAAAAATTAAAAAAATTTAAAAAAAACTGTGGACCAGAAGACGTCTCTTTCTCTACATGGACTTCTTCCCTGTGTGCCTGCCTCTTTTCATAAGGATACCAGTCACTGGGTTAGGGGTTACGGCCCACCCCCATCTTGACCTCATCTTAGTTCGATTACATCTGCAAAGACCACCATTTCCAAATAAGGTCACATTCACAGATGCTAAGTGAACATGAATTTGTAGCGGCACTATTCATCTCAGTACATAATACTATCCCAATCCCGGTCCAACTTCCTATTTTGCATCTTTAATGAGAAACCTGAAGCCCAGAGAGGAGAAGAGACTTGCTAAAAATCAGTTGGCTATAAAAACTGATCCAAGATGAGAACGCAGAATTCTAGACTGCCAGTCCAGTGCTTTCTGTTGTCTATTTGAATGAAGCATTAAAATCAATGTTTCTCCTCTTCCCTGGGAGACACTTACATAATGTAGTTTCATGACTTGGTTGTATGAATCTGTATTCTCAGGGTAACCCAGCTGAGCATGTAGAAATCGTGATTCTTGCTTTTCAAGATGCATTCTATGAGACTGAGTCTTAAAGGAATTGCTGTGTGGTGAAGTCCCATGTGCTAAATGACTCTAGCCGGGATCCCAGTGCCACTCTGTGCATAGTGGAATAGATGCTCAACAGGTATCTGGTGAATTTGATGTGTAACAGGTGTTCGATAAGTATAGCATCTGTGCATCTGTTGCTTTTGTTTGTTTGGACAAATAGAACCTTGGGATAGGAAATCTGGTTCAGGAAAGGTGAAGATAAGTGAAAGTCTCTCTAAATAATGTCGAAGGTACCGATCAGGGAGAAACGTGAAGTGGCAAAACTGGGGGCTGCCTCTACCGATCATTCACTTCATGCTCATTAGGACTCCAGCTCCCATTGAAGGAGACAAAAGCAAACACAGGACACTTTCTTTGGTGCTCTGGGGCTTTGTGTAAGGCATAGTGCTTTGTAAACATCACTTATTAATTTTCTCAACACAGTGAGGTAGATGTTATTATGCCTACTTAGTAAGTTAGGAAAAAATAATTAATTTGTTCAAAGTCACACAGCTAATGAATGTTGGGGCCTGGATTGAAAGCAATTCTTTTTGACTCAAATCTGTTTTGTTTTATTTTGTTATATATATATATATATATTTTTTTTTTTGAAGTATAGTCAGTTTACAGTGTTGTATCAGTTTCTGGTGTACAGCACAATTCTTCAGTCACACATGAACATACATATATTCGTTTCCCTGTTCTTTTTCACCATAAGTTACTACAAGATATTGAATACAGTTCCCTGCGCTATACAGCATGAACTTGTTGTTTATCTATTTTATATACATATCAGTTAGTATCTGCAAATCTCGAACTCCCAATATGTCCCCTCCACACCCCCCTTTTTCCCCTATAACCACAAGTTTGTTCTCTACGTTTGAGAGTCTGTTTCTGTTTTTCAAATAAGTTTGTTTGTCTTTTTTTTTTCTTCAGATTCCACATGTAAGTGATATCATATGGTATTTTTTTTTCTTTTTCTGGCTTATTTCACTTAAAATGACAATCTGCAGGTCCATCCATGTTGCTGCAAATGGCATTATTTTATTCTTTTTTATGGCTGAGTAGTAGCCCATTGTATAAATATACCACAACTTCTTTATCCAGTCATCTGTTGATGGACATTTAGGTTGCTTCCATGTCTTGGCTATTGTGTGTAGCTCTGCTATGAACATTGGGGTGCATGTATCTTTTTGGATTAAGGTTCCTTCTGGATATATGCCCAGGAGTGGTATCAAATCTGTTTTATTTTAAAACTTAACACCCAAGTGGATCTTACTTCCATTTCAGAAGCAAGGCATGAGGAGTTCTAACTTTGCCCCCTCAAAAGATTTGGTTTGTATGAAGCTGTTTCTTTTAGCTACCTGTAGAGATATCTAGTATTGTCTGAATATATTTTTTAAAATGTGTAGTTCTGTGTATCCCTTATCACTGTCATAAGACAGTGATATCATATAGTTTTTAACTTCATTAGATACTGTGATCTTCAAAATTACATGATATGGCAGCAGAACAGGGGTGATAGTGCCCGTGTATAGGTGAGACAGTTGAAACTCAGAGGATGAAAATGACTTGGACGAGGACACACTTGGAGATACTGGCAAAGTGGGCACTTGACCAGGTCATCCGATCCCTAGTCCAGTGCTCTGTCGTGTAATTAGTGATGCCTCTTATACTTAAGTCTGTGCAATGGAATTATATCCCCCTGACTGCATCAGTCTTGCAAAGGGAACAGTGGGACTCCCATTCACATTTTGAAGTAAATGATTCCCTCCTTTATTCCTTTGTTCTTTTTTCCTTTTATACATTTGTCCAGTCACCCATTCATTCATCTATTCATCATTACCCAATCATCCATCCAATTCATCTGTCCATCTATCTACCACCCTTTCACTCATCTGTCATCGAACCAACTGTTTATCCCTCTAAGCATCCTTATCCACTGTCTTCTCATGATTTATAACAACATGTACCTTCTGACCTATAATCTGTGGAATGAACAAAGGGATATATAAACAAAGAATGTCAGGGAAGACATGTTCCTGACTTTCAAGATGTTAGTAGACAAGAGAGATCTGTCTACAGAAAGCTACATTACACAGCAGAATGAGTTAAGTTCGTTTAGAGGAATACCGCAAGGTTTAGAGAAGGGAGTGCTTGCTTCTGGCTGGGCTGGCACGGCTTCAGAGAGGAGGGGCTGTTTGATCTGAATCTCTATGTTGATCACTGTTACCTAGACTGAGTTCCACAGGCATTGGAATCACGTGGGCTGATTATTTAAAACACGGATTTCTTCTTCCACTTTAACTGAATCAGAATTTCTAGGCATAGGGAATGGAAAAGTCATTTCTAATACATGTCCCTTGGGTGGCTTAAAAAAGCTTTATTGAGGTATAATTTCCTTATTGTAAAATTCATCCAATTTTAGTGTGCAATTCAACAGTTGTTAGAATATTTACAAAATTGTGCAGCATCACCACAGTCTATTTCCCTAGTGACCTTCAGTTTGCACTCTGAAATGAATCAGTCATCCAAGTGGCTAGGAGAGATCATTCCAGTCCAAGGAGCAACTTAAGCAAAGGTGTGAGGGGCAGGGTGTAGAGATTGTATGGGGAGGAATGGGTAGCCCCATCTGGCTGGGTATAAAATGAATAAAAAGGGTAAAGAAATAATACTAGAAAGAGATGATGACAACGATGAAATCATTTCCAGAGAGCTAGCTTGGTGGGGAGAAGGGGACTGGGTACTTATTGTCTAAGGTGAAGCTGGTGGGGAGAGAGGAGGGATGGTTAGAGACAGAGTTCTTGGCTGCTTCCTGTACTGCTGAAGGGACCCCCACAGGACCCGTATACCAGCTGGATGAGAGCTAATGTGCTGCATGATGGATTTGCCAGATGAAGAATTCATTGATATGCTGAGTGTATTTTATCTTGGCTTGATCAGGGCTTTATCTGGGAATGGGTAGGCTTTCTCTGATGTGAATTTCACTGTCTCTTTCAATTGTCACGTATTCCTCATCCCTGCTCCCTATCCTCTGCCCCATGTCTTTGCTTCTCCTTGTCCCCTGTCTCTGCTCCTTCTGCCTGCACCCTGGAGGTAGAATAGCTGTGGCCAGTTCTCTTAGAGTGAGCTTTGCTGTTGGTCTGAGGGCTTTGTGTGAATCAGTCCTTTGCTGAATTGATTTTCAATGCATTGGCTTTTGCCTATCGGCTGTCAAATCCAGGCGGTTGCCTTTGATAGATACTTGGCTGCTCTGTGATTTCTGCATTGATCTCTTGGTGCTTCCCTTTCCCCTGCATATAAGAAGAAAGCCCTCAGCCACCCTCAGCTGGTCCCAGGCCTTGAGAAAGAAGAATTGTAATAACAATTGTGAACTTCTTTGGCTTCCTCAAAAGGAAAGAGTGAGGTAAACAGAAGGTGTTGCTATAGTTATTATGTGATACCACATATATTGGTTTTTCTCCAAATTATTGCCTGGGGCTCTGTTTTGAAATTGGGTTTTACCCTTCTCGCTCTTATTGCAGCCTCCGATGCTCCCGTTCCATATTTAACTTTTCTGCAATTCAGCACCTGCTCTGTTAGCACACTTCCCTTTCAGGCTTTTAGTGTGAGGTACCTGCATTTATATCAGTCTAACCTGTGGGGGGCTCAGGGTGCCTTTACAGCCAGGACTTCGAGAACTTCCCCTCATTCTTAGGAGGGTGGGGGCCAAGGTACCTGGACCCCAGAAAGACTGCTCCTCATGCTGCTTAATGTAGTAATTAAGGGCATGGACTCTGAAACCAGACTCCTGGTTTGAATCTTAGCTCTGCTACTCACCTGCTGTGTGACCCAAGACAAGAACCTTAACCTCTCTGAGCCTCCATCCCCTCATCTGTAAAATGACATCCACACTAGTACCAATGTCACAGGGTTGTAAGAAAGATTAAATGAGTTAATGTAGGAAAAGCACTTAGAACAGTGTCTGGCATATAGTTAACACCCTGGAAGTGTTAGTTAATGCTGTTTCTTAGCTATTTAGCTTTATTTCCATTTTGGTGTGTAAGGCTGACATCAGGGGGCCTAAACTCTGTTCCAGGTACAGTTGTGGTGTGACTTGGGTATGTCATTTTCCCCAAATCATCTTCCTCCTCAGTTAGATGAGACTAATAGTCTCAGTCCTGCACTTTTCACTGCCTGGGATTGCTGTGAAGATGAAGTGACTTAAGGGGCATGAATATGTTGATGTTTTACCTGCAGGAATGGTGACAGGATGCTGCCTGTGAAGTTCTGTGAAGGGTTGACTTTGTTCAGATCATTTCTTAGAAGGAACAGCTGGCTCTCAGGGAATAAGAGTCCAGCGTGAAAACAGTGAGATCCTGATGACTCTGAGCCCCAACTGGCTTAGTCCTCACTGGTAGTACCATCCTGAGATGTTCTCTTCCTGGTGTCTCGTGGGAGAACAGTGGTTATACTACATGTCAGCATCAGGGTTCTTAGTTGCAAACAGCAGAAACCAACACTTGCTTATTTAGACAGTAAAGTGATTTATTAAACAGCATTGTGCAATTCACAGAGTGTTCTGAAGCACCAGAGAACCAGGGAACTGTGCAGCCAAGATCTATGTCCAAAGACACACAGCAGAAGCAATTCAGAAGGGGTGCTGTGGCGGCCCCTGACACTCACACTCACACAGGGCAGGGGTATAGAATGGGGCACCTGGAACTGGGGACTCACGGCCTAGAAATCTCTTCTCACTGCCGTCCTCTAAAGAGTGGCTTCATTCTTTCCAACCCCTGACTGGCTTTTCTCTTGGTCAGGGATGGTGGCCCCTGAAAGCTCTGCACCCATCTCTTCCAAGCTCTACCACTTTCTTTTGGTTCCCAATGAAGAAGGTATCCAGAAAAAAAGGATTGGCTCTGATTGGCTGAGCTTTGGGTCATTGTCCATTCTTGAACCACTCAGGATAGGCCTTGGTGGTTAGGTACCATTATTGGCGTAGCTTGACTCCTATGTCGAGCCTTGGGAAGGAAACAATGATTGACAGCCCTCAGTGCAAGTCCATGGTTGGAATGGTGCAAGGAGGAGGGTGGATTTCTCAGAGGCAGGGATAGGGACGGGAAGGCTTAGTCTAGGTAATACTTTCACCATCCAGCACAACTGGGAGATTTAGGTTCTGGCCTCTGCTTCTTTCTGTTCTCACTGTGCTATTGCACTAGACCAGGCCTTCATAACTCCATGTTGGGATTATCTCCCTGCCTCCACCAGGCTGTCTGATCCCATCTCTCCCTGTGTAGAAACTTTCATTGCTTTCAAACTAGAGTCCAAATTTATACTATAGTACTTAAGGTTCAATTATTCTTTTAAAAACCTTTTTGTAAAGATAGATTTCAGATGTACAGATGATAATATATTGTGAACATATGTGTACTCAAAATCCAGCTTTCATAGATCTTAACATTTTGCCTTCTTTAGATTTTTTTTTAAAAGAAGTGAAAAAAAAATACAGATTTGAATTACCCCAGAACGTCTTCTTAACCTCATTTCCCCTTTTTCTTCTCTGAAGTTTACCACCATCTTAAATACAGTGGTTATCATTTTCAAGTGTGATCTTATGAATTTTTTACATATTTAGTCTCTATACAATGTCTAATGTTGCTTTGCATGTTTTAGAACTTTATGAAAGTGTTCATACTATGCAGTTTGCTTTTTTTTACTGAATGTATTTTTGAGATTTACTTACATTAGTACATGTAGCTCTAGTACATTAATTTTAACCATTGTATAGTGCTTTATTTATCTATCTCCTATTGACAGATTTTTCTTTTTTCTTTGTTTTGTTTTTTTTGCCACTGTGATCTCTGCTGCAGTGAGTGTTCTTGTGTAAACCCTGAGGGGTGTACCTAGGAGTGGAATCGCAGCAGGGGAGAAGGACAGGCAAAAACCAAATTCATAGCCCAACAACTTCCCCACTGTCCAGAGCTAGCAGGTGATTAAGTCCAGGAAATCCCTGGCAAGGCTGTTCAAATAGGATCTAGCAGCTTGTGAAATGGGGCTTTATTTCTTTAACTAATCCCTTGCTGGGAAGAGGTCTGGGGTCTGACGTCAGCTTTCTCTGGACTGGGAGGGGCAGACAAGCCCAGACAATTCAGATATTTGCTGATTGTAGGACTGTGCCTTTTGAACAAGAGGAGATTGGCAAAGTGCATCTTTGCTCGCCTTTCTTTCTTATGAGTCAAGCCACAAATAGTGTGTACTCTGCTTGGGATAAATGCAGTAGAGAGGAAAAGCCTAGAATTTGGAGTCAGAAAGCACCAAGTTTGCATCCCCTGGTTCTGCCACTTACCAGCTGTGTAACCATGTTCGTTACTTATATTCTCTGAGTCTCAATTCCCTTATTTTTAGAATTAAGCTCAATGATGTTCTCTCCTTTCAGACTCAGTGTAACCATCATCCTGAATTGTCTGGGTTATGCTGTAGCCAGAAACCTCAGGCCCGTGATGCCATGGTTCCTTGAGTCAGATCTTGGCTGCAGACCCTTAAGTGGACTCTAAATCCAATATTCCCTCTTCACCCAGGGCTCACCCCATCTGCCAGGCACTCCAGCTGTCTGCCAGGACCTGAGTCTTTCCTTGGGACTCTAGGCATGACTGGATACCCATCTAGTATTTACCAGGCCTCTCTCTGGTGAGAGTGGACCCCAATTCTTAAAGAGCCCTTCCGTCAGAACCCTGCCTTTGGATTCAGGGGTACCAAGAACCTGTATCCCATCCATACCGTCATGACCCAAATATTGGCAACTATACAAGTGATGCCCTTGCTTCAAGTCCTCTATTTGCATTTCTATGGAGGTTGTACAGGAAGGCTTTGAAAACATACTTTTTTTTAAAACTTTTTTTGATTGAGTTATAGTCATTTTACAATGTTGTGTCAAATTCCAGTGTAGAGCACAATTTTTCAGTTACACATGAACATACATATATTCATTGTCACATTTTTTTTCGCTGTGAGCTACCACAAGATCTTGTGTATATTTTCCTGTGCTATACAGTATAATCTTGTTTATCTATTCTACATATACCAGTCAGTATCTACAAATTTTGAACTCCCAGTCTATCCCTTCCCACCCTCTTCCCCCTTGGCAACCACAAGTTTATATTCTATGTCTATGAGTCTGTTTCTGTTCTGTATTTATGTCCTTTTTTTTTTTTTTACATTGCGCATATGAGTGATCTCATATGGCATTTTTCTTTCTCTTTCTGGCTTACTTCACTTAGAATGACATTCTCCAGGAACATCCATGTTGCTGCAAATGGCATTATGTTGTCATTTTTATGGCTAAATAGTATTCCATTGTATAAATATACCACATCTTCTTTATCCAGTCATCTGTTGATGGAAATTTAGTCTGTTTCCATGTCTTGGCTATTGTAAATAGTGCTGGTATGAACATTGGGGGTACAGGTGTCTTTTTGAAGTAGGGTTCCTTCTGAATATATGCCCAGGAGTGGGATTACTGGGTCATATGGTAAGCCTATTCCTAGGAGAACATACATTTTGGAGTCAGATAGAGTCAGATTCAGAGTCCCACTTTCCTCAACTTTAGAAAGGTGATAATAATAAAAGGTTTCTCCTGGGATTACTAGAAAGAGTATAATTATAAGGGTGTAGCTTTTAGCATAGTGCCCAAGTCATAGCAGCACTAGATAAAATAGAAGTAAACGTTCTGTAATATATTGAATGCTGAGTGTAGAAGCAAGAGAGCAAAAGATATTGAGAGCACAGGCCCTACAATCAGATGCACTGAGTTTAAGTTCTGGACCCTCCACTGCCCCCCAGAAAGGACAATAATACTGAACATGCATGCCTGTTATTGTGAGAAATAAATGATATCATCTATATAAAGCTGTGAGAACAGTCCTAGCACATGGAAGCACTCAATAAATGTAGTTGCTACGTTATATCAATTCTTGTGATGATTATTTTTGCTTTCAATGTATATGCCTCTATATATGCCGTGGACTCAGGTTATCAAAACATAGCTTTCTTTTCCTAAAATTGAATCTACTTTCCTTCTTGAACTCCATTCCACCAGAAGGCAGAACATATATTCTCGTCACTTCCAGCAGATCTCAGTCAGTTCAGTTATTTGGCTCTTATGGGTGCAAACTCAGGAAACTTCAGGATTCCCCCTCTCCTTCCTTTCCCTTGGAGTTGAGGTCACAAGGTGGCTCAGAGAGGCATGCTTGCCCTGACTCGGGCTTTGGTCACCAGCCCACCCTTGCTGCTTGGCTGGTGGCACTGTGTTGGGTCATCACTTGGTCCTCTCTGTCCCCTATGCCATGGGGCTCTCTAGTTTCTACGCCTCTCAGAATGGAATAGGGTTTGATAGGAGGGGTTTTCCATCCTCCCAGAACCCCAGAGAGAAATTGGGAAATGAGAGGAGGATGGTCAGGCTAGGGCACAAAGCTTGTTATCACTGTCTGAGATTTCTGTTTTTTCCTTCAACTTTTTTCTTCCCCCTAAGCTTGGAGAATTCTGTAACATGGTGGTAGAGTGGAGAGGCATGTGTGTGTATTAACTTTCTTCCCAGTCTGTCCTGAATTATACCTGAAACAAAGCTAAAAGTGAAAAGTATTCCTGTTTTTTTTCCCTTGAGTTCTTTTGTGAAACTTCTCATTCTCAGGGTAGTCTGGACCTCAAATGTTCTGACCCACTCAATGGATGAGGATCTTGGACTTAGGAGAATGAAGGGGGAAAAGCACATCTCTCAGTATTTCATACACCCTCCCACCGTGAAGACAGTTTCACAACAAGCTGGATAAAGTACTGTTACTGTCTATCCCATTTTCCAGATGAGGAAAGAAACTCAGAGAAGCTAAGTAACTTGCTTAAGGTCATTGAAGTAGAAAGAAAAGCCAGGCATGTCTGGTTCCAACCTTGACTTCACAGTCCTCTACTGTGTAGTGCGTCGTCCAGAAGAAGAGCATCCCATCCCCGTGACTGTGGGCATTGCCACTCTCCTTTGCCTTCCTCAGCCATACCTGCTAGGTGGCCCATATCACTCCCCATCAGAGATTGGCTGAGCCATCCCTGAAATTGCATGATGTGCTTGGTCACTGAACACGACTGTCTAACTGCCCTCTTGCAGATTGCATCAGTAATGATGTGAATTTTCTCTTCTGTTATCTCTTCTGGTGTTAGCCCCAGATTTCCCCATTTACTTGCCTTTTCCAGTTAATGAGGTCCTGCCATGTCAAGCATATGGAAACATTCAAATTTTATAAATCACTCTTAATAATGAATGAATGTGTATCAAGGGATTAAAGGTCTCTAAAGGCACTGGGCCTTGGTCCTCTAGGGTCTGTGGTACAAGGGGGTTCCTTAGCTCCTGCCACCCCAGCTGTCACTTACGGTCAGGGACCTCTCCAGTGCTCTTGGCCACAATTGCTGCTCCTTCTCTCTGACCCAGAACGGAGCTCAGAATGAGGCTGTACTGATTTCATAGGAAACCAGACCTGCATTATATTATTCTTTCACTCTGGGTTTTCTGGCTTCTGCTTGTGAGATGGCTGAAGGCCATCATCTTTGTGTGGAGGATTAATTAGAATAGATTCCTTTGATTCAGGTTGCCAGTAAAACCTGCGGTCCTTGGCTATCGATTTATGATGCTGAGCAGGAAATGATGGGTCCCGTAACAGGCCCCAAGAAAGCTGTGGTGACAGGCGTTTTGATGGCTCAGGGGGTTTACTGCAGCAAACAGTAAAGAACGTGCGAGGAGATGGGTGCTAGGTTGAGGAAGGGAGATGGTACAAGGGCTCCTGGGATTCAGTGAATGGGAAGAACATCTCATTTCCTATGAACGATGTGGCTGAGAAATTGAAAGGGACATTTGTGAACTTTGGAGGCCAAGATGATTGTGAACAAATTAATAGCTAGTTATTGGAGACGTTTGTTCTTAGGCAGATAATTGAGTTCTGAAGAGAGAGGTCACTGTTCCTTCAACTTCCCCATCGCCTCAGAGTCTAAATTATGATAAAGTTCTAGCTCTTATCCCCTAGATGACCTCTCAATTTAATTCAATTCAACAAACATTTATTAGCACCTGCTGTGGTATTGGGAGGGGCAGGTATGGAGGGTACAGGAGCAGAAGGCATGCCTTGTTCTCTTAAGGAATTTATCATGCATGGGCAGACATTTTAAAAAAATAATAGGCTTCAATTTTTTATAGAAATTTTAGGTTCAAAAATTGATAAGTACTGAGATTTCACCCAAATGCCCCCCAACATGTACACAGTCTCCCCCACTATCAACACCCTCCACCAGAGGTGTACCTTTGTTATAACTGATGAGCCTACATTGACACATCATCATCACCCAAAGGTGGTGGTTTGTATTAAGGCTCACGCTTGGTGTACCTTCTGTGTGTTTGGACAAATGTATCATCGATAACATGTATCCATCACTATAAATATCATACAGAGTAGTTTTATGGCCCTAAAAGTCTTCTGTGCTCTACCTCTTCATCTCTTTCCCACTAAGCCTTGCCAACCACTGATCTTTTTACTGTCTGCATGGTTTTGCTTTTTCCAGAGTCTCATGTAGTTGGACTCATACAGCATGTAGCCTTTTAATATTGGTTTCTTTCACTTAGCCATATACATTTAAGGTTCCTCCATGTATTTTCATGGCTTGATAGCTCATATCTTTTTAGCACTGAATAATATTCCATTATCTGGCTGTAGCACGGTTTATCCATCATCTACTTAGGGATATCTTGGGTTTCTTCCAAGTTTTGGCTATTATAGATGAAGCTGCTATAAACTTGAGTGTGCAGATTTTTGTGTGGACAGAACTTTTCATCTCCTTTGGGTAAATACCAAGGAGTACGACTGCTTGATCCTGTGGAGAGAGTATGTTTACTTTTGCCAGAGACCATGGGACAGATACTGTCAAACGTAGTTAGAGTATGGAGTACTCAAGGGTGATGGGGGTATAGCACCGAGAAATTTAGACAGAGAGGTGAGGGAGAGCAGTTTTTATGATGGGTGGCATTTGAGTATAGCCTTAGATAGGCAAAGGGTTCCAGCAGAAAAATCATCAAGAGGAGCGTGTACCTAGGACTTTCTTGGGTTCTTTTCTGGAGTACTACTGTGACTGGAGCTTAGATATAAGTAGTCAAGATAACGCTGAACATGTGGTTTGTGGCCAAACCATGGAGGGACTGAAGAGCAGGTTACAGAGTTGGAATTCGTCTTTGTAAGTAGTGGGGAGCTACTGAAAGTCTTTGAGGAGGAGGGAGGCATGATCAGAAGTGATCTAGGAAGCATAGCCCTGTATCCTGTGAAGACAGACTTGGAGCAACAAGAGGGGAAAAAAAGATGCCAGTGACAAGGTTATCATAATAGTCAAGGAGAAAAAGAGTTTTGATAGGTGAGGCAGGACAAGGAGGAGACCACTCAAACCTCAGTTTTCTCATCAGCAAAATGGACATCTATTCTTATTGTCTCTAGAATTTGAGGACTGGTAGGCTTCAGAAATTGAAGGAAAGGATGCATCAGAGATATCTGTTAGTTTTGCCTCCTGAGCATTATCTTTCTTTCCTAATTTGCTTCTCTTTCTGACCTTTCTTTTCCTAGGGAGTTGGTGGCTGTGAGTAGAGTGTACATGGCTAAATGGCCAGTTTGCAGGCAAGTGATTAACAAGATGCTACTTTTCTGCCAAGGTAACTGGGCTAGGAGCTGCAGGAGAGCCTGGCAATGTGTGACCAGGAAAAGGATATGTGGGCTGAGTACCAAGAGACTCTGCCTGCTGGGTGACCAGGGAGAAGTTACCCTCCTCCCTGACCTTCTGTCTCCACTTTGTCACTTAGGGTTAACTTCCTGGCCTCAGGAGACTTCTATAAGGACAAAAAGAGATCATGTTCCTTTTTTAGCACAGAAAATGCTAAAAATACTTAAAATGCAAGGGGTTATTACAGCCCTTTTGGGAGCCAGGTAATGGAGCCAGACAGCCTGGATTTGAGTGTTGGATCTTTTACCAACTTTGTGATGATGGATAGTCTAACCTCTCATTCTTCATTCTTTTCCTTAGTAACATGGGCATAACAATAGTCATTATCTGATAGGTGTGTTGTACGATGGACTGAAGTAGTGTACACGATGCCTGGCACACTGTAGGTGCTGGAGGAATATTTGCAGTGGTGATGATGATGCCAATCCAGATGCCACTGCACTGCTGATGCTGGGCTCTGACTGCTTCCAGCATAACTTTGGCACCAGATGAGCCCAGCAAAACTGCGCTACTCCTTATTCCCCTTTTAGCTCCTGCGCAAATTCACCTTCAAGCTTGGAGTCTCACTGCATCACAGAATGTCACAGCAACTCAGCAAGGAAGGACCTCTGGGGACATCTAGTCCAATGCTTCATCTGTTGCTTGAACTACTGACCAAAAGTAATCTTACCCCCTGATTATAGGGCATACTGTACTCTCTAGGCATTCTGGTCCACGTGTAGATACCTTTGATAGTTGGAGTTTACTATTTACTAATGTCTTTTTTTCATATGTGTGTGCATGTTTATGTGTGTGCACTAAACACACCCCAAAGAATAACTTCCAGGGTTATTTCATTGGTATTTTCATAAATATAGGAAGTGAGTCCTGAATGAAACATGGACTGTTAATGGGAGAATAGCGATGGGAAAAAATAGTAAGAAATATTCAAGATTTGGAAATGTAGATGAAGAATATCAATTGAGAACAGCTGCATCCATAATGAATCTATCTTTCTTTCTTTCTTTCTTTCTTTCTTTCTTTCTTTCTTTCTTTCTTTCTTTCTTTCTTTCTTTTCTTTCTTTCTTTTCTTTCCTTCTTTTCTTTCTTTCTTTCTTTCTTTCTTTCTTTCTTTCTTTCTTTCTTTCTTTCTTTCTTTCTTTCTTCTTTCTTTCTTTCTTTTTCTTTCCTTTTTTCTTTTCTTTCCTTTTTTCTTTCTTTCTTTTCCTTTCTTTCTTCCTTTCTTTTTCTTTCTTTCTCTCTTTCTCTTTCTCTCTTTCTCCTTCTCTCTCTCTCTCTTTCTCTCTCTCACTCGCTCGCTTTCTTGCTTGCTTGCTTGCTTTGTTTCTTTCTTTCTTTCTCTCTCTCTCTCTCTTTCTTTCCTTTCTTTCTTTTTCCTACTTAGCTGAAGGAACTTCCAAAATCAGTGAGAGGAAATGGGCTTCGTGCAGTGGGAAGGATTTGGATTAGACAGTCAAGAACGTCCTGCCTGGGGAGTCATCAGAGGAAGGGGAGGCTTCTGTTGAGGGCTCTCTCTGATCTGGAGACAGTGGGGAATTCAAGAAATCTGGGAGGTGATCCATCCCATGAATTTGCTAACTGCCAGGAGGGGAGGAAGGAAGGAGGAGAGGAAGAGTCTATTAAAATCCACTCTATTACGGAGAGGTTCAATAGAGAGGCTAGTGTCTAATCTTAGAGTGACTCATGCCCTACCTGACGTCTTAACAACTAGAGGGGCTTGGCTGGCTTGGGTTTCCCTACTCACATTTGCTGAGAAGGCTCGCAGAAGCTGGCTTCCAGGTGGACCTGGTTAGCACTAATATCCCCTACTATGGGTCATGAGAACGCTTTGGTAATAAAAATAATAGCAGTACAGTAAAAATGTTGGCTACCTAAAATGCCTCAGGAAATGAAGCATTTTGGATAGTGGAATTTTCCATAAAGCTGGGGATTTTTCCATTTAAGTAGAGACTCTTATTTTTGTGTTTTTTTTTTATAGATGGATTGAATCAATATAACATTTCTGGTTTTCTTGGAGACAAGTTGAATGATAGTTATTCCATTCCATTGATATAGTGATTCCCTAGGGGGTTAATGAACTACACTGTTTGCCCCCAAACTAAATGCTGAAACTTTTGTGTTTATTGAGCTCTCTGTCTGCTATTTAGTTTTTCTGACCCTCTTTCCCTCTCAATGCTTGTCGATATCAGCGTATCTGACTGCAGTGGGTCTCCTTTTTTTCTTTGCATTTCTCTTTTCTCTCCATTGGTAGATTGTAAGCTACTATTGCTCTGACACTTCTTTGTCTAGTAACTGACATTTGTCCAAAGTAGGGGCTCACTATTTATATTTATATTTATTTGTTCGGTAAACAAGTATTGGGCATTGACTGTGTTAGGCAATATGGTAAGTGCTGAGAATTCGATGAAAATCTCAGATGAACTGGCTGCCTTATTGTCATGATTTGGGAATTCACTTCTAAAGGAGGACCTGGTTCAGCCCCTCCTGCAGGTCTGCTTTTCCCTCACTATTCCAGCCTGGTGGCTCTCACACTGGCGGCCTTGGCATCACCTGGAGGGCTTGATAAACATATGTGGCTGGGCTACACTCCTAGAGTTTCTGACTCTTGCATGATTTCCCCTCTCACAAGTTCTTGCAGATGCTTGGGGACCACACTCAAGCACCACTTTAACCCAGTGACCTTCACCCTGCCCCTCAGATGCTCAGTCTTGCCTCCGCCTCCATTTGCTCACCTTGGCTGTGCCCTCTGTTCCATCTCTTGGCCTTGGGGGCCTCCTTTCATCCTCTCCTCAGAGAGGCCTTGCCCAAACATCCGAGCGAATGTTGTTTTCTCCTTCCCAGGCCCTCAATGTCACCGTCCTTGGTTTTGCTTCCCCCTTAGACTTCTGTCATTCTCTGAAATTGCCTTTGTATGGTTGTCTCAAGAGTGACTGTGATTGATGAAGAGATAGTAACATATCCAGGCAAAGGATGCAAGTTTCTTTAATGTAATTAAAAGAAGTAAGAGTTTCAGTGCGTGAAGATAGCCACACAAAGCAGGGGATGGAGCAGCATTTTTTTTCACTGTAAGTCACAGCCCTTCAAGTCCCTGTGGCTGTTGGGTCAACTGACTGAGGTGAGGGTCCCTCCCTCTGTCCGGGGGAGCTCTGACTCATCTGTTCTTAGGGTCTTGTCACTTTCCAGGCTCCTGTCTACTGATCTGCAGACTCAGTGTTCTTTGCATGGTTACTTTCTCAGCTGAAGCATCTTCTAGTCAGGATGGAATTTCAGACTTATCTGCATTTATTCCTGTGGTCTTATATTTTTATTAGTTTTTTCCTGTCTTACCTATCTATCTATTTGTTTTTCTCTCTCTCCACAAGTATATAAGCACCATGAGAGTGGGGACGTTGGCTTTCTTCTTTACTGGTGTTTTCTCAGCACCCAGAGCAGAGCTTGGTAGATTAGGGGCACTTATTACCTGTAAGATCCCTATTTATTCCTTCACCTAATAGGGAACTAAGTATGTGCCTCTTGAATGTAATTTAATTCTTTGAGGGGCCCGAACAGACACACTCCCAAAGACAGCCTCTTCTGTTACCCTGCAGCTCATTTTAGAGAGCGCCACAGAAGGAGAAAGACAAACGTGAGCTAGAGGAAACGGTCCTCCCTCTGTATCCTAATGTGGCAAGAGCTCTCAGGCAAAAGCCGTTTATTCATGTTCTCTTTTTTCTTCCTCTCATTTTCCCCACTCTCGCGTGTCGCTCTGACTTCAGAGCTGTAATAACAAACCTATTATTGCAATAAGACGCCAGAAGGGGAAAACGAGACCAAGTTACTGAGGAAGAAAGAGACGTGGCACCAACCCAGAGCTATATCTGTGGAGCCTGCAGGCTGCTGAATGAGGGATGTCAGTTTAATTGCAGCTTTCCCCCTTGGTATGGTAGAGATGTGTCTGTTCTCTTCCTCTCTGTGTTCTCTATTAGGTTCACAAATTATTTTGCCGTAAGATGCTAGTAGTGTCTGCAAAGATGAAGCATAATTTTGGAGTTGCTGTTCTTGTATGTTTCTCCCTCTGTCCCACTTCTCCTTATTTGAACTGTTTCTGGAGCCAGATGAGAAGCTCTTTGCAGACAGGGACCACATTGTGCTGTGCATTACCTGATGATCCTGTGTTCCTCTCAGAAGCATGTTCAGGGTTGGCACAGGATACACATCTGAAAATTCCCATGGAAGCATGTTTCCCATTTCTTCTTCTAGCCCCCTCTTCTCTGTTTTTGTTGGTTGAACTCAGCTGAGGGAGGTGATGAGTGAATGCAGAATTTCCATCCTTACTTTTCCCAAGGAGGGTTATTGGGTAGGTGGTGATTCACTCATATATTCAAACATATTTATTGGAAATGCTGCTAAGTGTCAGTCAGGCTCTGTGCCAGGCATGGGAAAGATAATGGTGATTGAGACAGCATTAGTCCTCACTCTCTTGGAGCTTATATTCTAATAGGGGAAGGAGACAAAAACAAGTTGACAAATAGGTAGTTATGAAGTTGATAAAAGCTATGAATTAAAATCAAGATGAATGAGATAGTAGATAATGAGAGAGGTGACCTCCTTTCCATGAGATTGTTAGAAAAGGACTCTCTGAGAGTTAATCTGTGAGCCAAAACCTGAGAATCAGCCAGCAGTATTGATGAAGGAGAGGGGTATAAGCACATGCAAATGTCCTGAGGTAAGCAATGTCTTGTTGGAGAAACTAAAAGAAGTCCTCTGTGAGAGAGGTAGCAAATGGCATGAATCCAAGCTAGAGGGACAGGCAGGAGCTAGATCATGGGTTGTATGTTCATTTACTTAAACCCAGTGTCCTGCTCTATTCCTCTTCCTGTTACTTAGATCCTGAAAAAGCCTTAGATTAATTCTCAAACTTTAGTGTGTATCATACTCTTCCAGGGAGCTAATAAAAGTGAAACACTTGCTTACAGCTTTTGATACAGTATGCAGAGTAATTAGAACTCTTTCTGTTACAAGTAATAGGAAGCCAACTCAAACCAACTTAATTAGAAACAAAATTGTTAATGGCTTTCCTACTTGAAAAATCAAAAGAATGGATTGTCTTCAGGCATGGCTGGATCTAGCAGTTAAATTATGTCATTAAAGCTCCCTGTTTCTCTTTTTTAAACCTTTTATGTATATATTGACTTCTGCTTTCTCTACATGATGGTAAAAATAGGTTCAGGAACTCTAGGCTTGTATCACCGATACAAGAGATTAATCACAAGTATTGATTGAAGAGGAGAGAGCACAACCTCTCTTTCAGTTTCATGTCAGCTCCTAAAATAGACTCTGGTTAGTTTTGCTTGGGTCATATGCTTACAAGAGGTGTCCAAAGAGGGGATTACAGAAGTTGGCCATCTGAGTGGCAGAGAAAGAAGGGTCACTTGAATGACAGCATCACCAGAATCACTTGGGGTGGGGAAGGGACAGTTTCCATAAAGAAGAAATGCAGAAGTTGGAAAGACTGAATGTGGTGGGTATTCACCACAGAAGGCCTGGGCAGGACAAGATTCTGACTTAACATTAACCCCAGTTGGTATTTTGAAACAGACAGTTCTTTGTAAAACATTGCGAGAGATATCTTTGCAGATTGAGAAACAGGCCATAGAGAATTGGGGTGCGTGGAGGGGGTCACAACAATGATGAATATGGATGCTATGAAAATTGCCAAGTCTTACAACAGTGTTAAAGTTGTTGTCCTGGTCTCTAGGTCTCCTTTCTTAAATTCTAGTAATGTAATTCATGTTAGACTTTTCCCCCTTAGTTGTAGAAGGACTCACTTGAAGGATATGGTTTGTCAAATTTCTTAGGAGATTCTCCTGAAAGTTTAATTAGGATTACACAGAATTAGTAGATAAATAAGGGGGAAATCAACATCATTACAAATGTGAAGTAATCGCATCTATAGACATAACTCTGTTTTTTCAAGACTTCTTTTATGCCATTAAATGTATTTTAAAATAATGATGATGTACCTTCCTCCTTTATCGTTCTTAGCCAGTTTATCATTTTTGTTGCTGTTAGGAATGAATTTCTGTTTTCTGTTGGTTATTGCTGGTGTAGATACATGCTATTGCATGTATAAATTTATCTTAAATCTGACAACCTTACTGAATTCTATTCTTAGTTCTTGTAGTTTGTTTCTTGATTCTGTTAGGTTTTAAAAGCCAGATGGTTATATCATCTGCTAGTAAGGACAGTTTTGTCTTTTTTCTTCTAATACTTGCTTTTATTTTTCTTGTCTTACTGAATTGAGCAAGGTTTCCAGTATTATTTTGAATGGTACTGGTGATAATTGAAGCCTTAGCTTAGCTTATTCTTGACTGAAAGAAGATTTGAAGATTTGAGGGGAATATATCTAAAGGATTTTCATTAAATTGAATGTTGGATGTAGGTCTTTGGAATATAGTTTACATCAAGTTAAGGAAAGTTCTTTCAACTCCCAGTGTTCTGAGAGTTTTTCATAATTAAATAGGTATTGAATTTTGTAACTATTGAGATAATGTGGTTTTCTCCTTTTGTTTGTAATTATACATAATGGTATTGATGATTTTTTCCCTGATGTTAAACCACACTTGCTTTTCTTGAATAAATCCTACTTGGTCATGATAGATTGTTTGAAAAAAGTTAAAAGCTAACATTTTACTTAAATTTTTCATATATGTGATTGAATAAATAAACATAATTTTCCTTTACTTATAATTTTCTTGCCTAGGTTTTGGTAAAGTTTTTATAAGCCTCATAAAAATTGATTAAAAATCTCTCTTTTATTATTTTCTCTCTCTCTCTCTCTTTTTTTTTTTTTTAAACAATTTGTGTATGAGAGGGCTTATGATCTCTTCCTTGAAATTCTGTTAGAACTCTCCTATTGAATCATCTAACCCTCAGGACTTTTTTTGGAGAGAAGGAAGGACTTTTATTATCATCTTAATTTCTTTAATGGCTAATTAGATTGCATAAGTTTTATATTTCTTTTTTATACCAATTTTGATAATTATATATATTTTAAGATTTGCACATTTCATTTATATTTTCTCACTTTTTCATGTATAGTTTATAATTTTAAAATTACATATTTTATATTTGTCATCATTTTGTGGTTTTAAAAATTTGCACGGTACCTTTTAAATTTTAAATCAGTCCTTCCAGAGTTTGCCCACATTACTTTTTCAAGCCCCATATTTTGGACTTTTTCATTTTTGTAACTATTTTTTATTTTTTTATTTATTGGTTTCTATATTTTTTTTTAATTTATCTTTTGGTACATCTTACACTGTTTTATTTTCTTGAGTTGAACAGTTAGCTTGCTACTTCAATTTTTTATTGTTTCTGTTAATTGTATTTAAAGATAGAAATTTTCTTTTAGTGCTGTTTTGCCATTTTCTACAAATTTCAGTTTGAATTGATTTCATTGTTTTTTTGATTATAAGTGTTTTATAATTTCTTTCATGGATTTCTCTTTAACCCAAGGATTGTTAAGTAGTAATTTTAGTTTGCACATATATAGTATTTTGAGCTGTAATTAAGAATTGTTAACTTTATGCAGATGTGATCAAAGAACAATCTACACGATGTTGATTCTTTGGGATATTTAGAACCTTCCTTTGTGTTCCTTATTTTCGTAAAAGTTACACGAGTGCTTGAAAGCATCGATGATCCTCATTTGATGGGTGCAGAGTTTCATATATTTTACTAGGTCTAGTTTATTAATTGCATCATGGAGATCTTCTATATCTTTGTTTATTTTTTATTTACTTGATCTGTCAGTTTTGAGAAGGGTATATAAAATCTCTAATATTTCTCCATAATTCTGCATGAAATATAAGGTCCAGTTTTTCTACTTTTTTTTTTAGCCAGCATATGAACTCCTGTACAGAAGCCCAGTTTAAAAATGGTTAAAACACAGCCACCTCAGGTGGAAGGGTGAAATTGTGGGGGACTACAATCCCTCCTTATCCTCTTTTTCGTTCTGTAGGGACTCCCCCAAACTCTGCAAAACTCCAGCACTACAGTGAGCTGGGTTTTAAAGCCCCTGGGTAAGAGAAGGGAGGACAGACATGAAGTTACCCCCTCTTCTGTTTTTAGTTAGTTTTGTCCTCTTAACCAAATTATTCTTCCTCTCCATACAATGAAAGGATTGAAGCAGATGTTTTCTGAAATCAAGATAGTAAGTTCTGTTCTATCATTCTAAATAGTTATTGGTCATCTACTTAGTGTACAGCACTAAAGTCATATTGGCTTATGTTTTAGCACCAATAATTTCTACACTCTGTCAAGGGCTTTTCATTATCTCATAATCCTCTCATTGACCATATATGATAGATGCAGCAGGGAATAAGGTGGGTAGTCCCTGTCCAGAGATCTCTCTGTCCAATCCATCTGGGATGCCTATCAGAAGAGAGAGAACAAAACTTGACAGTTAAGACTATGGGGTTTGGAGTCAGGGCTCAAGTTCCATCCCTGCTACGTATTACCTGTGTGTCCTTGGGAAAGCCACTTAACCATTCTGAGATTGAGACTCATTTTCCTCATCTGCAAGGTGGTGATAATAATGGTGTCTAGCACTGTGCCTGACACAGAGTACATGGTCCATAAATAGTGAGGTGTCTTCCCTTCAGAAGTAGAGACTCTAGCTTGGAAGAAAGAAATAACAGACAGGAAACAAACTGTAGAAGAATGTTGTGTTCAAGCCTCAGGAGGATTGAGAGGTGGGGCTTCCTGACTTCTAAGCTAGTTGTATACATCTCAGATACGTTTCCTCTGGCTCATCTGGCCTTGATGTGTATGAACCACCCTCAGCTCCAAGGCCTGAGTTTCGATAGGTGGGAGAAATGGCATAGAAGCTCCAGAGGCCCTGACTTCAGGTGTCTCTGTGGGAACTGCTCACCCTGCCCCGGTTCATTATGCAGTCATGAGGAGACTCCGATAATGAGCTGACCTTATTAGAATTAATGGGGAGTGGGGTAATGGGTCTGTATGACTCATTAGATACAGAAAAGAGATCCAGCTTTCCTACATTTAATTTAATTGAAACTCTAAAACATTTATTACTTTGGGCGCATGACAGTAACTTGCATTTTTAAATACCCAAGTGATCATTTCAGCTATTTTCAAAAGGGAAAATGGAGTTAGAGGGGGCAAAGCAAAGGAAAAAAAAAACTCTGGGGAGGCAGTTCTGGCCCAGAGAAAGGGAATTTTGGTTGATTTTTGGTGAGTGACTTGGACAAGTCTCTTTACCTCTTAAGGCCACCGTTTATTCCTGGTGAGATGGAGGCTCTTGGGAAGGCCACTATCGTTGCCACTGCCTCCACCATTCACAGTTCCTGAGAACTTAGGTGTAACTAGCCCATGGCTTCATTTATGTATGGTGTAGGGACTTCCACTTTACAGAGGAAGAAATAGAGGCTCAGAGAGGTTAAAGCACCTGCCTGAGGCCACCAGGGGTTAAAGAGTGCAGGTAGGATTGGGATTTGAAGGTGGGATGGTCCTAGTCCAGAACTCTTGCGTCTTCCCCCACCTCATGCACCACCATCTCCTCCAAGGCCTCATCCTGCTTTAATGTTCCATGAGTTCTGTGGACAGAGGGCTATTCTGGGCCCCCTGTTTTAAGAAACTGTCATCTACCTATTCTCTGAAAGTTTCTGGGCCTTGGAATTTATTGCACCCCTTTGAGGAGGCGAGATTTAGGTGTAGGAAGAAGGTATTACCTAACATTTTGTTAGAATGTCTTCCAGGCTCCTTGTTTGCATTTTTTGGACCACAGTTGAAAGTATATGTAAATGATCTTGTATCCTTTCGCACCCCTCCTAACTTAGAACATTAGCATTCCCAGACATTAATAAAATTCCTCAGGATCATCATTTTTAATTTCTGCAGAGTGCTCAGTCATATGGAGGCATCATCATTCACCTGATCTTTCCTTTATTTTTGTACATTGAAATTATTTCCAATTTGTCATGATTATAAATGACCATATGAACATCCTTGGAAATCAAGCATGTAAAAATTTTAGGTGATTTCTTTAGGATTGACATTTATATTTTAAAATATTCTTTCCTGTTTATAAATATAATATAAGGATATTTTAGAAGGTTTAAAAAGCAAGGGAGATTTAAAGAGGGAAGGAAGAACTGTTATTATAATGAGCTAATAACTTATACAGAGCTTTCTACAGGGCTTTTCTCCTGGAACTGTTCTCAGCACTTTATATGAATTAACTTATTAATTCCCACAACAACCATATAAGATATATACATATACATATATATATACACATATATATAATATATATATGTGTATATATATATATTTGCTATTTCTTGATTATTTCCTTAGGAGAGAACATTTTAAGACCTTTCAGGTGTGTTACCAAGCTGCTTTTCAGAGATGCGGTACCTGTTTATCCTCAAACCAACAGGATGTGAGTGTGCCCTTCTCTCTGCACTTCCACCAACACACTGTTTTATCACTTTAAAATGTGTTTGAGTCCTGAGTGTTTTCTGCTGCCTCATTCTACCTCCAAGAACCTTTGAAGCTTCATGCTGATCTGTCATAAATTTCCAGCTGGTAAAAGTTGCACAGCTACTTGTGGTAACTACTAAAAGGTTTGTACTTTGCTGCTGTGGAATATGGGAGCTGAGGTGAGGAAAGGGTGGGTTCCACGAAGCACTGTGGGTGCACACATTTCTGGTGTCATGCTGGCCAAGGACTCAGAAGCCCAGGATCCTCCCTGTGTCTGCTCCTCTAAGGGAGAACTCCAGAAAAACTCTAGGGGATGGGAAACTCACGTTTCACGTTGAGAAAAGTAAAGATGATAAAGGAATTTCACATTTGTAATTCAGGGGAGACACCATAGGCATTCAATTCCAAAAATAAAAACTCATACTGAATGGTAACAACAAAGAAAGTCTTCTCTCTGCACCCCCTGGAACCTGGCAGACTCTGAAGGAGGAGGGAATAGGTGATTCAGAGTCAGGATGTTAGGCCAATGCTTTGCCTTTAAGTCCTAATATCCATGAAGAGCCAGGCATGATCCCCCAAACCCTGTAGACATATAAGGCACTTCCGTCCACTTTGACCAAAGATCACAGATCTCTCTTAATCTTTTTTTCCTCTCTCTTCTCCCCTTTTCTCCCTCTTTCTGTCTGCTCCCTCCCTCCCTTCCTTGGCAGCTTTTTTGGATTTTCCAGGTTATAAAAGTAATGCATATTTATTTTATCATGTCAAACAATTCAGAGGTGCATGAAGGGGACATTAATAGTCTTCTTCTATCCTTCTTTAATCTCTCCCTCCCCAGATAACCAATGTTAATAATTTGGTCTGTATTTTCCCGCACACTTGTTTTTTTTAAGATTCCTCCAACTACAAAAATTTCTTCCCCTTTTTCTTTTTTGAAAATAAGATCATAGAAAAAAGCCCCAAAAGGCAGCAGAAGGAAGGAAATAATAAAGATCAGGGAGGAAATAAATAAAATAGAGATTAAAAAAAACAACAGAAAAAAACAATCAAACCAAAAGCTGGTTTTTTGAAAAAGTAAATAAAATCAACAAACCTCTGGCCAAACTCACAAAGAAGAAAAAAGAGCACAAATAAGCAAAATAAGAAAGGAAAATGGAGAAATTACAACAAATAACATAGACACACAGAATATCATACAGGAATATTACGAGAAACTATATGGAACCAAAATGGATAACCTAGAGGAGATGGACAAGTTTCTGGAAACATACAGTCCACCAAGACTGAATCAAGAAGAAACTGACCACTTGAACAAACCGATCACTAGAAATGAAATAGAATTAGCAATAAAAAACCTCCCTACAAATAAAAGTCCAGGACCAGATGGCTTCGCCTGGGAATTCTACCAAACATACAAAGAAGAACTCATACCAGTCCTTCTCAAACTCTTCCAGAAGACTAAAAAGGAGGGAATACTCCCAAACTCATTCTATGAAGCCACCATCACCCTGATACCAAAACCAGGCAAAGACACTGCCAAAAAAGAGAATTATAGGCCAATATCACTGATGAAAATAGATGCCAAAATCCTCACCAAAATATTAGCAAATAGAATCCAACAACACATAAAAAAGATTATACATCATGACCAAGTGGGGTTCATCCCAGGGACACAAGGGTGGTTCAACGTATGCAAATCAATCAATGTAATACATCACATCAACAAGAGAAAGGACAGAAACCACATGATCATCTCAATAGGTGCAGAAAAAGTATTTGATAAAATTCAACACTCATTTATGATGAAAAACTCTCACCAAAGTGGATATAGAGGGAGCATATGTCAACATAATAAAAGCTATATATGACAAACCTACAGCCAGCATAGTACTCAATGGTGAAAAACTCAAAAGCTTCCCACTAAAATCTGGGACAAGACAAGGATGCCCACTATCGCCACTCCTATTCAATATAGTCTTGGAAGTCCTAACCACAGCAGTCAGGCAAGAGAGAGAAATAAAAGGGATCCAAATTGGAAAAGAAGAGGTAAAAGTGTCACTATACGCCGATGACATGTTACTATATATAGAAAGCCCTAAAAGGTCCACACGAAAACTACTAGAGTTGATAAAAGAATTCTGTAAGGTAGCAGGATACAAGATTAACGTTCAAAAATCAGTTGCATTTCTTTACACTAACGATGAATCAACAGAAGAAGAAAGTAAAGAAACAATCCCCTTTAAAATTGCACCCAAAGTAATAAAATACCTAGGAATAAATCTAACCAAGGAGGTGAAAGAATTATACACAGAAAACTATAAACCGTTGATGAAGGAAATTAAAGAAGACTTTAAAAAATGGAAAGATATCCCATGCTCCTGGATTGGAAGAATCAATTTTGTTAAAATGGTCGCACTGCCCAAGGCAATCTACAGATTTAATGCGATTGCTATCAAATTACCCAGGACATATTTCACAGAACTAGAACAAATCATAATAAAACTTATATGGAACCACAAAAGACGTAGAATTGCCGAAGCATTACTGAAGAGAAAGAAAGAGGCTGGAGGAATAACTCTCCCAGACTTCAGACAATACTATAGAGCTACAGTCATCAAGACAGTATGGTATTGGTACAAAAGCAGACATATAGACCAATGGGAAGAATAGAGAGCCCAGAAATGAACCCACAAACTTTTGGTCAACTCGTCTTCGACAAAGGAGGCAAGAATATACAATGGAATAAAGACAGTCTCTTCAGCAAATGGTGTTGGGAAAACTGGACAGCAGCATGTAAAGCAATGAAGCTAGAACACTCCCTTACACCATACACAAAAATCAACTCAAAATGGATTAAAGACTTAAACATAAGACAAGATACAATAAACCTCCTAGAAGAAAATATAGGCAAAACATCATCTGACATACATCCCCAAAATGTTCTCCTAGGGCAGTCTACCCAAGCAATAGAAATAAAAGCAAGAATGAACAAATGGGACCTAGTTAAACTTACAAGCTTCTGCACAGCAAAGGAAACCATAAGTAAAACAAAACAACAACCTATGGAATAGGAGAAAATTTTTGTGAATGAAACCAACAAAGGCTTGATCTCCAGAATATATAAGCAGCTCATATGACTTAATAAGAACCCCATCCAAAAATGGGCAGAAGACCTAAACAAGCAATTCTCCAAGGAATAAATGCAAATGATCAATAGGCACGTGAAAAATGCTCAATATCACTAATTATCAGAGAAATGAAAACCAAAACTACAATGAGGTATCACCTCACACCAGTCAGAATGGCCGTCATTCAAAAGTCCACAAATGACAAATGCTGGAGAGGCTGTGGAGAAAAGGGAACCCTCCTACACTGCTGGTGGAAATGCAGTTTGGTGCAGCCACTGGGGAAAACAGTATGGAGATTGCTCAAAAGACTAGTAACAGACTTACCATAGGACCCAGGAATCCCGCTCCTGGGCATATACCCAGAAGGAACCCTACTTCAGGATGACACCTGCACCCCAGTGTTCATAGTAGCACTATTTACAATAGCCAAGACATGGAAACAGCCTAAATGTCCATCAACAGATGACTGGATAAAGAAGAAGTGGTATATTTATACAATGGAATACTGTTCTGCCAAAATATCTTATGGTAGCTCACAGTGGAAAAAAAAATGTGACAATGAATATGTATATATTCATGTATAACTGAAAAATTGTGCTCTACACTGGAATTTGACACAACATTGTAAAATGACTGTAACTCAATAAAAATATGTTAAAAAAATAAAAATAAAAAAATTTAAAAATGTAAGATCATAGAGCCCAAACTAAATATTATTTGCCTTTATGACTTCAAGACATATCAGAGAAGATACTCTAGGTCAGGATATATAAATCTCCCTCAAATACTAATAGCTTCGTAATATTTCACCATATGGATATACCATAAATTAATTTGGCTAATCAGTCCCCTATTACAGAACATTCAAATAGTTTTCAAGTTTGTTCTCCTTTTCCTTTTCTCCCTCCCGTTCTGTACCAACTCAAGTGTTAACAAATGTCCTCACGCATAATTCCTTTCAGACAGATGCTTATATTTTTATAGGATGAGTCCCAAATTATGGGATTATTAGGGCAAAGAAAATGTAAATTTTAATCAATAGCTTGTCTTGCTTCTTTTAGTTACTTATTTTTCGTTGAGTACTTTCTAGTATAGTATTTAACTTGATGTTTGTAGCACCCTCATGCAGTAGGCAAGATGAAGGGTATTACTTTTACCTTACAGGTGAGGCTCAGCGAGATTGACTTTTCCAAGGTCACATAGCCAGCAAATGGCTGAGACTGTCTTAGAGCTCTTGTGCCTCTGAGACTTGTGCTTGAGCCATTAAATATTTATTCTCTGGTCCCCCTGGTTATGTTTTTTGAAGATCAGAAAGATGGCCCCATTTTTTTAAAGAAGAGGATGCTGATAATGAAAGGAATACTGATATATAATTAAACATTTGTCAAAGGAAAGAGAAAAGAGAATTCCTCAAAGTTTGGTGCTGGATTATCAAGAATAGCAATTAAGGTTTAAGAAATTTTAGTGGACCCTGCCTCTGGTCTTAGTCTGGATACTCAGCAGAACGAAGAGACAAAAGCTGATCTTCTCCATCTTCTTCCTCTCGGTACATCTCCCTCCTGGGGCCTCCCCAGTGTCTAGTTTTTCACATTCAGGAGGCTGTTGATGAACGCGTGATCCCCTCTGAAGGGCTGAAGCCTCCTAGGGATGCTCAGTTTCTAAGCAAAGAGTAATATGAGGCTCTCAGGGGAAACAAGCGTGATTTCAAAACTGAGAAAAACCGTACGAACCTTGCTCCATCCTCACTGTTACACTTTCCCCACTAGATGTGGCCCAGTTTCTTCATTGCCTTCATACACCGCTGTGCCTTAGGACTCCTCCCCTCTCTCTGTCAAAATCTGCCTGCAAAAAGAGGATGTTTTTAGTTTTTATTCTTCAGCATGACTACCAGCCTGTAGTTCTCTCTTCCTTAAGGATTTGCATTTTAAGACCTACATCTCTTGGGGGAAATATTCACTGTTAAGGAAAGAATTAATAAATAGGTGAGGAAGGGATTTGCAGAACAGGGAGCCTTTTCAGTGTCCCTGAAATAATTGTCAGGATAGCTAGCATTCACTGAGCACTTGCTATGTGTCAGGCACTATTTCATCTTCAAACCTACTCTATGAGGCATTTAATATCCCAGTTTTACCACTGAGGAAACTGAGGCATGGCTTGGTTGAGCTCAAGCTCATATAGAATGCTTTACCAATCTTGGTAAGTAATTAATGGTGCATTCAGTGTAAGATGCACCATTATTTTATTACATTAAGAGAAATTGCTAATTAAACTAAGACATGTAACTGACTTTAAAAAATGACAAATGTCAAAAAAAAATACATCTTAGAATCAATGGCTGTATCTGATAGAAGTAGGATTTGAAGCCAAGCAGATTAATTTAATAGCTTAATAGCTTTTCCACCATGGTACTCATGCCACATGTAGACTAATTTTTGACTACTGTTTTATGAAGCCAGCATTCCTCAAAATGTTTTGAAAGCGTAGTGAATATCATGGTGGGAAATGTGGACCAAGTTTGGGAAAGGCTGACTTAAACAGGATATAATCAATTTTCTACTGTAGGACTTCTTTAAGGCTTTAATATCAACATGTGTTTGGTACTTCTAAGGGAGGGAGATAGAATATACATCATTTGTCAAACTTTTTTTGTGGTGGAACATTTTATGGAACTTCATCTTTTGGGACACATTTTGGGATACTCAGTGGTAGGTCATTTCTCTAATCTGGCAACAGATGTATACAGAAGATCAAGTTTCATTGTGCTTAGTGAGGCCAGTCTTTGGGGGCAATTGTATATCAGGCTTGATAGGTCTGTAATGAAAAATTTGAAATTAAGCCTACATCTTTAGGCTTCACATCGGGTCCACATTTTTTTTATTCAGTATTAATTCAAAAAACATGTTTTTAATACTTAGTATAGTGTTTTTCAAAACATAGTTTATTTATGGCAATAGACTCCAAACTTTTTATATAAGGCATCCCTACTAGAAAAAAGAAAATTATTTTAAGCCAGTATCATGGTTCCCCTGGGACTGACTGAATGTACTGATGAATGGGAAGTCTCCTTTGCAGACTGGCAGTCACCACTTTCCTTTGTTTGACTGAAAACAACTATTTTGCAGAGACTTTTTGTACAGGTCACAATTGCTTTTAGTTACTAATAACAATCTACCTGCTGTTTAATCATGTTTAAGCATTGAGGATATTTGGTTGTCTAACTTCCTGAAATAGGTAGAAATTCAGAGGTAGTTGGTCTAGGGTTCAAATATGTCATGAGTGACCTAGGCTTTTCTTTTTTGAGCTCCTCTACCCCTGTCCCACATTGCTGTCTTGATGCCTTGTGGACATAAGATTGTGTGCTGCAGTCCCAGACGTCACCTCTCTGTCTAAAGCAGAAAAAGGGAGGGATGGCGCTTACCATGCTTGTCCTTTTTATTAAGAAAGCAAAATCTTTCTGGAAGTTTCCAGCAGCCTTCTCCTAATATCTTACTGGCAAAAGTGCTAATATCCATGGCCACACCTGGCTTCAAGGGAACTGGAGACCAGAAATGTCATCATTAGTTTTGGCCAAGTGATTCTCCAAGGGAGGTCTTTGGGCCACAGCATCACCATGACCTGGAAACTTGCTAGATGTCCAAATTCCTGGGCTCTACCCTAGACCTGCCGAATCAGAATCCCCTGGAGTAGGGACAGTGGGACAGTGATGTGTGTGTGTGTGTGTTACTGAAGTATAGTTGATTTACAATATTGTATTAATTTCAGATGTACAAAAAATTCAATATTTTTATAGATTATACTCCATTTAAAGTTATTATAAAATATTGGCTGTATTTCCCTGTGCTATACATATATCCTTGTTGCTTATTTATTTGATATAGTAGTTTGTATCTCTCAATCCCATACCCCTATCTTGCCCCTTTCCCCATCCCTTTCCCCTCTGGTAACCACTAGGTTGTTCTCTATATCTGTGAGGCTGTTTTGTTATGTTCAGTTGTTTGTTTTATTTTTTAGATTCCACATATAAGTGATAATATAGAGTGCTTGTTCTTCTATGTCTGAATTATTTCACTAAGCATAATACCTCCTAGGTCTACTTATGTTGTTGCAAATGGCAATACTTCATTCTTTTTGTAATTGAGTAATATTCCATTGTTTGTTTATATGCCTCATCTTTATCCATTCGTTTGTTGGTGGACACTTAGGTTGTTTCCATATCTTGACTTTTGGAAATAGTGCTGCAATGAACATTAGGGTGCAGGTATATTTTCTAATTAGTGTTTTTATTTTCTTCAAATATTTACCCAGGAGTGAAATTGCTGGGTCCTATGATAGTCCTACTTTTAGTTTTTTGAGGAACTTCCTTATTATTTTCTATAGTGACTTAACCAGTTTACATTACAGTGTACATTTACATTACAGGGTTCCCTCTTCTCCACATCCTCGCCAGTGTTTGTTATTTGTGTTGTTTTTGATGAAAGCCATTCCGACAAGCGTGAGGTAGTGCCTCACTGTGGTTTTGGTTTGCATTTCCCTGATCTTTAGTGATGTTGAACATGTTTTTCATCTGCCTGCTAGCCATCTGTATGTCTTCTTTGGGAAAATGTCTGTTAGGTCTTCTGCCCATTTTTAAATTGGGTTGTTTGTTTCTTTGATACTGAGTCATATGAGCTGATTATGTATTTTAGATATTAACTACTTATTAGAACACTTTCTCACACTGTATATAAAAATAAACTCAAAATGGATTAAAGACCTAATGTGAAACCAGAAACCATAAAACTCCTTGAAGAGAACATAGGCATAACACTTTTTGACTTAAATCATAGCAATATTTTGTTTTGACTTTTCTCCTCAGATTAAGGAAACAAAATAAAAAATAAACAAATTGGGACCTAATTAAACTTAAAAAGCTTTTGCACAGCAAAGGAAACCATTAATAAAATGAAAAGACAACCCACTGAATGAAAGAAAATATTTGCACAGGATGTGTCCAATGAGTAATTTGTGTTTTAACGAAGTCTCTGGTTTTAACAAATTCTGCTGCTCTGAGTTTTGAGAACCACTGGTTCAGATCAATTATTTGTTGTCTGTGACTGGACTTGTTGCCCTGAACAGAACTGAGCTTCTATTTGTAACACGGACGTTAGAGATGGATATTGGGTAGGTGTCTAAGTGTCTAACAAGGGATATTGACCTTTGGCTGTCATATATGTTGCAAATAGGGATTATTATTATTAATGTGAAAGGCTTGTATCAGAAGTCAGCATCCTTAGGTTTGAGGACTGGTGGTTTGCATCTGTTTGCTGTGTGATCTGGGGCAGATCACTGAACCATTCTGAGTCAACTTCCTGCTCTCTAAAGGAGAGACATCCTTGCAGGGCTCCTGTAAGAGTCACTTACTACAATGACTATACAAGGACCCTGACAACTCTAAGACTTCTTGTGGTGCCTGTTCCCATGTGTGGGCAGATCAATTTCCTTCTGCTCCTTAAGCATCTGGTTGGCTCTTTTGACTTGACAGCCCCTGAGCAATACTAATAGGGGTCCTGCAGGCACAACACACCAGGCTCCAACAAAGTCCAGGTCTCCCACTTTCTCAAGGCAGGGGGTAATGTCTTAGGGAGAAGGATGGAGAAAGAGAGGGAACATGTCTGTAACGTTCCAGGATAAGCCTGTGTTTTATTGTTGCTGTGATTGTTTTTCTCTTGTCTTCTTACATGAGTTTCTTGAATTTAACAACCTGGGGCCTTTCAAAACAACTTGCCAAATAGCTCACAGCCAAACAGTGACAATCAAGAGATTCAAGATGGGACACTGACAGTGGAGTGGGCAGATAATTCTCTCCTACCTTCCAATGCTCTGGCACTTGCATGGTAAGAGGAGGCAGAATGGGATTTCTTTAGGATGCTAAACATGTGAATGTCTAGAAGCTGTTTCTCCCAGTCTGCGTGCATATACCATCATCCACTGTACTGTAATCTCAACCCTGTTTACAAAGCTTTGAATGCATTATAGGTATAAAGACCAACTGAGCATAGCTCTCCACAATTCAGTCAGTTCATTACCGGATTTGTGTAGTACCCGGGAGAGGGCACACACTGGCATCCAGGCCAAGAAGGGCACAGAGAATGATTATTCACTGGTCACTGCAATGTCAATGCTCGCCTTCTCACTAGTTTTAAGAGCCATCCTTGCCTACCAGCCACGAGTGGCAGGCAGTGGAAGAGAGAATGACAGAGCCTGGAGAACTGGGGACTCCACTGTACAAAAAGCCTTTGAAACACAAGGTGCCAGTTTAAGACAAGGATGATCTTGTCAGTCTGAGATGTGAAGTTGTTTTAGGAAAGAAATTTAGTGAGTCTAAATCTCATAGCAGACAGAAGCCCCAAGAAACTCTCTCTCAAGAGGGAGTCAGAAGTTATGGACCAAGGACCATGAATATGAATCTTTGTGTGATTCTGGAATTCTTAGAAATTTTGTTAATTCCTGAATGTGTCCACATAGCAGTCATCCTTGTGGGGAGAAGCTTTGGGGGTTTTGTTTTTGCCTCTTTTTTTTTTTTTTTTGATAGGAAAAGCTGGAGAAGCAGCAAGGAATTAAGAAGAGGGCAGACTGATGAGGTAGTGATAGCTACTCATAGAGAATGATTTGGGAAAGACTGGAGAACGGTGTCAGGAGCTGGTTTGCACTTGAGAAAGATCCCAGAGCTTGAACTGTAGAATTCCAAGGTGGAATCCCCTGACAATGAGATTACACATTTTACTCTCAAGTTTCAACTAATCAGGTGTCACTGTGGGGTCAGTGTCCTTTTCCTTTTCTGATCCTATGGCAGGCAAGGTTTGGAAACTTGTCCTCTGCCATTTACCACATCTTAGACAAAGTAATTCATTTACTCAGTATGTATTTCATATTTATTGAGTGCCTACAAGTGCGGAGTGCCATCTTTAGTGTTGTTACACAGTGATGAAAAAACCTAGACTTTCTGCCTTGTGGAGATTATGTTCTAATAAGGAAGACACACAATAACTCAACCAGTAAATAATTATATCTTATCCGAAGTCACGTGAGAGAAGTAGTGTGATGAGTGAGAGGGTCACCAGTGAGGCTGTGTTGAACAGGGTGGTCATTGAGGTCCTTTGTGAAGATGTACATTTGAACTGAGAGGTGAAGGCTGATAATGAGCCAACCATATAAGGCATTATCTGAAGAGCACTTGTGACAGGAGGGCAACCAACACAAAGGTTTGGAGGTGTAAGAGAGCTTGGCAGGTTCTTGGAGTAGAAAGAAAACAGTATGTCTGAAGCATGGTGAGCAGAGGCAGGGTGGGGAGAATGCTGTGAAATGGGGTGGGGAGTTGAGGAGGGCCCAGATCACAAAGGACTTTGTGGGCTATGGTAAGGATTTGGGAGTTTATTCTATGAGCAATGGGAAGTTATTAAAAAGTTCTGAGCAGTGGATTCAAAAAGACCATTGATAAGGCTTATTCTGGCTACCAAGAGAAGAATGAATTGAAAGGGTCTAGAAGAAGGAGATAGAAATCAAAAGCTGTTGTAGTAGTGTGGTGAGAAAGTGTGGTGGTTTGGAATGGGTAGGGCAGTGAAGGTGGAGTAGCATCATGGATATGAGAGGTCCTGCAAGTAGAATGACAGGTGTACCACAAGGGACTAAGCAGGTGGTGATAGCTGCTTACAGAGAATCTTGGGGAGGAGACCATCAGGGAAGACCTGAAAGGAGATACGAGGAAGTGTCTGTGCTTGAGAAGAATCCTTGAGTCTGAGCCATAAAGGGTCCAGAGTAGAATACCCTGGCAGTGAGTTTTATACCACCTCTCACCCTCAGGTTTCACCTGTGTCTTGTGTCACTATGGAGTCATTGATGGATTGGCTATACAGAAATAATAGCAGTTATTGAGCATTTACTGTGCCCAACATTGTGTTAAATTACTACATTCTCACATTAATGGAATAAGTCTATTATTGAGCCCTGTTCTTCAGTAGTTGAAACAAGCTCAAAGGTTAAGAAAGTTGTTCTAAATCACACAAGTAGGATGTAGCAGAGTAAAGAACTGAATTCAAGTATATCTGACTATAAGTCTATGCTTTTATTATTCTAGTCTCAGTTTTACAGGGTGTTCTTGGCATAAAATTGAGTATCCCGTGGATACTCTACTATTTGCTGTATTTAAGAGAGAGGTGGCTTTGAGTGAGATTCAGTTTCTGTTTTGACACCAGAGTAGAGGCATAAAAAGTGGCCACAAATGACTCCTCTGAAAACTAGAAAGTGATGTGTAAAACACAAGAGGTAAAAACAAAGGATTTTAATGAAGTCAGACAGATAAAGACAAATATTACACAATATCACTTATAGGTGGAATAAAAAAAAATGATACAAATGAACTTATTTACAGAACAGAAACAGACTCATAGACATAGCAAATAAATTTATGGTTACCAAAGGGGAAAGGGGTTGGAGGGGAATAAATTAGGAGTCTGGGATTAGCAGATACAAACTGCTATATATAAAATAGATAAACAACAAGAACTTACTGCATATGACCGGAGGGAACTGTATTCAGTATCTTGTAGTAACCTATAATGGAAAAGAATCTGAAAAAGAATAATGTATATCTATATGTATATATCTGTATCTGTATCTGTCTATCTCTCAATTACTTTGCTGTACATCTGAAACTAACACAGCATTGTAAATCAACTATATTTTAACTGAAAAAAAGAAAAACAGAAAAACAAAAAACCACAAAGAACTTTTAGGATTCAAAAAAGCTGGAGAATTTTCTCAGCCTGTGGGTACAGGGAAGCCAAATCAGAGACTACATCATGAGGTCACAGTTAAGGTGGGTCTGGCTAGAATGCTCAGAGTAGCCCAGGAGCAGCAGGAAAGCATGTAGCGTACGTGTTAGTGATTGGCTCAGGGCAGAAATTCTCAAATTATGGTCTGGGGACAAAACTGTTTTCATTATTTGCCTTTCTGACTCTCAGTCCCTCGTGGGTGAACAGATGAATTTTCCAGAGGTAATATGACTTAGGATATTGCAACAGACTCAATGTAGAAGCAGATATAAGAATCCAGCTGTCTTCTATTAAGCCAAACATTAAAAAGATTTGTGAAAAAGTAAAATAATACTGTGCTTCCAGTATTTTTGTGTGTCTGCTTTGGAAAACATAGTTACTTTCCATGAAAATATGTTATTTTTTTTAATGGGTTTATTGTTGGGTTGTCTTATCATAAATAATTTTTTTTAGTTCTGTTTGAATTTCTAATTTAGTCAATATTGATAGATATAACCTATGTAAACCAAAACCCTTTGGGATCTTCATTGATTTCAAAGAGTGTAAAGGAGTCCTCGGACCAAAAATGTTTGCAATCTGCTGGTTTGATGTAACAGTAAAGTGTAACCAGAGTTGGGGAGAAGTGAAAGGACCTTTCAGATGCGAGTGTGTGTTGGCTTCAGTGCTTCCAGGTGGAAGGAGGGCCAGACTCCTGTCTCCGGCCCTTAGTGGGGCTGTCAGACTTGGTAGGATTACATGGGTTGGGATTCTCTTGTTCAAGTCCAGGCAGGCTTCTCTGGCTCTGCCGCCTACAGGATGGAGAATCCTGGAGGGTGGGGCCGCTCTGGAGAGGAGCCCACTGGAGCCTTCAGACAGCACCTCCAGGCCCGAGGGGAAGGTGGTAAAGTGAACAGCTCTCACTGCCCTTCCTGTTCTCACTTTGCTACCAGGGGTGTCTGAAAGCACAGACTCCTTGTAGGCCTTAGTTGACATCCTTAGTTGAATTATTCCACTAGAGCAGAGCACTGATGCCTCTTAGTCACTGGGATGAGGCACTGCACTGTGATTAAGTACATGAGCTTTTGTATTAACAATCCTGGTTTTTAATCCAGACACTCCAATTTACTGTCTTCTTGTGCTAGTTATTTAGCTTCCCTGATCTCTCTTTATTAGTAAGTGGAGTGATGATATCTACCTCATAGATCTGTTGAAGGTATTAAATGAGAGAAGTTATGTAAAGGATGTAGCAAGGTGCCAGGAATATAGCAAGGCCTCAAATGGCAGCTTTTAGGGTAGAATTACGACCAGTGGGTTAAAACCATAGGCAGGCAAATTTCAGCTCCATGAGAGGATGCATGTTAAGGGATTAGTATAGTGCTTGGTGTCTAATAATCACTTGATGAGTGGTAATTTCTGTTACTGATGTAATTATTTTAAATGTGAATTTAAGAGTTTTATGATATAGAGCTTCCTTTTACTTAGAGCTGTCCCTGTATAAATTTGGTTATATTTGAATGTAATTCAAATGTTGTAATGATTGTAATTCATTCATTCATTCAATATGTTTATTGAATGACTCAACAGGTACAACTCTAAATGGGGGATTTGGAACTGATTAAAAGAATTGGAAGAATGTAAGTGAAAAAGGGGCAGTCAGTCATAGGATGCTGTACAGGAGTTTCATGCATTGAATAAGTCAGGGTAGGACTCGGGGATGTCAGAGCAACCCTCCTGGCTGGTGACTTACAAAACTGTATTCTGATCTGACATTAGCTTGCAGAATGTCAGAGCTGATATTCTACAATGACATTCAGGCTCTAGAGATCACTTAGTTTGAACCTTTTCTTGCACATGTGGAGAAATGAGATCCTGTCTCCCAGTCCAGATTCTGATAATGGACTCTTTAATATCTACAATCCCCAAAGAATTCTAGTTTAGATGCAAGAAAAGGGAAAGATGATGAACTTTGGCCAGCTTTACAACAACAAATCAACTACCCAATGAGTAGAAGCGTGTTGGGCACAAAGTATCCAACGTAGCCCTGTGTGCCTCCAGGAAGGCAGTGTAGCTGAATGGTTTAGACCACCTGGTAACACTGTCAGGTCTTAGTTTTACTACATATGTGACCTTGGGCAGTCTTTTTAGTTCTCAGAGGTGAAATTTTCACATTTGGAAAATAGGGGTGTAGTTAGAAATTACACCCAGCTTGTAGGAAGAAGAAAAAAAATCCCCCAAAGAGTGACTTGAACAAATTAGGGTTTTATTTTTCTCTCACTTAAAGAGGTCAATGAATAGGCAGACCAAGACTTGTATGGCAGTTACACAGTCTCACAGTGACTCAGGATCCTTCTACCTTTGTTATTTGCCATCCTTAGTGCATGGCTACTTTATTTCTTCTTCTTCTTTATTTCTTCTTCTTCTTTATTTCTTCTGCTTCTCCTTCTTCTTCCCTCTCTTCCGTCTTCTTTTTCTTCTTTCTGGAGGTGGGGAGGTAAGTAGGTTTACTTATGTATTTATTTTTAGAGGAGGTACTGGGGATTGAACCCAGGACCTTGTGTATGCTAAGCATGCACTCTACCACTTGAGCTATACCCTGCCCCCCTACCTTCTTCATTCTTGATGCATAGTCACAACATGGCTGCTTCATCTCCAGCTATCACATGCAAGTTTTTTTTTTGCAGGAATATACAGGAAACATGGAGAGGAAAATACCTGTTAACTAAGTCAGTCCTTTGAAAAGAATGTTTCTCAGAAACCTTGATCACAAACTTCTTACATCTCAAGACCAGAACTTGGCTATATGACCATTCCTACCTGCAGGAGATGTTGAGAGATAGAATATTTTGTCTGAGTCCTTTGCAGCTCCCAGTAAAACTGGAGTTTACTTAGTAAAGAAGAAAAGGATATTGGATATTGAATAGGTAGCCACCAGTCTTTGCTATAGGAACCAAATAATATTACCTATCCCCTTAGGTTTAGTGAGGATTAAATGAGATGATGTATGTAAAGCATTTAGCTCAGTACCCAAGTGTATAGAGAGTATTTATCCAAGAGAAGATGATAATCCCTGTCCTCAGTATATCTGTCCTTCTGTTGGGTAGAGAGTGAGTTATGATGAAATACTGACATGATAATCTACTATAAGACAGATGTAAAATTCAGTTACTTCTCAGGATCACCTTGAGCACAACCCTTCTTCCCTGCTACCACCTCAGGACTGGGTAGCAAAACTCTTGTTATCTGACCTTTGTTGAGCACTTCTGGAGATCCTTTCTTGCTGCTTTCTGTGCATAATCTCATTTGACCCTCAAGGCATCCTAGTGTGAGTGGATGATAAGAAGTAGATAATTGATGGGGAAACTGGAGCTCTTTTAGGTAAGTGACTTGCCTGAGTCACACACTTTTTAGGGGCTAGTTTGGATAGGAATCCTGGTCTGTGGGACTGTTAACCCAGGGCCATGCACTGGCTCAGGTTCTGCTGCCCCCACCCCTGGATCCTCAGACAAGTCCTGTCCCCTCTCTGAGCCTCAGTCTCCTCATCAATAAAACGTATTGAAGTAGATGAGCTTGAAGGTAGTTTCTGGCTCTGGCCATTCAGAACTCTCTCCTACGAACTGTTAAAAGAAAATTAAAAGATAAAATCATGACTCTCATATAGATTAAAAATTAGCTCGTGTTAAAGATCTTACTTAACTCATTTAATGAGGAAACAGCTGTGATATTACAGCCAGTTCAAAGGAGAATTCAAAGAACAGAAGCATTTAGAAATCAGGAATATTGAAATGAATTTGCAAATAGAGACAAAATGATTTTTTTCCTTCAGGGTGAGGAGGGTTGTTCCCCACAATTCATTTGCACATCTATAGGCAAGAATTATCTTGCACTGTTTTCAGTTATCTACAATTTGCAGAGTAAAAATAATTCCCACAGTCAGATCAGATAAGGTGGAAGGGTGTGCTGTGAACAATGCATAGTTTTGTGCTGAAGCACACATTTTCCCTACAGAACCTTCAGTAGAAGTCTTCTAGTCCAGTCAACCTCGTCCTGTTTCCTGTCCAGGCCTTAAGCTTCTGCCTCCCTCAAACATGTGCCCTCCTCATCATAGACATCGACTATGAAGTCTTCATAGGCTCTTCATAAACATGAATAGCCCTGCTACTTCATAGATTTCTGTCCCTTGTGGGTTTGGCTTGCAGTTTTGTTGCTTCTAGAAAGTCTTCATTGATGGATCCTACTCTCTTCGGGTGCAAGAACCCCAGTTGGAGGGCTGTGGCAGGGATGGCCCTTGTGGAGTGGCTGACCAAGGAGGCCTCACATCAGGAAGCTTCTCCATCCAGTTGGCCTCCAGGGCTTGGCTCCCTTGGTAGCTCAGTCACCAGCTGGTTAAGTAGCCTTGGGCAAGTCACTTGACTTTGGGTGCATCTGGGAGATCCCAGAACTCCCCACATAGACTGAGCTGTCTTTGAGACCTAGAGAGAGTTTTTTTTTCCCTCTCTTTCAGAGGGACATTTGGGAGGCCACCTGATAGAGTTGAAGTGTCCTGAGTTCAGTGTTAAGATTTGGTTTTCACGTTGTCTCTGTTACTAGCTGTGTGACCATGGGTACGTCTTTCACCTTAGTTTGCTTATCTGTGAAATGGCAACAGTCAGACATGTCTATGGTTGGCTGAAAAATAGCACTCCTAGAAGACATTCTCATCAAATCCTTGGAACCTAGGAATGTTGCCTTCTTTGGAAAAGGGTTTTTTGCTGATGTAATTAAGGATCTTCAGAAGAGGAGATTATGCTGGATTATCCAAGGGACTGTAAATGCAATCACAAATGTCCTTAGACGAGAGAGGCAGGGGAAGATTCAACACACAGGGAAGGTGGCCATCTGCAGATGGAGGCAGAGATTGGAATGCTGCATGCAGCTAGCAGCTCAGGAATGCCTGCAGCCACCAGAAGCTGGAAGAGGCAAGGACCAGACTCTTTGCTAGAGGTCTCCAAAGGGAGTATCGCCCTGTTAGGTTTCAGACTGCTGGTCCCCAGAACTGTGAGAAAATACATTTATTTTGTTTGGAAGGTACCAAGTGAGTGATAATTTGTTACTGCAGCCCCAGGAAATTAATATGATGTCCATTGGCCTCACAGGATTGCTGTGACACTCAAAGGAGAAAGCATACAATGGAGCTTTAGAAATGGTCAAATGCAAAATGGGGTTCAGTACAGACACATCATTGATAAGTAACATGTTTATATCCATTCACAGTTTGCATATTCATACAGGACCTTGATCAGTGATAATAAAAATTACATGAAAAATAAATGAAAAAATTTCTCAAGTAAAAATAATACTTTGAGCAAATATTCCCTGTTGACCTCATTCTAGGTATTGGCTTCCTATTGTCAGTGTAGAGGATCGAGGTCATGGTTTCTCCCTTGCTGCTGCACTGCCCTGGCGATGTGGGACAGGTTGTCAGAGGCTGGATCATGGCCTCCCAGGCACCATTGGCTACACTGAAATAGTGTTGTTACCACCAGGAGGCTGTGAGTGACAGTGCAAACAGGTGGCTTTTGTTTGGTGGGTCCCATCTCAGGGTGAAAACTGGCACATCAGAGAGACAGTTGGATTAGGATGCCTTTGCCCTGCCAGGACTCAGCACATCAGACCGCAGCAGCTGCAGTGCAGCACAGCGGGGCGGGCATGCAATAGTGAGGCCCTGCCTGCCAACACCCACTGCATTCCAGAGGTGCAGGTGCCAATCAGAGGCGGGGGCAGTGCCAGAAGCCGGTGGGACGACTCAGCTTTGCCAGAACAGAGCAAGTCTGTCCTCCACTCCCAACACACACACACACACACACACACACACACAAAACCACACATGCACAGTGTCCACCCAAGATACTGTGTAAAGGGACACAGCCCAGCTTTGCAAATGCACTTCATGGACCTTTCTGCATTCATGTCTTGCTCTTGATATTCTCTGTCCTTAAGCCAAGACACTTTTCTTGCCAGCGCCTCTGCTTTGTCCCCTAGACCTGTCCTATATTATAACCCATTTGCCCTGTCTGCTATGTTCCTACCTCTATGCTCTGGAAACTCACAATGGTCGCATCATTATTTAGCTGTGAGTTAGTTAATTAACTGCTTCCTGAGCACTGAGCACCTACTATAAGTCAGGCAGGGACACGCTGGGTGTATGTGGTAGACAAAGCAGACAAAACACCAACCTCTGGGGACTGTGTGAGCAGGGGACAGTCTTAAAGCAAACAACCACCCAAGGAACTCTAATTATAAGCTATGGTGTACTATGGAGAGAACTATAGGGTCCTAAAAGAGAATTTTTTAGATCGGAAGAACTGGGAAAGCCTCTCTTATGAAGGGATTTTTATTTGGAGGTTTCACAGATGAGTAGGAGTTCACTTGGTATACAATATCAGTTTAATGGTCGAGGGAGGAGGTGCTTCTGGGAAGAATGAACAACTGGTGCAAAAGCTGACCTGCACCTGACAGACTGGAAGGAGGTGATGGGGCTTCTATGGAGTGAGTAAGGGGACAGGAGGTTGGAGATGAGGGCAGAGGCCATTTTAAGCACTATTGTCTGTATGCAAACCATGAAGGCATCTGCAGAGAGATTTGAAGCAGGAAAGTGACCTGATCTGGTTTGGCTACTGGACAGAGATGGAATAGGTAAAGAGGGCAGGCAATTAGGAGGCTATCGTGAGAGAGAACCTAGGAACCACTGAGATCAACCTTTTCCTGTACGGATGGAGTTTAACTGGTGGCCAAACTTCCCCAGTGAGTTGGCAGATGACCCAGGACTGGAACCCTGGTTTAGTGATTTCTAGGCCAGTATACTTGCCACTGCACCACACTGCATTTAAGTAAGTGATTTCCTTTTCATCGTATAGTAATAATTGATACCTATCCTTCATGGGAACTTAAGAATTTTGTGGTCTTATTACAAGTATTTCATGGAGGTAGCTAAAGGAAATTTACTTCCTCAGGCTAATTTTTTTTTGGACCCAAGAGGGATGCACATTTTTTAAAAGAATTATTTTCTAAGTTCTGGCAGTGGATAGTAGGCATGCACTTTAAAAAGGCACTTAATTTGTAATTTTTTAATTTAAATTTTTATTAACCCAGAAACATTACATTAGTAATAATTCCTTACATTTTTACATCATTTTACAATTTTGAAAGTGGGTTAATGTACTTTCAATTTGATTTCATTCCCGCAACCACTTTGAAGGGAGGCAGGTAGACACCATTAGTCCTCATTTTTCAGATGAGGAAAATGGGTCTCAGAAGATGAAGTAACCCGCTTGGGGTAACAGAGCTAGTAAATGACAGAGCCATCTGACCCGGGGCCCTGCTGCCCTTTGGCATTGTAGTAGGCTGTTCCTCGTAGACCATTTATCTCTCATGATACTAGCCTGATAGAGATTACTAGACCTATTATATTTAGTAGACTTGTTTTTGTCCCAAATTTTATAGCATTTTCCTCTAATATATTATTTTTAAAAAATGCAACCATGAGACATTTTTCTTAGCATTTTACTACATTTTCAGGTTATGAAGGGGTAGGCTTGTAATCAGCAGTGGAGAAGGGGAGACTCTTATGTATAAGGAATAAAGAAATTAAAATAAAGGCTTAAAACTAGCCACTATCATGCTAGCTTTGGCACACAGAAATATATTGTTTAGTCTGTAGCATGTTGAAAAAGTTACTAGATTTGATTATCAGACTATTTCATATAAATTTTCATATAGATACCTTCATTGCTGGGTTCACTTCATTCAGAAGCTCTGGCAATCCTGAACCTGCCTTCAAGCTGGGCCATGATTGTTTTTTCCAGATTTATTGAGCTATCATTGACATATAATATGGTGTAAGTTTAAAATGTACAATGTGTTGATTTGATATATTTATATATTGCAAAATGATTACCACCATAGCATTAGCTAGCACCTGTATTACATCATATGATTGCCGTTTGTTTTTTGTGCCGAGAATACTTAAGGTTGACTCTCTCAGTAACTTTAAAGTATGTAATAGTATGTAAAGTATTAACTATAATCACTATATAGTATATTTGATTCCTGGAACTTATTTATGTTACAACTGAAAGTTTGTACTCTGACCAGTATCTCCCCTTTACATCCACTCCCAGCCATGGTAACTACCATTCTAGTCTCTGTTTCTGTAAGTTTGGCTTTTTTTAGATTCCACATATAAGTGAAATCATACAATATTTGTTTTTCTCTGACTTATTTCATTTAGTATAATGCCCTCAGGGTCTATCCATGTTGTCAAAAATGGCAGAATATCTTCTTTTCTCAAGGCTGAATAATATTCCATTGTGTGTATATATATACATATATCTACATATACATATATGTAGATATCTACATATATATATGTATACACACACATACACATTATATCTTTATTCATCTGTTGATGGATACTAAGGTTGTTTCCATATCTTGGCTATTACAAGTAATGCTGCGATGAACCATATATGATAGTTCTATTTTTAATTTTTTTGAGGAACTTCCATACTGTTTTACATAGTGACTGTACCAATTTACATTCCCACCAACAGTGCACAAGGGTTTTCTTTTCTCTGCTTCCTCCTCAACACTTACTATCTTTTGTCTTTTTATAATGGCCATTCTAACAGATGTGAGGTGATACCTCATTATGGTTGTGATTTACATTTTCCTGATAGTGATACTGAGCACCTTTCTATGTGCTTGTTGGCCATTTGTATGTCTTTATAAAAATGTCTATTCAGTTCCTCTGCCCATTTTAAAATCAGATTGTTTATATTTTTGCTACTGACTTGCGTGAGTTCTGTTTGATGCTACTGTGAGTGGGGTTATTTTCTAATTTTCTCTTTTTGATGGTTGTTAGTATATAGAAATGCAATTGATTTTTATATATTGATTTTCTATCCTGCAACTTTACTGAAACCATTTATTAGTTTTTTGTGTATTAGTTTTACTAGTTTAGTTTTTTCAGTTTTTGAGGGGAAACTTAGGGTTTTCTATATATAATACCATGTTATCTATAAATAGAGATAGTTTGACTTCTTCATTTCCAATTTGGATGCTTTTTATTTCTTTTTCTTGCCTAGTTGCCCAGGCTACAAGTTCCAGTAGTCTGTTGAATAAAAGTCTTGAGAGTTGGCATCCTGGTTCCTGATCTTAGGAGAAAAGCTTTTAGCCTTTCACTGTGATTGTGATATTAGCTGTGTACTTGTCATAGATGGTCTTTATTATGTTGAAATACCTTTCCTCTATACTCAAGTTGTTCAGAATTTTTATTATGAAAGGATGTTGAGTTTTTTCAAATTCTTTTTCTGCATCTATTAAGATCATCATATAATTTTTATCTTTTAATTTGTTGAGATAGTTTATCACATTTATTGATTTATGAATGTTGAACTATCCTTGAATCCCTGGAGTAAATCCCACTTGATCATGGTGTATGATCCTTTTAATGTACTATTGAATTCAATTTGCTAAAATTTTGTTGAGGATTTTTGTATATATGTTCATCAGGGATACAGGCCTGTAATTTCCTTTTCTTAATAGTGTCCTTGCTTAGCTTTGGTATCATGATAATACTGGCCTTGAAATATGTGTTTGGAAGTGTTCCCTCCTCTTCTATTTTTTGTAAGAGTTTGAGAAGGATTGGTAATTTTTTATTATTAAATTTGATAGAATTTTATAATAAAATTAATGATGAAATTTAATAATGAAATTTTAAATTTGATAGAATTTACCAGTGAAACCATCTGGTTGTGGGTTTTGTTTTGTTGGGAGGTCTTTGATTACTGATTCAGTCTCCTTACTGACAATTAGTCTATTCTGGTTTTGTATTTCTTCATGATTCAGTCTTGGTGGGTTGTATGTTTATAAGAATTTGTCAATTTTTTTCTTGGTTGTCCAATTTTTTGGCATATAATTATTCATAGTAACCTCTTATGATTCTTTGTATCTGTATTATATCAGTTATAATATCACCTCTTTCACTGCTGATCTTATTTATTTGGGTCATCTTTCTGGGTAGGTATAAAGGTTTGTCTATTTTGTTTATTTTTCAAAAATAAAATCAGCTCTTAGTTTCATTGATCCTTTCTTTTGTCTTTCTTAGTCTGTCTTTCATTTATTTCCGCTCTTGAGCTTTGTGATTTCCTTCCTTCTGTTACCTTTTGGCTTAGTTTGTTATTTGTTTTTTATTCTTTGAGGTGTAAAGTTAGGTATAAGCTGAGCCATGATTGGCTGGAGCTGGGAAATTTCTACCCTCATTAGATAGGGCAGTAATGTTCCAGTTTGCCTCAGGCCTCATCACTCTATTGGTTTTCTGGGAGTCAAATGTAGTCATTGAAAATATGCCTGGCATATTGTTTTACTTACTCCCAGCTGGCTTTACTCCATCACTTTTCTGGCTGGACCTTTTAGGCATCTGATTATGAACCCCTTGGCTTAAAGTACATATGGGGAATAGTTGTTCATTTTGGTTGGAGTCTGGAGAACCTGCAGGAGAGTGGTGGGAAAGAAAACTGGAAGGGAGCTTATGATCGAGAAAGGGAGAGTCTTAAAACCAGCGATAACACCTGGGCTTTATTTTATTTTTATTGTACATATTGTTTATTTTAAAAATAAAGTGAACATATTTGGGATCAGCTATTACAGCTTAGGTCTCACATATTCATGCATTCATGTTTCAACTCAGTATTAAATGAAATGATTAAAATATTTATAGATACCATATGCATATTAGTATCTTATGTACATCCTACTGGGAAGATTTTTTTCTCTACGTTATGCTATATTTTATAACTTTGCTTGGAGATATTTTTCAAGACTGAATCCAAAGAAGAAATTCCTAAATGCAAAATTAAAAAAGAATGATGATTTTTAAATTCATCAATATTCATAAATTTAAGGATGCTTTTCATATTTTATGAACTGTTTCTTTTGAAAATGTAAATTCCAGTATAACTGCTCTCACTGAACATACTTAGGGGAACAGTAAACAAAGAAGTAAAGACCTTCATTTGTAATACCTAATAATTCTTAACTTTTTTATAATGCCTACTTTTAAGATTTTGCCTTTTTTAAAAACTTTATTGTCTAATTTCTCCCTCTACCTCACCCCACCTCTTCATTTATTTTAGGTTATAATAATAATATTAAAAACCTATATATGTGAACTTCATTTTTTGACATAAGGAAGCCACCAAGGGATTTGAAACTCTTAACTGACATCCTAGAGTCCTGTCCTGGAACAGCTGCCTCCTGTTCATTTAAATGTTCTTTCCTTTTGCTGCATTTTTCTCTTTGTCATCCCTGTTCCCAACAGGGAGTGTTTTCAAAAGGCTAGACAGCTGTTTACATCTCCTTTTTAATGAAGGCATTGTGGTTCTTCCCTCCCTCTAAGGACATCTTGTCAGTTGCTCTCTCTTTGTGAGAAGCTCAGCCCTTGCTCCTCTGCTTGCTCCTCCTCCCTGGGTGGAGGCTGGGGCAGAGAACAGAAAGCCTTCACTGCACTAGTGTCCTGATTGATTCGTCAAGACTTGGTTAAAAAGAAGAACAGAAGGAAGGCCTTTGTTAGCTGTTGCCAAGCAGTACCTGATTGAAATCCTTTTGTGTGGTGATTAGCTTGTGGGAAATCTTTGCTTGTTCCTAGGTGAGATCCTTGGACAAAACCTGGGTGTGATGGAGAAAAGGGCTGATAAAGAATCTCAAAACCTGACTTCTGGCCCAGGCTGTGTTGCTCATGAGCTCTGTGACCCTGCTCACCCTCACCCTGGTGAGCCTTCCTTTCCTCATCTGTAAGATTAGACTAATCACTACCTTAACTACATCACAGGACCAGTTTGAGGATTGAGTGGGAGAATACACAAGAAAAGTACCAAGTGTTGCACAAAGACTAGTATGGTTACCATGAAGGTGGGAGAATTGTTTTTGTGGAAGGACCTGGGTCCTGGCTGAGCACCTTAATTATTTCAAGGGGCTGAGGTATTTCAAGCAGGTGATTTCAAGGGGCTAGAAAAGCCCTTATGGGCATATATCCCTGCTGACTCAAAGTCAGTGGTCCTGGTTAAAATGCAGACCTATAACAAGGTGCTTAAATGCATGGGCTCTGGCCAATGGCTTTACTTTTGGAGTGTACTCTTTCTATGTGACAATAAGCCTTGTTTTTCTGATTTGCAAAGCAAGCATCTTTTTTTTTTAACATTTTTTATTGATTTATAATCATTTTACAATGTTGTGTCAAATTCCAGTGTTCAGCACAATTTTTCAGTTATTCATGGACATATACACACTCACTGTCACATTTTTTTCTCTGTGAGTTATCATAACATTTTGTGTATATTTCCCTGTGCTATACAGTGTAGTCTATTCTACAATTTTGAAATCCCAGTCTATCCCTTCCCACCCTCCACCCACCTGGTAACCACAAGTCTGTATTCTCTGTCTGTGAGTCTATTTCTGTCCTTTATTTACGCTTTGTTTTTGTTTGTTTGTTTGTTTTTGTTTTTGTTTTTGTTTTTTAGATTCCACATATGAGCGATCTCATATGGTATTTTTCTTTCTCTTTCTGGCTTACTTCACTTAGAATGACATTCTCCAGGAGCATCCATGTTGCTGCAAATGGCATTATGTTGTTGGTTTTTATGGCTGAGTAGTACTCCATTGTATAAATATACCACATCTTCTTTGTCCAGTCACCTGTTGATGGACATTTAGGATGTTTCCATGCTTTGGCTATTGTAAATAGTGCTGCTATGAACATTGGGGTGCAGGTGTCATCCTGAAGTAGATTTCCTTCTGGATACAAGCCCAGGAGTGGGATTCCTGGGTCATATGGTAAGTCTATTCCTAGTCTTTTGAGGAATCTCCACACTATTTTCCATAGTGGCTGCACCAAACTGCATTCCCACCAGCAGTGTAGGAGGGTTCCCCTTTCTCCACAGCCTCTCCAGCATTTGTCATTTGTGGATTTTTGAATGACGGCCATTCTGACTGGTGTGAGGTGATACCTCATTGTAGTTTTGATTTGCATTTCTCTGATAATTAGTGATATTGAGCATTTTTTCATGTGCTTTTTGATCATTTGTATGTCTTCCTTGGAGAATTGCTTGTTTAGGTCTTCTGCCCATTTTTGGATTGGGTTGTTTATTTTTTTCTTATTGAGTCGTATGAGCTGCTTATATATTCTGGAGATCAAGCCTTTGTCGGTTTCACTTGCAAAAATTTTCTCCCATTCCGTAGGTTTTCTTCTTGTTTTATTTCTGGTTTCCTTTGCTGTGCAGAAGCTTGTAAGTTTCATTAGGTCCCATTTGTTTATTCTTGCTTTTATTTCTTCCAGGAGAAAATTTTTTAAATGTATGTCAGCTAATGTTTTGCCTATGTTTTCCTCTAGTAGGTTTATTGTATCTTGTCTTATGTTTAAGTCTTTAATCCATTTTGAGTTGATTTTTGTATATGGTGTAAGGGAGTGTTCTAGCTTCATTGTTTTACATGCTGCTGTCCAGTTTTCCCAACACCATTTGCTGAAGAGACTGTCTTTATTCCATTGTATATTCTTGCCTCCTTTGTCAAAGATGAGTTGACCAAAAGTTTGTGGGTTCATTTCTGGGCTCTCTATTCTGTTCCATTGGTCTATATGTCTGTTTTGGTACCAATACCATGCTGTCTTGATAACTGTGGCTCTATAGTATTGTCTGAAGTCTGGGAGAGTTATTCCTCCAGCCTCTTTCTTTCTCTTCAGTAATGCTTCGGCAATTCTACGTCTTTTGTGGTTCCATATAAGTTTTATTATGATTTGTTCTAGTTCTGTGAAATATGTCCTGGGTAATTGGATAGGGATTGCATTAAATCTGTAGATTGCCTTGGGCAGTGTGACCATTTTAACAATATTGATTCTTCCAATCCAAGAGCATGGAATATCTTTCCATTTTTTAAAGTCTTCTTTAATTTCCTTCATCAACGGTTTATAGTTTTCTGTGTATAATTCTTTCACCTCCTTGGTTAGATTTATTCCCAGATATTTTATTACTTTGGGTGCAATTTTAAAGGGGATTGTTTCTTTACTTTCTTCTTCTGTTGATTTATCGTTAGTGTAAAGAAATGCAACTGATTTTTGAACATTAATTTTGTAACCTGCTACCTTGCTGAATTCTTCAATCACCTGTAGTAGCTTTTGTGTGGACCTTTTAGGGTTTTCTATATATAGTAACATGTCATCAGCATATAATGACACTTTTACCTCTTCTTTTCCAATTTGGATCCCTTTTATTTCTTTCTCTTGCCTGACTGCTGTGGCTAGGACTTCCAGGACTATGTTGAATAGGAGTGGTGATAGTGGGCATCCTTGTCTTGTCCCAGATTTTAGTGGGAAGCTTTTGAGTTTTTCACCGTTGAGTACTATGCTGGCTGTAGGTTTGTCATATATAGCTTTTATTATGTTGAGATATGTTCCCTCTATACCCACTTTGGCGAGAGTTTTTATCATAAATGGGTGTTGAATTTTATCAAATGCTTTTTCTGCATCGATTGAGATGATCATGTGATTTTTGTCCTTTCTTTTCTTGATGTGATGTATTACACTGATTGATTTGCGTATGTTGAACCAGCCTTGTGTCCCTGGGATGAACCCCACTTGGTCATGATGTATAATCTTTTTTATGTGTTGTTGGATTCTATTTGCTAAAATTTTGGTGAGGATTTTGGCGTCTATGTTCATCAGTGATATTGGCCTATAATTCTCTTTTTTTGTAGTGTCTTTGCCTGGTTTTGGTATCAGGGTGATGGTGGCTTCATAGAATGAGTTTGGGAGTATTCCCACCTTTTCAGTCATCTGGAAGAGTTTGAGAAGGACTGGTATGAGTTCTTCTTTGTATGGTTGGTAGAATTCCCCGGTGAAGCCGTCCGGTCCTGGACTTTTATTTGTAGGAAGGTTTTTAATTGCTATTTCTATTTCCTTTCTAGTGATCGGATTGTTCAAGTGTTCAGATTCTTCTTGATTCAGTTTTGGTGGACTGTATGTTTCCAGAAACTTGTCCATCTCCTCTAGGTTATCCAGTTTGGTTCCATATAGTTTTTCATAATATTCTCGGATGATATTCTGTATTTCTATTTTGTTTGTTGTAATTTCTCCATTTTCCTTTCTTATTTTGCTAATTTGTGCTCTCTCTCTTTTCTTCTTTGTGAGTTTGGCCAGAGGTTTGTCGATTTTATTTACTTTTTCAAAAAACCAGCTTTTGGTTTGGTTGATTTTTTCTATGGTCTTGTTAATCTCTATTGTATTTAATTCCTCTCTGATCTTTATTATTTCCTTCCTTCTGCTGCTTTTTGGGGCTTTTTGTTCTTCTTTTTCTAATTCATTCAGGTGGTGGGTTAAATTGTTTATTTGAGATTGTTCTTCTTTTTTGAGGAAGGCCTGTATCGCTATAAACTTCCCTCTTAGCACTGCCTTTGCTGTGTCCCATAGGTTTTGAGTGGTTGTGCTTTCATTATCATTTGTCTCAAGGTATTTTTTAATTTCAGCTTTGATTTCCTCATTGATCCATTGTTTTTTCAATAACATATTGTTTGATCTCCATGCTTTCCTTTTTTTCTCCTTTGTTTCTCTGTTGTTGATTTCCAGTTTCACGGCATTGTGGTCAGTAAAGATGCTTGAGATAATTTCTATCTTCTTAAAATTGTTGAGGTTTCTTTTGTGTCCAAGTACATGATCGATCCTGGAAAATGTTCCATGTGCACTTGAAAAGAATGTATATCCTATTTTTGGGGGGTGTAATGCTCTGAAAATATCCACCAGATCTAGTTTTTCTGTTGTAGTATTTAATTTCTCTGTTGCCTTGTTTATTTTCTGTCTGGAAGATCTGTCTAGTGATGTTAATGCAGTGTTAAAATCTCCAACTATGATTGTATTCCCATCAATATCCCCCTTTATCTCTGTTAGTAATTCTTGTATGTACTTAGGTGCTCCTATATTGGGTGCATATATAGTAACGAGTGTAATATCCTCATCTTGTATCACTCCTTTAATCATTATAAAATGTCCTTCTTTATCTTTCTTTATGGCCTTTGTTTTAAAGTCTATTTTGTCTGAAATCAGTACTGCAACACCTGCTTTTTTGGCTTTTCCATTTGCATGGAATATCCTTTTCCATCCTTTCACTCTCAATCTATATGTGTCCTTCTCCCTAAAGTGGGTCTCTTGTATGCAGCATATTGAAGGTTCTTGCTTTATTATCCAGTCTGCCACTCTGTGTCTTTTGACTGGAGCATTTAGTCCATTAACATTTACAGTAATTAATGATAGATGTGTGTTTATTGCCATTTTGAACTTATCTTTGCAGTTGAATTGGTATATCCTCTTTGTTCCTTTCTTCTTCCTTTTGTGGTTTGGTAATTTTCCTTTGTATTATCATGGATTTTATTTAATTTTTGTGACTCCTTTGTAAATTTTTGGCTTGTGGTTACCCTTTTTTGTAAGTCTATCAACCCATTACTATAACTGTTTTTATTAAACTGATAGTAACATGATCTCAAACCCATCCTACTGTTAAAAAAATTTAAAAAAGAAAGAAAAAAATATTCTATATTTCCCTGCCTCCCTCTCCCACTCTCAGTGATTTGTATGTCTTCTTTTATAATTTCATGTTTACTTTATTTGTAATTCATGAGTTATCACCTTTCCAGTTGTGTGTTTCTCATTTCTGTAGCATCCTGCTGCTTTTCTATTTAGAATAGACCTTTCAATATTTCTTTTAGCATGGGTTTAGTGTTGCTAAACTCCTGCAGCTTTTTTTTTGTCTGTGAAACTCTTTATTTCTCCTTCTATCCTCAAGGATAGCCTTGCTGGATAAAGGATCCTAGGCTGCATCTTTTTTTCATTCAGGGCTTTGAATATATCTTGCCACTCCCTTCTGGCCTGTAGTGTTTGTGTAGAGAAATCAGCTGAGAGCCTTATGGGGGTTCCCTTGTAACTTACTCTTTGCTTTTCTCTTGCTGCCTTTAGAATCATTTCTTTATTCTTGACTCTGGGCATCTTGATTATGATATGTCTTGGTGTGGGTCTATTTGGGTTCTTCCTGTTTGGGACCCTCTGAGCTTCCTGTACTTGGATATCTGATTCCTTCTTTAAGTTTGGGAAGTTTTCAGTCATGATTTCTTCAAAAACCTTTTCAATCCCCTTTGATCTTTCTTCTCCTTCTGGGACCCCTATTATGCAAAGATTGGGACGCTTTATATTATCCCATAGGTCCCTTATGCTATTTTCATTATTTTTTATTTGCTTCTCTTGTAGTTCTTCTGAATGGGTGCTTTCTATTGCCCTGTCTCCTAGATCACTAATTCGTTCCTCTGCATTATCTAGTCGGCTTTGCACAGCTATTAGATCATTCCTCATCTCTGTCAATGAGTTTACCCATTCTACTTGGCTCTTTATAGCTTCAATTTCATTTTTGACATATTTTATATCTCTAAACACTATCTCTTTTAATTCCTTCAGCAATTCGATCACTCCTTTTTTGAAATCTTGATCTAGTAGGCTATCGATGTCTATTTCGTTGATCTTTCTTTCAGGGGATTTCTCTTGTTCTTTTAATTGGGAAAGGTTTTTCTGCTTCTTCATCTTGCTCATACCTCTTTGGCACTGTGGTTTATGGAGTATCAGTTGTTTATTTTGGTCCTTAAGGATTTTATCTATCTGATGCCTATTTAGGAATAGAACTTAGGAAAAAAAGAAAAAAAAAAGAGAGAGAGAGAGAGAGAATTTTAAAAGAAGGGAGAAAGAGGGTTTGAAAACAGTGTATAATGAATAATAGAAGAGTGAGTTGAAGCAGAGTATTAATCGGGTTGAGACGTCCTTTTAAAACCTTTACAAAAAAAGGAGGGGGGATGAATAGATGTATTTGAAATCTGTGTCTAATCAATAGCAGGACATCAAAACCCAAGAGAAATAGAAATGAATTAAGAAGTAAAGATTAAGAGAGTAATAGAAAATCGAACAGGAAAAAAACAGATTAAAAAAAAAAAAAAGGGGGTGGGGGTTTGTCGGTGTTCTCCTGGAGTCTGTGTACTTTTAATGTGAAGTCTTTCTGTCTTCGTCCTGTTTTGGAAGCTCAGCTTGCTGTTTTCAGAGGCCCTCCGTTGGCGCCCTCTTCTGTGCTGCTCCCAGCACCTGCCGGCAAGCCAATCGCGCCTCCTCCTAACACTGGGTCAGGTGCAGCTCTCTGCTGTGGGCGGGCGGGTCGCTGCCCCTCCGGATGCCGCAGTCAGATGTTGCAGACTGGCCGGGTAGGAGGGCGGGTCGTGCCCCCTCCCAGCACCTCGGTCAGGGGCTGTGTTCCTGCCCGAAAGGTGGGGTGGGGGGGGGGCGCTCTCCCTCTACCTGCGCCGCCGGTAGTTCCGCTCTCTGTGGGGCTGCGCGCTCCGTCCTGGTCGGCACTCAGCAGGTGGGCTAGGGGAAGACCGAGGGACAGCCCCTGTCCCTGCTCCGAGCCAAAACCCAGCTCCTTGTTTGTCTTTGTGGAGCAAGTTCTCTGAGGGACCAGGATGGAAGGATCCCACCTGCCCCGGGCTGCAGGCCAGTCTCAGTCTGGCCTTTGAGGCTGCTAAGTCCTTCGGGGAGGATGCAGGTTTTGCCCCTGTCGCCGCCTGAGTGCTAAGCGCGGAGGATATGGCGGCTGTGCCTGAGCCCCGCCTCTCTTCCCCCGAAAACTTTCCGCGGGTTTTCAGAGATGGGGGTGTGCACCCTTCCCCCGAGAGCACATCAACCTTGCTGTTTTATGTGGAGCCCAGGTTGTTCTGCCCTGTGCACCCACAGCCACAGCGCGGAGCCCCTTGCGTTCCCCCAGGGCTGCCTCCGTGCAGCCACTTCTGTCCTCCCGGCTTGTGCAGCCTAGCCCTGCCCGCGGCTGCCGGCCCGCGTCTCAGGCTGGGTGTCGGGGGGACGCTCTGTGCCCGTTTAACTTAGTTCTGTTAGTCGAGGGCTGCTCTGTATAGATCCGAGCCTCGGAGGCTCCCCCTCCGTCCCGCTGGCCTCTCAGTTGGAGAGGGGAGACCCAGCGAGCGAGCGCCTGTCCTCCTTTGCCGCTCCCTCACTGTGGGACCCGTCCTGCGCTGCTTTGCCTTTTGTTCTTTCTTTTTTCCTTTTCTCCTACCAGATTTTTGGCGTCTTTATCTTTTGAAGAGGGCGATGTTCTGTCGGAGTTCCACAGGTGCTCCTGTTGGCTGAGTGGGTCTGTAGTTGTGGGTCTTGGTGTATCTGTGGGAGAGGGTGACCTGTGAGCGTCCTTCTACTCCGCCATCTTCCGGAAATCCCCCGTAAAGCAAGCATCTTAACAGCAGTATCTACGTCATTAATTTGTTGTGAGAGTTAAAAAAGGCAGTGCAGTTCAAGCTTTTAGCGAGTTGTGCCTGGCCTCTTGTAGGGGTTAAATAAAACCTGATGTGAGTTCTCAGCTGCCATGGCTCCCTTTGGAGGAAAATGAAGGAGTTCAGGCCTGCTGGGGAGCAGACCTGGAGAAGCGGAGGTCCTGGCCTGGACAAGGGCATATAATGGAGAAGATCCTGGGAGTGGGAGAAAGGACACAGCCTCAAAAGATAAATGGTAGAGAATTCACGTGTCACTGTCTCCATAGTGTTGTCCTGGAAACCTTGTAGAAGTGACAGGCGATTGCAGTTTAACTCTTTTTCTCCTGTCTCAGCAGGTGCTCTCTCCCCTTGGTGGTGAGGAGGAGGAAGGCAGTCAGGTTCTGGGTGGGGACCAGGCAGAGAGCAGTTTCTCGGGAGCCCATGATGCCTCTGCAGCAGCCTGGTACAGAGCCACGCAGAAGACAGGCTGGGCAGGTGACTTGTGTCAAGCTGGTGTGGCAGGCGCTGGTGTTTTATGGTTGTAGTGGCTCCATTTGTGGAAGGCATTATCACTTGCCTGTTTATCACCAGCATCCCAGACATTCTCTCTACAAATTTTTTCTTTGCCCAAATTCTCCCTCCTTTCTTCCCTCGTCTATCAGAAACACAGAGAAATCAGTTGCGGTATAGAAACCAATATAAACATGTCACATTACACACACGTGCACACGTGTAACCCTGTGACCTACCTTCTCCTGTACTTCTAAGACCCCCATGCACAGAGGACAGGGGAGCAGGCCCTTATGGATCACGAAGGCTCGGTTTCAGCATGCTTGCGCAACTCAGCCTCTCTTTGACCTTTGGTCTCCCCCTTCTCCCTTTCCTACAAAGATCTGCTAAAAATGCAGACACAGAAATGAATAGTCAGCTTTGCTGTCTAAGTCATCAATCTACACATATATACTCTGCATCTACAAATACCAGGCCTTGCATTTTTTATCACCAAGAGCCATGCAGGTTAGCCTGATCAGAGATGTGGGACCCACACAGGGACAGGGGAGGGCCACATGCTAGATGGGAACCTGGTCCTTGTTGTTCAACGTCCTCAAATGCTATGACCTTGATTCTGCCCATGTCTGTTTCTGGGTTTTAGTTTGTCCACCTAAACAATAAAGATTTCATACTCCAGGATCTCTGTGTTCCCATCCCCTCATCTTAGTCTGTGATTCTGTTGAATTTATCATCTTGATTTCCCCAAGCCCCTTCACTCTCTCTTTAGACTGAAGTGTTATTGGTAACAGCCCATATTGCAATCCCTTTCATCCACACCTGCTAGTGCAGTGTCTCCAGCTCCCAGCAAGTCCCTTCAGGCTATTTCAGAGGGTCCCCAGGGAGAGACCCGTATGTGCTAACAAATAAATCTGGTCAGCTATTACCTGGCATCTGCCATTTCTCCCTTCTGGACACCCTCTGTGATGCTCATAGCTGATGCTCTGCTGTATTCATTGGTCAGGAGTAGTTGCTTCAACAGTTCCCCGAATGACCAGAGGCAGGCCACCTCCTGTCAAGCCCTGATATTTCCTCAGATCGCCATGGCCTCCAAGAGAGCTTTGTGGTGTCACTGCTCCCAGCACGCCCCCACAGACCCCAGGACCAGTGTAGGAATCAGTTCTCACTTCTGTTAGTAGATTGTTTTTTAGTAGGTTTTCTGCCAATGAAGTGAATGCACTAGGGTCCCAAGGACCTCCCCTGTATAGGACTCCAGGGCAAAGTGGGAAAAGATGCTCCCTCCTTTTCTTTAGCTTTCTCTTGGGATGTGTATAGCTTTGCTTCCCAATGGCTTATGGAGCTCTTAGTGAGAATTCTTTCTGTGTTTGTTTGCCCTCTAGCTAGAAACCTGTGAGAAACTGAGCTTAGGAAAAATTGGACTGTGAGATATTCCACTGGAGTTAGAATTACTCTGCCTTCCAGTAATAAAGGATTTGCTTAAGAAAGAACATAGATTTGCGATAGTCTCACGTGGAATTTGCTTAGGGGACACAGGAACGTCTACATTGTTTTCTGAATATCCTTCACTCCTAATGGCTCCCAAAGGAGTTATAGTTACAGGGACTGGTAAATGGAAAACAGGCATCATTTTACCCCAGTGCAAAACACTAGCAGACTGAGATAGGTGCACAGCAGGAGCCCAAGATCTAAAGGGAACTTTTACTTCCTTCTGTTCTAAACCTGAATCTTGAGATCTGTCTACTTGCACGGGTCAAGAGAGTGAGGTGATGGACCTTGTCCTGAGCACCTGCCGTAGTACTTGGCATGCAGGGGGCAGTACATAATGGTTGATTGAGTGAGGAACTAAATATAGGAAAGGAGAGAGTCAGAGATGGAGAGAGCTGGGCTCAAGACAGATCAAGTCTGTCGTCTTGTCAGACGGATGAGAACCACTCGTTCTTTTCTCTTGGACTATCTCTAATGCTAGACTTTCTTTTGTAAGTGACTGATTTTCAGCATATACACTCGTGGTGTGTTCCTCCCTCCCCCAAGGGTCGCAGTAGGATTGCACACTCTTGGCTTCTCCCGGAAATGTGTATAAGTAAGCCCAAGATTGAGAACTGTACTGATGATTTTAGTAAATGACGTCACCTACTCGCAAATCCTGTTGGCTTATCATGTATAGCTAAAACCTCTATGTCTTTGAGATTACTGATTAAGTGGGCAGAAGCCACAGAAAAAATCCTGTTCAAACATAAAGAAGTGATTTTTCAGGATTAGATAGATTGTCCTTGGGGTAGTGATTTCCTTATTACAGGAAGTATTCAGAGATTGGATGGCTACTTGGTGGGAATGTTATATGGGAGAGTCAAGCACCAAAAGGGAATTAAACTGATTTATGAATTCCTTTCTAAATATAGGAGTCTATGTTTCTTAGTTCTTACATAGTATTCTAAGTATATAAGGAGCTATCATTCAGACCCACCGCTTAGACTTCCTCCTTAAGCTTGGTATGAGGATGGGAAAGATGAAGAAACTCTTCAAGGCCAGCAAACCATCTAATATCATGACTTATACTGTCAAAAAGTAGAATTTTAGACCATCAATTTCAGCTCACAGTCCCAGTTCAAGTGTCCTTTTTCTTATTCATGTCAACTTTTCAATGGATATCCTCTCTTTCTCTCAATGACCCTTTTATTGGTGAACTTATCAGTAACACGGACTTTCCTTACATTAGACTGAAAGGTTCACAGAAGCAGGGGTCATGTCTGTTTGATATACAGGTGCATCCTGAGCTCCTAGCAGGGCACTTGGCATGTAGTAGATAGATAACAGTTGACTGCATCAACACATTGGATGATTGAATACCAAATTTCTCCAGTTAAGTCACAGTAGACTGACTACTATGAATTCAAGGACAAAAGTCCACATACCAATACCAGAGACAGAAGAAATACTTCCCAGTCCATTTTAGTCCTCGAGCATCAGCTTCATCTTAAGACCGAATGAGGGCCAAGTTAAAGAGAGATGTAGACATGTGCTTGAATAGCTACTGAATCTTCTGAACCCAAGGGTCCTATCGAATTTAACAGCAATGTAAATAACACATTAGTGTCTTTGGGTTTGTGTGCCTGGCTGGTGAAGGCTACCATTCCCAAATAATGTGCGTTTCAGAATTATAACTGGAAAGGAACCAGTTATCCTGGGCTTGTTAGCTAAGGAAGATAGAGGACTGTGCTGATGAGGGTAAGTTAGAAGATTTAGACTTCATTAAAAATATTTTAGGAACAACATCATTTGTAGCCAAGCATAGTTGCCTTAAACCTGGTCAGCTCTTCTGCAAATTCATGTCTTTGATTCCAAAAGGATGGACTGAGAGAGTATTAATGATAGCATGTACTCCACCCATGCAGACAGTGACAATCTGGAGTATAATATAGTAATTGTTTCTAGGGGTTTTCAATCTCAGCTGGATCCTCCATGCAGCTTGGCAGTCCTTCCACAAGTACCAAATCATATCACTCCTCTGGTTTTCTTCCATGCTTTTACACAATTTTACCTCTTCCTGAAAATGCCTGTTTCTTTTATGTTTCTTTTTATACTCAGTGAATAACCCTAAGTATTTCACTGAGAAGATGTACTCCATCATTTAGCTCCATCAATTGCCTTTCTTGATATCTACAAGCTTATCTTCTTCCATATAACTTTCCTCCTTCCTCCTTATCTCAGGTAAAGAGAAATTCTTTCTCCTGGTCAAGGGTAATACCTTTGCCTGTCTTTCAATACCGTCCTCCATCACTCCCTTGTGAACCTTGTTCTGCCAGTCATCCACTTTGTGATCTTACCCTCAGTTGCCACCTCCATAATACTTGTCTTTTTCTTTTGTAAATAAATATCATCAATCCCACGTTCCCCACGAATTGCAGCCTAATTTATTTCCTCCCCTTAATGGTTAGTTTTCTTCAAAAGTTGACCCTGGTTTTCAGCATTTTTATTACAGCCAGTTCATCAGAACCCAATTACTCCTCCCACACGTCTTGACAATGTTCCTGCTAACTGGTAATAACATCTTTGTTTCCAAGTCCTGTGGATATCTTCAGCCCTTTTCCTTCCTAGCCTCTGTGGCATTTGCCATTGACCATCTCTCTTGGTTTCTGTAGCACTACTGTTCAGTGTTGGTATATTGTATGTTTCTCAGAATTGATGCATTTCTTCTAGGTTATCCAGTTTGTTGATGCATCATTGTTTGTAGAAGTCTCTTATGATCCTTTTTATTTCTGTGGCATCAGTTTTAGTGTCTCTTCTTTCATTTCTGATTTTATTTATTTGAGTTTTCTCTCTCTTTTTTTGGTTAGTCTAGCTAAGAATTTGTTCATTTTATTTATCTTTAAAAAAAAACAAGTCAGTTTTATTGACTTTTTCTGCTCTTTTTTACTTTGTTTCATTAATTTCTGCTCTAGTCTTTATTTCCTTTTTTCCTGCTGACATGAAGTTAGTTTGTTCTTTTCCTAATTACTTGAGGTAGATTGTTTATTTGATTTTTCGTTCTTATTTTTTAATGTAGTAATTTATTGTTATGAATTCCCTGTAATACTACTTTTTTTGCATCTCATGTGTTTTGGTATGTTATGTTTTTGTTTTCATTTGTCTTGAGGTCTATTCTAATTTCCTTGTTTATTTCTTCTTTGACCCAATGGTTATACAAAGAAAGTGAGTTAATTTTCATGTATTTTTGAATTTTTTAGTTTTCCTTCAACTGTTGATTTCTAGTTTCATTTCATTGTGTTCAGGATGGATACTTGGTATGATTTCAGTCTTCTTAAATTTGTTAAGGCTTGTTTTATGACCTCAAATGTGATCTCTTCTGGAGAAAAATCCATGTGTGCTTGAGAATAATGTGGATTCTGCTGTTGGTGGGTAGAATGTTCTCTTTATGTCTGAAAGTTTCTTTTGTTCTCTAATTTTTCCAAGTCCTCTGTTTCCTTATTGATCTTCTCTTTGGACTTTCTATCAATTATTGAAAATGGGGTACTGAAATCTATTATTGTATTGTTTCTATTTCTCCCTTTAGTTCTGTCAATGTTTGCTTTACATATTTAGGTACTCTAATGGTGGATGCAAATGTATATTTAATTGTTATATCTTCCTGGTGGATTGAATTTTTACACAGTGTCCTTCTTTGTCTCTTGTGAGTTTTTGACTTATTTCCTACTTTATCTGATATAAGTATAGCCAGCCCTACTCTTTTTTGGTTACCATTGCCATGGATTCTTTTCCCAACCTTTCTCTTTCTGTTTATACATTTCTTTAAGTCTAAAGTGAATTTCTTGTAGACAGCACATAGTTGGGTCTTACTTTTTATCTATTTAGCCTACCTATGTGTCTTTTGATTGAGAACTCTAATCTATTTACATTTAAAGTAATTATTAAAAGGGAAGGATTTATTACTGCCATTTTGTTAGTTTTTGTTAGTTTTATAACTCTTTTGTCTGTCTTTTCCTTTCTTACTGCTTTTCTTTGTGTTCGGGTTTTTGTATTGGCATGCTTTGTTTCTCTTTTTCTTTTGCATAGCTTATACAGTTATTTTTTTGTGTATGATTACCTTGGGACTTACATAAAATATCTTAACAGTCCATTTTAAAGTGATAACAATTTAAGTTCCACTGCATACAAAACTCTACATTTTAATCCCTCCCTAACACTTTATGCACTTTATGTTTTTGTTGCCACAGTTTACAACTATTCATATTGTCTACCTTTTAACATTTTAAAGTGATAGTTACTTTAAATAATTCTATCTTTTAATGTTTGTACTGAATTTAAAAGTGATTTACACACTATTTCAGTAATATAGCTTGTTTTTCTGCATGTTTACCTTTACCAATGAGTTTCAAACTTTCTTACACTTTTGTATTCCTATTTAATATCTTTTCATTTCAGCTTGAAGAACTTTTGTTTGCCTGGGAAATCTTTATCTCTCCTTCATTCTTGAAGGCAGTTTCTCTGCATATAGAATTCTTGATTGGCAGTTTTTCTTTCAGCACTTTGAAAATATCATCCCACTCCTTTCTGGCCTTCAAGATATATGCTGAAGAATCTGCTTATAGTCTTATGGTGATTCCCTTGTATGTGACAAGTGGCTTTTCTCTTGATGCTTTCAAAACTCTCTTTGTCTTTTGACAGTTTGATTATAATGTGTCTGGGTATGAATTTCTTTTCATTTTATTTGATTTCCTTTGGGCTTCTTGGATCAGGATTCCCATTTCCTTCTGTAGATTTGGGAAGTTTTCAGCCATTATTTCTTTGAATAAGCTTTCTGGTCCTTTCTCCTTCTTGTCTCCTTCGGGAAAAAAGAGTGTATTGGTTGATTTGATGGTTCTCACAAGTCCTTTAAGTTTTATTCATTTTTTTTTATTTCCTTACTGTTTCTCTGATTAAATTATTTCCAGGGCTTGTCTTTGAGTTAATTGATACTTTATTCTGCTTATCTGGTCTGTTGTTGACCCCTGTAGTGAATTCTTCAGTTCAGTTTTGTATTCTCTCGCTCTTTGGTTTTTGATAGCTACTTTTTGCTATTTTCTATCTCTTTGTTGATATTCTTCTTCCTTTGTTTATGCATTGTTCTCTTGACCTCGATGAGCACCTTTGAGTGTTATTTTTAATTCTGTGTCAGGTAAATCATATAGCTTTGTTTTATTAGGATCAGTTTCTGAAGATTTAGCATGTTCCTTTGTTTGACACATTTTTGCTTGATTCATCATTTTCTTTGACTCTGTTAGTGTGTGGATCAGATCAAGTGATCACCTCTCCCAGTCTTTATGGACTAGTCTTGTACAGGAGAAAATCTCCTCCAGTCAGCCCAGCTAGAGATTCTAGGAACCTCTAGAAACTCTTTCCTTTCCCAGGAAGAAGCAGATAGCTATAATTTTTATGTGCTCAGCAGGGGGTGGGGGCAGTTATGGCATCTATAAGCCCAAGCCTCTGCCTCTGTTCTTAGGAAGCTAAACTGTGTTGGACCCATTAGAGCAATAGGACTGGTGAGGCATGTGCTAGTTCTTTGGGCAGTCTTGAAGGAGTTGGCATGCTGATGCATAGATCAGTTCTTTCCCCCAGGAGGAAGATGAGAGCTGGGTCTTTTCATCCACTCACCTTGTGCTGAGCAGGGGTGGGTTGGGAGAAGGGAATCAATGGCATCTGCTAGCCTAAGCTGCAGCCTTTGTTCTCCCTGAGGCAGCTAACCTACACTAGACCTGTCAGAGCTCTAAAACTGGCAAGCCACAAGCCAGTCCTCTGGGAGCTTGGTTGGAAGAGTTTGGGATACTAGACATATAAACCAACCATCTCCCTCTCCTGGGTAAAGCTGGGAGCTTGGGGGTCTCTTCCTGATTATATGGTACTGTGCTGGGGACAGGGTCTCCAGCAGGAGGACGTTCTGAATCTCTCTACTGGCTTCGATGAGTCTGGCTTCACATTCTCCCCGGGTGCAGGAACCTTTTAGTTAGTTTCTGATTTTTCACAAAGGGATTTGTCCATGAATTGCGGTGGTAGGAGGAGGAGGGCTTCCGACTCCACCATTTTAGTGGTGTCACTCTCTTCCTGCCCATTCTTCTTGCTCCCTCAAGCTCCGGCTCCCCATAACTAGTTGAGATCCTTCATACCCCACCCACATACACACTGTGATCACAGGACGTAACACCCTGTAGTTTCTGACTGACTTACTGGTTTCCCTGATCAGACTGTGAACTCATTAGGAATGGAGATGATGCTCACTCAGTTTCTTCTTCCATGCCTGGTGTTAGGCTACAAAGAAGCCATGGAATAAATACTTATTTAATGAGCAGTAAGTCTTAAATATAACTTTCAATAGCAGAATGGTGGATTACTTGTTTTAACTAATGGTGAAGGGGGAAGTGTTAGATTTAGAATCAGATACCTGGGATCCCACCCCAGCTTACCACCAACCAGTGATTTATACTTGTGTAACTCATTTAACTTCATGTAATCTCACCTGCCTCATCTCTAAAGTTGGGAATAATACAGAATACCTTCTGAGAAAGATCGCATAAAATAAAGACTACAAAAAGAGCTATAGAAATTTACGGAATTATTGTTATTTTTCCATCTTCTGAAGGTTAAAGGCTAAGTATTCTGTATAGGGTAAATGAGTTGTGAACACCATTCACACTCTCTATTCAAATTTTCTACATATAGATACTGTTCAAAGCCGCATTCATGGCTTTTGTGTTGTAGAATTAAAGAATAGTCAGGCTAAGGGTCTTGGCAGAAAATAGCATCTGATATTGTGCTGTTATTCTCCAGAAACCACAGTGGAGGAAAAGGTGACGTCCATTCCTATAGTGTAAATTAGTTCACTCATTCCATCTTTAATGAGAAGCTATATAGAATCAAACATTGATCTGGGTACTGTGAGGGATATGCAGAATAAATGGACATGAACTGTGCCTTCAAGAAAGTTTCAATCTTGGAAGGATCTGTTGCATGTGACTTTCTACTTTTCGTTGTAGATTTATGTCTAAATCATAAAAAAAAGGTGTAAATCAAAGGCTAGAGGAGGGATACGAGAAGACTCCAGGGGAGAGATGACATTGGCCTTAAGAGATAGAGATATTGTGGAAATACTGGGTGTTCAATGGGAATGAACCCTGACAAATTGTATCAACTCTGCTTGTGGAGTTTCAAGGGTACCTCAGGTTGACTTAAATGAAGGTAGTCAGAGAGGCATGGAAAAACAATGGTAAATTGGATCTTTAAGGCTTAGACTTGGATAAAATAGATGCAGTAGAGGGTATGGTCTTGTGATTCTTAGTTGTTGGAATTTTCCTCCTTAGGAATGAGAGAGTGGTTCACACCTGAGAGGGGAACCAATTGTTTGTGCTCCAACTTTTGCTAGTGTCATTCTAAACCCTTCTTGGTTGAACTGACATTCAGTTTCATAATCCCCATTGTGGAGCTGCTGGATGAATTTAATAATACTTACCTTACCTCTCCAGGGTGTCATGGAGTAGAAATGAATACATCCTAGGCAAAGCATTAATTGGGTATTTCAGTAAAAGGTGCTCAGTAAGTGAAAATGCTAATGCTGTTATGAGTTTCCCCCCTTCGCTTTCATCCTGGGAAGCAAAAATGGTGTTTACATAGCCATGCAAAACCATCTTCTTCAGCACTCTAACCTTATGGGAGGATAAAAATATGCACCATAATAATAATCAAGCTGAGTTTGAAGCATGGAGACAGGGGCCTGCCCATCGGATAGTTCCCTGGGGCAGGTAACTTGTAAAACCCTGTTTTAATCTTCATCAACAGATGAAATGATTCTTTACAAGATCAGTATTAAAAGGTAGTAAAGTGTCTCTTCTTGCAGACTGACAACATCATAGATTAGCCTGTAGCACTAATTTTGTTTGTTTCTTGGTGGTTCATAGTAAACCATAGGAGACATAGCATCTTTTGATTTGGTACTTATGAGACCCTGCTAAGGTTTGCCTACCTGGTGATTTTCATATGGAAGCTCTCCAGTGAAATGCAGAGATATGAAACATTCATTTTCATCAGTGAAGACTGTTAGGATACAATTCTCCCTGTGTTTCTTGCATTTCTGTCTGTCTCTTGGGTGAGAGACATCCACAGCTTTGTTCAGGACTGTCTTTTCAAGGATGTTTGAATAGCAAACAACCTTGGAAAATAGAGATAGCATCTCTCTCTAGGGTAGAGAAAAGGTCTTCCTGACTGGGAAAATGAAGATAGCATCTCACTCGAGCAAAGGTTGGGCAGGTTTGCTAACACTTCCCTTACGAAATTGGAGGTTTTCTAAGTTTTGTGTTCCTTAGCTGTATCATACACACTATGTGTTAGCTGCATTTGCATGGGTCCATCTCTGTATTGCCCTGTAAGACTCAAGGAGCAAGGGAAACTGGGGCAAATGAAGTTCATGCTGTCTGCTGTGCCTTGAGTAACATAGGCCTTTGTCTCTGACCCAGGAATCTCCTGTCTTCTGTCAGCATCTCTGAAATTGTGGCAGGCTAAATTATTATTTTACAATATCTCACACCCTTCCTGGTTCTTGATGACCTATTTCTTATCCAAATGAAGAATTTAAAATGCTCTCACATCTATTTTCTTTCTTTCCTTTTTTTCCCCTCACAACCATGGGAGCCATGTGCTGCCTTAAATCAGTGCCGTGTTACAGGACCCTGGGAGAGGTAATGCAGTAGCCCTCTGACTGCTTTCTTGCGTCCAGTCTCTCTCTACCCTCCCTTCATATTCCACACAGTTGCCAGACCTAAGTCCCTACAGCCCAGCTTTTATTGTGCCACCCTCTCACTCCAAAGTATCTAATGGCTCCCCGTTGCCAGAATGAATTATAAACTCCTTAGACAAAATAAATGCTTTCTGGAGTCAGGCTTCAATGTCTGTCTCCAGTCCTCAACTTCCACTCTCCCTCTTTTAGCACTCTGTCCTCTAACCAAGCCCACCACCCCGGGCGGTCGGAGGCTGCCACTTCCTGCCTCATATCTATGTTCATATTTCTTTTTGCCTGAAATACTCACTTTACTCTTCATGTCTACCCTCAAAATTCTATCTCTTTCATTCCTGCTTAAATGCTAACTTCCACCAGATGCCCTCTCATTTCCCATCCTGACCAAAACTATAATTTTCTCATGACACTTTTCTCATTACAGTCACCAGTGTTTGTCTTACCTTCAATTGAGGGCAAGATCGCATTGTCCTCTTCTTAGCATCACTTCATCTTGCTTATTAGTGTCTTTTAAATAGACACTTAAAAATGTTAGTTGAGTTATATCAATTTCATAGATGACTCTACTGGAGCACAGAGAGGTGAAGAGATTTGTTCAGGGCCACATAGCAAGTTAGAATATGCTTGGACCAGAATCTCTGTCTTCTGATTTTAAGCTAAGGGTGTTATGCTAGGAATGTTTGACTTCACGGGAAGCCTGATTTTGGCATTATATGCCTTAAGGAGTTGACAATTATATACTAGAGGGGAAGATGATGTTACACTAAAATCTAATCAAGAATTTTGCTTCATAGCAAAATTATCAAAATTATTAATTTTTATTCTACCTATAAATTATCAAATGAAAACCAATAGTGTGACATTGAGTAGGGACAAGTGTTGTGAGAGGAGTGGCTTTTGGAAGATACCCCAAAACCCAGCTGGTGACAGACTCCTGGATAAGTCATATCTGTGCTCTACCCTACTTGCCAACTGGGGATCAGGATGACGCAGCTGAAAAAACTGCCCCGGGGCAAATGTGCTGACATCCCAAGCTGTTGAGGAGCAGGGGAAGGAGGCTGGTTTCATGATGTTGTTCTGCAGGAAGAGAGAAGTACGGCCTTTCCTGGGGCGTTGTCTTCCCTGTGAGTTGAACGCTGCCTGACTTGTGATCAGTCCTTCACTACTGGGTATCCTCAGTGGAGAAGTGAGCAGAGAATTCTCCTGAAGTGTGCCGTTCCTGACCATCAGCATCTTTTGCAGTTGACTAAATAGCGAGCTTGTTCTCTGACAGTAACAGTCACCAGATGTTCGCCATGAGTGCATCCACAGACAGAGTGGCAAGAAACCTTTGGACTTCTCCAGTCCATCCCCCCCATCTTATACTCATAGGGAAACTGAGGCCTAGAGAGGTCTCTTGATTCTCATATCTTCTCCTCTCCCACCCCAAGGCCATAGTCTTTAGGGTGACCTTGAAAAGAGAAGGCAACATTGAGGGCAGTCGTGGGTAGGGAAACACTACAGAAGTACTCTAGGAACCCAGGCTGTGTGTGCTACAGGTGGACATGCCTCTTGCAAAGAGAAATGAACTGCATTCCCAGAAGAACAAAAACAAAGTCATGGATCTTAAAATGAAGGTAATTCGTAGAACCCGTAACCTAGATAGGAGAGTTTTTAAAAAAAAAATTTTTTTAAAGAACAATTTAAGAAGCATTTCTTGTTCTCTGCACGAAAAGCTGGAAAGTGATGACAGGGTGAACATGAGGAACTGACTTGGCAGACTTATAAAAATTTCAGCACTACTCTGTCCTGTATTAAGTTTATTAGGGAGAGTCTGGGGGAGCTTTCGTCTGTGCCCTGAATCACAATGGGCACAGTGGAAACTGTGTCATTAAAATTTGAAGGTAGATAAACAGTAAATATTTCCAGGGATAATTACTTAGTGCTGGGCAAACCTCAAAGTGTTGGAAGTTCCAGCTCCTGTTGGATCAGTACCGTAGACCCGGGGGTATTTATCTAAAGCTTATCCAAATCGTCTGAGCAGCAGAGGTAGGTGCAGTTTGGCAGGCACTCTTCACACAGTTATGTTTGAGAAGTTTAATAATAACGGTTTTTAAAAATCTTTCCCAAGGAGACATTTATCATTCCTACAATGTCACCACTGGCAGAATCACTCTTCCCTCCTCCCTTTGGCCTGCCCTGTCCACCCCGTCAGTCCTTATTTACAAATTATGACCAAATCAGCAAAGCCTTGTTTATAAGATAAAGATCTTCCCTGGAAATTGTTCTCTGAAAGATTCTGTATCCAACAATTCTGTATTCTGGAATTGTTCAACCCCTGTAACCAGGGGCATGGCTGTTTGTTCTTGAGTATTTCAAATCTGAGTTGTATTTAAGTGCTCTTGTATGCTTAACCATAGAGAAAAATACAGCAAAAGGAAAGGTTTCTACCCATCAAGAGATTCTGAGTTCAGACTCCACCTCTGCCATCGTCATCTAGGGCTTTAACCTTGAACCAGTCATTTTCAAACCTGAGTCTGAGCTTTGTCATCTACAGACTAAGAGGACAGATCAGATGATCATTAAGATATTTTCCAGTGCTGAAATATATGAAGCTGTTGCCAGAGCCGAAATGGTTGTTAAGATGTTTTGCAGTTTACTTTGCAGATATAGCAGTGGATTGATTGGGACAGTCACCCTGCCTATTTGGGCATCAAGCTTATCAAAGTGAAAAGAAATCTACACAGGAGATGGTTACACTACCATTCAGGGCAGTAAATAGTGCAGTTTATAAATGTGTGATCCAGAAGCAAAACTTGGAAGATTTTCTGCACAGCATCAGCAAAGGCACAGAGATTGGGATGTGGCAGGCTTGTTGGAGCCAGATGGATATCAAGGCAGTGTGTCCCAAAGTGCAGGCTGTGTGCCCCTGCTGGTACTTCCATCGTCATTTTAGGTGGCACATCAGATGGGTATTCAGTAATGTAGAAGTGGATTGTGAGAGTTCTTTTCTTTTCAGTTCTTTTTTAGTCCATCTGATCATGCGAGGGAGAAAGCCTCGTGTATGCTAGTGTATTTTTAAGGCCCTCAATAGTTCTGTCCTACCTTTTTTTTTTTAACTAGAGGAAAAGCAAGTCTTAAGCTCAGAAGCATCATCAAGGAGCAGTACCTCTTAAATTTAATAACTCTGACTTGTTCTTGTATGTATTTTGAAATTTCTATTTATGGCAAGTGATACCGTTTTTCCATTTCTGTAGTGATGTTAAGCTTTCTTTTAAAATAGTTTTAAATGGAAATATTATTGTTTTAAACTAAAATACTAGTAAATGACAATGCAGATGGTATAAGGGTCTGGAAAAATCCAGAATGTGATGTGGGAGTGATGTTATTTGGAAAACCCCAAGGTGCTTCTAAAGAGCCTGATGCTCCTGGAGTAAGTCAGGTCTGGATTCCAACCCTGCCTCTACTGTTTACTAGCTTTGTGACCTTGAGCCTGATCTTGAGGGGTACAAGGAGGAAGAAGAATGGAGAAGGACAGTGATGGTTTCAGGAAAGCAGCTGCAACACTGTCATGACGTGAACACAGCCTTCCTCATGCCTGTCGTCACCATAAGTAAGCTCTGCCCCTTCGGAAACAGGTGCTTTTCCATAGCCACCGGCCCGCCCACCTTCAGGTCTGGGATGTTGTTATTCTCATCTCATTAGTGCTTCAGTGAGCCCCCTCCATTCTATGGCAGAAAAGCTGCCCTAGCCTGGTGGGAGGAACACTGGACCTGAACCTGAGAGACTAAACTTTGAAGATAGGATCATTGATATTTGGGAAAAAGTTACTTAACCTCCCTCACCTTTGACATCAGTATTAATAAAATGGAGGTGATTATATTAACTATCCAGGATTATTGTGAGAACAGATCTGTGCACAGGACATTCCTGGCACACAGTAGGTCTTCAGTAAATGGCTGTCACTTCTCGGGCATATATCATGTAGAACCTATCAGTATATCTCTTTGGAGTATTTTTCTATTTCATTAATGCTATGATACCACAAGAAGCACAGACTTCTCTTTAGGCAGCTAAATTTCTCAGAAGCAAACTGCAGACTGTTAAAAATGCTCAGCACGACTGGGCAAAAGGGCATTTCAAAAAATAGTTGTGCACCCTAGTCTGGCAGATTTTTGACATTGGCGTGGTCTTGACTCTACAATTTTCCCCTTCTGACTGTTGACCTATAGAAAGGAAAACCCATAGAGACATCTAAATCTAAATCTTGTTATGTACTATATGTAGCAATCTCACTTTCCAGATAGGTTGCATATTCTCAGGTCTCTTTCATGGAATTCAGTAGCATTAATTGAGACAGGGAGCTTTTCAACCCATGTAAATTAAAAAGAGGAGGTAACTGATTCATGTTACTGGAAAATCTGGGGATTGTTGGCTTCAGGCATGGCTAGATCCAGGTTCTCAAGGATATTATCAGGACTGGTGAGTTTTGCAAATGTGATCTTACTCTTAATCATCTAAGCAGAGTGAAAAATGTTGCAGTAGACATACGAGATATTAGAGTGTTAGCAGCTCTTCTGTGATCACTCACTGAGTGGCCGTCATCATTCCTAGTGGATGGCATTGACAGGACACTCACCATGTTGAGAGCTAGTGAAATGGACATGATTGGAGACGTTGGATGGTTTATACTGTGAAGGAAAAGCTGAAAATCTAAAACCTCACAGAAACTTCAAAAAACCAAGGTATATTCCCATGTTAATAAGAACTATAAAATGCTATGATATTAGGGCTCAAAATGCCAAAGAGAACCAAACTTTCTCCTTAGTTTTTTTTTTTTTTAACTTTCTTTTTATTGAGTTACGGTTCTCCTTAGTTTTGTAGGAGATAAAATTGAAGCTCAGAGAAGCTAAGTAACTTTACCAAAATTATACAGAAATTCAGAGATATAGGTGATATTATATAGATTAGATTTCCTGGGTCCCAATTAAGTATACTTTTTCTTTGACATTTTGCTACACTTCTGGGTGGCTTAGCCTCTAGCTGCTGAATCCGGCTGTCCCTCTCATTTAACCTAAATGCATCTGCTGGGGACTTAGGCTCTTCTGAATACTCCTAGCCTGGCCCCAGGTGGACCTCTATCCTGGGACGCAAGCCAAGGCAAGATGTGAAGAGTCATCTAAGTGGGGCAGTGCTGACAGGAGAGACCCAGGTGGAGGGAGAGCTATAGGGCGCAAAGCACTCTCCAAGGTTCTGAGACTTCTGTCTTCTCCAAGCTAGAGGCAAGTGAACTGACTTGCTGAGATGGTTCTGCCTTACACATACTGCGCTTGCTTAAGTATTACTCTTCCTGCTTGCACTCTCAAAGAGTGTCCCCCATTAAATGGTAACCCTGTTACCAGCCCATTTACTGGGACTTTGCACATCTGGCCCACGGTTCTGCTTTGCAAAACTCTTAATAGCCCAGGTTCCCAGAGGTTTGCCTCTGTATTCTTGACTCCTGGCATCAGGATTTGGAGGTTGATCATTTAGGGAGAACTCGTATATTCTTTTCAATTATAACTGAGGAAACCAAGTTTCAGAGGCACTGAGTAACTTCCTCAAGATCACAGGTGATAAGGGATAGGCCTTCAATCACTTGTTCAATAATCTTCCCACTAGATGCTGCTGCCTGTGTTGGTATCTTAGACCCTGATGACTTCTGTCTCACATTTTGCTGTTTTCTTGATAGTGCCTGGGAAGGACTATCTGACCACGCATCCACTGTGACCGTTGGTCAGCATTGTAATTCCTAGATCTCTGACTCTCTGGCTACCTGTGCACACATGGCTGCTGTTTTGGAGGTATTGTCAGTAGACTCAGATGCTCAAGTGGGCAATGTAGTGGCAAGTACATGTGTACAATTTACAGTGGGGTCACATCCTATGTGTGGCTAAGTTTTAAAGCCAACATGTAAGTATAAAATTCCACATAATAAAAATTACCCTAGAAAATGCTCTAAGTTGTCTATAAAGTTCAAAATAATTCCATCTCTTCCTTTGTCTGACACAGCCAGTTTGTCCTTGAGCATCGGAACAGATGTCCGTTTCTTTGGTTGAGCCTCAAGTGAAATGGTTTCCTTGTGTTTAGCAACCAATTAATACCAAAATAACACTGTGTCTTTAAGGAAAACAACCACAGTCATCTTCCTAAGATGCTGATGCTCAGAGAGGGATGCAGGGACAAACGCGGCCTCGGGGACCAGCAGGTTAATGTCTCTTGATCTGTGCTCATACAGGGGCACGCTCTTGTTGGGGGGAATGGCAGGGACATCTCTCAGCTATTTAAATTCTCTCTCTGCCGAGTACATGCCAGTGAATTAATGTTTATTTATTTATGCATACTGTATAAATCTACTCTACAAGATAGGTAGTATTGAAAAAGCAAAGCCGTCCGGGAGCCCATAGCACATTTGATGTTTGAGGTAGAAGCTGGAGAAGATACCCACCACCCTCAAGGATTCTTCCTTAGCTCTGTGTGTACCATACCGCTCTCTACACTCTTTCTTTCCCTTCTGTTTAGCTTATCTTTCTCAGTGGACTGCAAGACCTTTGTGCCTGGAATCCTGTGCAAAGTAGCTCTCTTCTCTCTGCAAATATATCATGAGGCTGAGCCCACGGTGCACATCCAATCCATCCTTATACTGTAATAGCCTTGTTGAAGGCTTTGTGGTAAAGTAGATGGACTATGGGCTCTGAATTCAGGCAGCCCTGTTTCCAGTTCGCAGCCTCTCCACTCTTCTAGCTGTATGATCAACTCTCTAAAGTTTTCTTTCCCCAGTTGAATAGATTAGATAACAACCCCTAGTTTTAAAGTTTATGAGCACTTGGATATGGTGTACCAGGATGCTTGGCATATGGTGGTTTTAAACAATTGGTAGACGCTCAGATTATTATTGCTAATTATGTTGAAAGGACATGGTCTCTCCTGGTTCTCCCTTAGACAATTTCTTAAGCTTCTGGACTAGAACCCTGAGACTTTGGGATGCTGGTTCTCATTTTTGTCACTTACTACTATTACTAAAGTCTCACTAAACGACTTAGGCCCTTCAGCAAATTCATTTGACTTCTTGGGGCCTCTGTTTCATCATTTGCCGAGAAGTACTGATAATTCTTCCTCTTTCTCCCTGCCAAGATTTTTGTTGGAAGGTTTCACACGGGAGGAAACATACGCGAAACTGTATTACGAATATGCGGATGTGGGTCCCTGGAAAGATCTGGGTTTGGGGTCTAGCACCCTGACCAGCAAGCTGACAGACCTCCAGCAAGTGAACCTTTTACCTCACCCCCACCAACCCCTGCTGGTTATTTTGAAACACAAAAGAGATGATGAATGTGAAAGATTATAACCTCTCAAATATTATATTCATGTAAGGAGCAATTATGTCATTTTTAACAAAAACATTAAATGCTCTAAAATATCAGGGACATGAGCAACATCTCCTCAAAGGAAAAATGACCTCATGAAGCTCACTGAGCTGTTCAAAGATCCATTTGGACTAATTTTGTCCTAAGAGGAGGGAGAGATTTAGAAAGATCTCACTTTGGCTCCATTGAGTCTCTCTGGGTTAGGAGTGATGTTTTCATTTTTGTTTGGTTTTGTTTTCTGAGGAGTCGGCAGCAGGTCTAATTAATGCCATCAAAAGCATGACATTTAATTAACTAAATCACATGTTGAGCCTAATGATAACATATTTCAGCACCCGGGGGTGGTGATGGTCTCTGGGGCCGTTTCTAAGGAGGCCTGTGATTTGATAAAGAGAATCCCTTCTCAGCTAAATCAGAGATCCCCTGAGAGTAGCTGGAAAGGGCGCAGCCAGAGTGCAGGCTGGGTACATTCTCTTATCTCCCAGACCGGCTTGGAGAGACCCAGGAACAAAGAGGACACATGGCAGAGAGGGATGGGGCCGCTGAACGGCCTCTTCATCTTTTAAACGGATTTGTTGGAAATCCAGAGGCATATAGGGACAAACGTAAGTTTCTAAATTGCCTATCCTGTGCCTTGGATCATTCCAGTTCCCACTAGAAAATAGAGCAGGGAGAACAAAGCAAGACAGACAAGAACCTTGCAGGGGGCTGTCTGAAGCAGTTGCCAAGTTCACAGTCCCTCAAAGCAGCTAAGCATGTGGACATGGGCGCCCTCTGCTGGGCACTGGAGAAGCTACAGCGATACTTATCTGGGCACCCACCCAGAAGGCAGGAGCCTTTCTGCCTGGAGTTGAACCTTTGGAGTAGAATTTCCAGGGTCTCATCAGTCAGAGCCCACCAAGTTGTCCCAAAGAAATTAATTTTTAGATCATTCTATGCTTTTGCTTTATGTACATCTCTCCTTTGCTACCATATTTCTGTTATGTTCACTGAGACATTCATATCGCTTTAAACTCCACCATGCAGTTCTTTTTTCTTTTGGCTCTTTTGTAATGCATTTGGATGAAATGACTTGTATATGGCGTCACAGACTGCATCAAGCTAGGTCATCTAACGTAAACACTCATTTTAGAGACGAGGCAAAGAGAGGCTTGCAGAGGTGAAGTGAGTGATCTGTCCAGAGTGACCCACACATCAGTGACAAGACTGCCCATCTCATCCTCTTTTCCTTGATATGCTCTGGACTCCAGGGTGTTGGAGTGGTGATGGAGATTTCCTCTTGCACAGAACCTCAGAGGAAGACAGTGTATCCTAGAGATGAGGGTGCAGGCTCTGGAGAAGAAGTCCTGGGTTTGAATCCTTGCTTTACCTTGTGTTCGCTGTGTGACATTGTGCAGCGTACTTGACCTCTTTGTGCCTCAGTGATTTCATCTAACTAGGTGGTTCTGAGGCCTGAATAATTTAAAGCAGGTGAAGCACTCAGTAGAGTGCTTGGCATATAGAAGCTACTCAATGAATTATGTTTATCATACTTTTGCTATGACTGCATGGTAGTATTAGTTGGAAGAGATTAGCAGTGGTTTTATAATGAAACTACTAGAACAGGTACCAAGGAATAATCTAAATTTTTTTTTTTACAAGAACCATAAGAACCTGACATCCTCCAAATGAAGGGACATTTTAGGCAGAGTTTGGGGAGAATATTTGTGTGACTGAGGTTCCTTGATGGAATGATGTGGTTGAGGATGAGACTGAAAAGGCTGCTTGGTCCTCAAAGGTAGTGGCCTTCAGTGCTGGGAGCTTGACTTCATTCTGCAGCGGCAGGGAGACATGGCTGATTCTGGAATGGGGCAGTTCTTCCTTTCTTCTGAATGGCGTGTGTTTCCTGCTCCTCTGGTGTGAGGGCTGTCACAAGCTTGAGTGATGGCTAACCCCATCACATGTGCACGTCCACACACGCATGTGGACGCCCCCGCCGTGGGGTATTCAGTATTCCAATCACCTTGAGGTTGTCGCCAAGGAACCTGGTGTCGCTCGCAGCCACGTCAGAATGAAGAACGAGCTGGGCCGTCACGGTCTGTGGATGGCGGCGTGGGCTTATCACTTATAGATGGAGTGACTGTTCCCTTGTATGGAAATCTCTGATGTGGGTACAAAGACGTTGACGGTGCTGGTGGAGGGGAAGGAAAGGGGGCAAGAGGCTGCTGACAGAGAGAGGAGAAAGACCCTTTCCTGCAACTGGCTTAGGACTGGTCCCCAGGAAAGGGGCAGTTGGGCATTTTGGCAAAGACTGCCTCTACCTTCTCACTTCTACTGTTTCTGGCTCAGATGACTGGTGTCCATACCTCCTTCCTTCTCTTGCTTGGTGCTTTATTTCTGGATTTTGCTAATTCTTATTTGTAGCAGAGACTGGGCTGAGAGAAAGGAAACAGGCAGAATTCTGAT